>NC_079288.1:22692218-23004996 GCF_023638135.1 Falco biarmicus | reverse complement strand
AATGATTTTCATAGACACTGATGCCAAGTGTTTTGAAGATGTCACGTTCCCCCCTCGCCCCCAATTCAGACCAGTTGGAAGGGTATTTTATTTCTTTGCACTACTGTCCCCAAATATCTGAACCAAGAGCTGCAGTCTGCATTATATAAATGCAAAAGGTGCCTGGTGTTCAACAGCACTGACTCAAGTTAGCTTTTAGTGGAGATTTAGGTGAAAGCTCACCATCAGCTAGAATGCCTGCCGCCCAGCTGAGTCCTCTTCTGAGCACAAGTCTGAGCTACAAGGCTCGTTTCTAAAGCCACTGAGAGGATTTTATCCAGGGTCTATTAGCCATTGTAGCAGCAGGAGGTACGTTACAATGGAACAACTCACAAGAAAATAGCTTAGATTTACAGCACAACTGAACAAAGTGGGAAATTAAGTAGCCCCAAGCGTAGCCTGAGTAAGCTCCTTGTAACAGGTAGCAAGGCTGAGCAAAAACTAAGCAGGAGAGTCTCCTGGAAGCTGTGTGTTTCTCATTTTCCTAGAGATTTAATATCTATTTAATACTAAGGATTGTATATTTTATCCAAACTTTTACCATAATCCTATGGGTATACAACAAATGCTTTGACTTATTATATACAGGGATAGAAACGTAAATCCATTTGCAACTAATATTGTACAGACACCGAAAATTACGTGCCAATTCTTTACCAAAATACAGGGGTGCATGCTGCTGTTTGCATCTTTACTACTGTGAAATATTACTAATGTCTAGAACATACATGGAAAAATCAACATGTCTGTGGATCACAGTCCTGCACTGTCATGATGACGCAATGCTAAATGCTCATATTGTGTTGAAAATTCAGCAAAGCGAGAGGTCTAGTATACATACTTCTAGAGCAAAAAACAACAGGGGAAGAAGGGGCAGGGGGAAGGCGTCCAACAAGCTTTACCAAAACAGTCAAAATAAAATAAATTTTAAAAAAGGGAAAGATATGAAGTGTGTACAGCACTGTGCACTAAAGATTGCATTACATGGATGAGCAAATACAGCGAAATAGTCCCAAGAGCTCTTTACCCTTCCTGTAATGCAATCCACATCCTTGACGAGGTGCAGACCAGACGTAGCTCCCATGCATACATCTGCAAGCAAGAAAGCAGCTGGGAGACACAATCTTTGTCCTGCACAGGAGCTACCTGCATTGTAACGCCATTTGCAAGGTAAAGAGTGGTGGGGAGCTACTGCTCCTGGCCGGTATGGATAGGGGAAGCTTAGGCATGTTGAGTTCCTTTTCCACCTCCCAGAGCTCACTGGTAACTCCTGAACTAGTTCAGATCTGGAAATAGCCTGCATTGGCAAGAGACCAGCAGTGCTTACCTCAATTTACAGCAAAGGACTCAGGATGATAAAGCCACAGCACTAACCCTCCTCTGCCTCCAGGGCAGCAGGACTGGCACCTTTTACCTCAGGCTGGACATCCTAACACAGCTCTGCAAGATGTCTGAGGAACCTCCCTGCCCATAATATCCCCAACAGCATCTCCGACAACAATTTATAGGACAAAGGGAAAAAAGTATTCCATGTTTGTCTGTTATATATCATAATTGGCTTGTCCATTGGGGGGAAAATCAAAATGCTATTCTGTTGCCATGCTTCCCTTCCCCATGTCTTCAATTTCCACATACGTTCACAGATCTCAAGTCACAGAATGACTGCAACAGATCGAAACCCAGAGGCTTTCTGAGCTAGTCCCAAAGCATTAGTTTTGCTCATGTCCAAGGTATAAGGCTAAAAACCCCCAAAACCAACAAAACTCCCCACCACAATTTAAGTGAAGAAAAATCAGCACTACTTCCCTACTTGCTAGTATTGCATGGTAATTTACTAGATTGCTGCACAGTGTCAGTCCAAGATCTCAGAGAGCCTGGACACTTCTTTCAGGTCAGAGGTGACGGGGTGTATTAGCTTTGTTAAGATTTTTCTTATCCAAGAACTGGAGTATACCTGTCTGGAAAGGAAGGACGATAGTTTCATCAGACCATTTTGTTCACCTCTGACTGATCAGAGAGCAGTAGGGGTCCAGCACCCCCTTAAAGCCTACCTCTAAGTGGCTTTAGCCATGCAAGCTTGAAAGTGACATCCTATACTGAGAATGCATGAAGAGTTGAGCACTTCTATTTTTTTCTTATTCAGAATCACGTACTGGAACAGTTTTCCAGTCATAACCAAAGATATCAATAATAGCCAATTAATTTATGCATTTAATTCAAGGATTTGATCTGGAGATGGCAGGAAAACATATATTCTGCCTCAATTTCCGGAGAAAAGCCATTCCAATACCTTAGCACATAAACAACAGTTTAAGATCACTTAGAAAACAAGTCTTTCTACAGTATAACATCCAAGTTTTTGGGGCTGCAGCTCTCAAAAACACCCACCACGACAAAGCAGACTGACTAAAGTCCAGGTTCTGACTAGACCGAGTACGTATACCCACAGTGCCTCACTGCAAAGAGATAGTCCCTTGACTGCTTGGTGTAGGGAAAAGCATGGACTGAATGTCTCTCTATAAAAAGGAAGCCTGGAAACCAGGCACAAACTTGCTCTGTCTTTTTCTCAGATGAGACACCCCCCACGGGGCCAGGGAAACCAGTCAATAACACATGGTGTTTGTTCACTCAAAATCAATGTCCTGCCATCAGTGATGAAGGCATCCTCCATAGGAAGCTACAACTTCAAAGCAACTAATGGCACGAGTGGCAACCACAGTAAGTGCATGTGAGACTGTCAAAGAGGTCACATAAAGGTCCTCCAATGCTCCACTTCGTACAACAGCAAATCTTTGAAGAGACGCAAGTTGAGGGATGATGCAGTATTGCACCTGCTTTAGTTCACAGATTTTTTTTTCCCCAGTGTCTTTGCATTTCTAAAGCCAAGTTCTATAAGTGAGCAGATTTTACTGTTCCTATTACATTTTGATTTGCATACAAACCATTACAAACAAAACCATTACAAGCTATTTACATACATAATATATGAAATTCCTCCATTGCATCTTCATGACCTTGACTCTTATCTGTCCTGCTCCTCTTACATAATTTGAATTTGTAAAGCCCTATTTTTCATGCTCCAACTATTTTGCCCTGCCTAATCCTAAAGTATTTATTTTCATTAAGGCATCTGGGGTCCCAACATGTAACTGACACATGCTTTTGAGACAAATTTACCCAAGGCAAAACTGAAAATTCCGATTGCACATCACATAGCATCTCATCTGTAGTGCCAGGTACATAACAAAATTAAATATAATGGAGACATTTCTTTTCCAGGTCTGTGTTCTGAAACTCATTGCACTCACTGCTGCAGTTCCAAGCCCTGTGCAAGGCAGCACGCAAAACGTACACAGTTTTTCCTCCTGAAATAGGCACGGTTGTATTAAGAGTAAATGAAAGTAAACCCGAGATGAACATCCTTAGCTGGACACAGGAGCAATGCCTCTGCATATCGGTAATAAGACTAGTTGTTAGAAGAACAGTGGCTTCTAATATGGTTGTATTTATGAAAATACTGCAAATGCTGCTTAAATGTGTTGACTCCTTAAAGGCAACTAAGGGCTTTATGATTACAGTTTAAATTGGTAATATATTGCGTATAGCCTTCTGGGAAATATTCAAGAACAGAAATTTAATTGAAGCGCTATGTCTTCTTACTGTATGTTCCTTGTGCCTTCCAATAGAAAAGCTTCAGTTCTAAGAAAAGCTGGGGTGCTGTAGTGTGAAATCCTGCGATGTCGCTGATGTTACTGTCCAGTAGAAAAGGGTCTTCCAGTGCACATTGCAGCTACACCAACTACACTGAAAGGCAGTCTAATTCATTGTGAAATAAAATGGTTTTTTACGTCATCAGGGTGGCAAAAGATTTAACAGGCATTAAGGAAAACCAGTAGATCTATACAGGCAAAAATAAACTCCTCCTGAGATAACCAGAATAGCGTCTAGGTGAGGCTGCCATAGTTCTCCTTTTCATTAGGGCAAAATTAATCTGTTTTACAGAAGAGCTGAGCAAGTCTGTCCACCCCTCAGGGCCACCTCACAGATGGAAGTGTTCTGGTGAAAATTCCAGCCTTTTCTTTGGATCCTATCACTTGCACCTCTTCTTACAAGCTTGCATTTTCTTCATTAGCTGCTCCAGCAGGGACTGTAGGAAGAACATCCACATCTGTCACTAAAGCATAACCATCGCTTGGAGAAGCCACACTTTGGGTGGAGTTACAGAACGAACTGTATTCCCACGCCATCCTGCAACGATCTGTAGCGATACAAACACTTGTTACACACGTACAGCTCCAGCTTCACAAGACTAGTGAAGAATATTGCAGCTTGATGTGTAGAGAAGTCCCAGATAGCCTTTAGCAGAAGTCCCCTGTGTCACTGTTGGGATTGTTTCACTGTAAACGTGATACACCCAACCATCTCCTGCCTTGCCTCCACCCATTATGATCCACAGGGATGCCAAAATGAAAAGCAACAGTAAGCAGACAAAAAGCAGAAAGCCCTTCTCACATCAGTCTCATCTCATTCTAACGCTTTGTTGGAAGCACATACAACTTCCTCATCACAAGGAGGACAGAGGCCTTGGTCAGGACTTAGCGGGTAATTGCTCCTTAGAAGTGGTTCACAGTACAGTAATGCTCAGTCCATAGAAGTCTGAAATGCCTATGTGTCACGACATTTAGCCAGTCAGATGAATGATATAATTAATGGTGTGATCCTATTAGGCAGTAAGGACTAAGTTATAAATGAATACAACAGGAGGGAGTTAATTTCTGTAGCAAAAAAAAAAAAATCACTTCAAATTGCAATTCTAGACATAATGCAGGTATTCTCAAATGCTCAGTATTGCTCTTGATGGCAAAGTATTTACATATGGCAGATGAGAAGCAGCTGGGAGGGAATGACTTGGCTGCTCACAGGCTTTGCAGATCAGGACAGTGGTACAAAACAAGGCAACTTCACTGTCTTACCAAAACCTGGCTGCAGTCAGACCTCCCAAGCAAGAAATTCCCACTGAAAGGTACTGCTGGAGTCAGTGGAATGCATTTTGAAAACTATGCAAAAATAAAAGCACATCAGCTCCTACTGCTCTGCAGGCTATTGTCCCATTGCAGTCTCTTCAGTCCTGCAACCTCCAGGAGTTCTTGTACAAGGAAACACAGCAGTAGCTGAGCACAGCATCCCTATGAAAATATTTACTGTTTAGGTATTTCCTCCTTCAGATCTTCAAGTGCTTTCAGATATAAGCATTGAGACTCATTTTATGTATGCCAAACAACAGATCTTTGTTTTCTGGCCAAGTCACACACTCAGTTCCCTGTCACCCAGTACAATTTGGGTATCCTCCTCTTGCTGAAATGCCAGACATACAGGACACAGGATGAAAACCATGGAAACATTTCACCTGGAAGCATGGAGAACACCTAGACACAGAACTTCCTTTTCATAATTTGGAGCAGCCCAACTCCAAAGAGAGAACCCCTTCTACAGGACTGCTGTTAAGAGCTTGAGTAAATCAGCCTCAGACACATCCTATCCAGGATGCAAACACATTTCTGACAAAAGCTCTCAAAACCACATTGTTTAATACCAGAAAACAAAGCTTTATTGAAGTCTTTTCCCATTGGTCTCTCCCCATGAGACTTTATCCTGGGTCCCAGGGCATTTCCTATTAGAAGAGCATTTAAGCACTGCAAAATCACCAAGAAAACACAGCAAGAACTCCTTGAACCACATCTTTCAGATGTTTAAAACAACCTAGTATAGCATGGAATCAAATATTCACTATACCCTGAAAGGATACATAGGGTCACTTTAAAACATCAATAGTACAGTCTCTGTCATTTAAATAATTACTTCATTTCTCTTGCTACTATCTGGAAAAGAAAGCCTTCAGCAATGATGAACTTAAGCTTTGCACTTTACCAGTCAGGACTTTAATTCTCTTGTTTTCTTGCTCAGACTTTACCTTGCTGCTCTGCACATCACAGCCAAGGTTTATGCCAGAGGTCACTGCATTTCTAATCAGCATTTCAAAATCTCTGTGAATTGAAAACACTACAGAAAGTGTCAGGGCTTTTTTTTTTTTTTTTTTTTTTTTTTTTTTTTTAAGATTAACTGCTGTTCTGTTTCTTTAATAGGTTTAGTTCTCACTAGTGCCCAATTCTTACTGATTTGTTAAGTCTAATTAGTCAGTATTCAAATGTGCCACGCATTAATTTGGACACTGCTCAAATCCCACACAGATTTCATATGAAAATGGATTATTTGAATTTTAAACATACTCTGTTCAACCAATTCTGACACATCGAGCTAGCTTACAAGTCATTAAAACCATAAAATGCCAGTTGACCTAACAACCTGCAATGGTAGGGAGTGAACAAAGTTATTTCCTTTATTAACCATTGCTCAGAAGCAAGAGCTACATGCGCACTCTGATTCTGTATCCTTTGATTTCTCCGAGATTTGAGCAAAGTCCAGATGCTAGACTGCTTTAGTCTCTGCACAAAACTGCTGGCCATTCCAACACAGAAGCAGAGTCTTGAGATTCCCCAGTGCCGGAGAGCACTCCAGCCTTCTCGGGCTACAGCCACAGAATACAAATCATCCTGCCTGCTTCACCTTCTTAATACAATAATTAAAGTCATTTTAACTAATGGGCTTCGAATACATCTTCTAGGGTAGTCTAGACAACTCATGGAGACTACTCCTTCGCATTATCTTCAGAGCAAGGAGGTATCCTATATATTTCTGTGCCAATTTGTATTGGAAGAAAGGCGCAGGCTGATCAGAGCTCAGCATATGCAGTTAAAGCCAAACCTACACCCCCGCTCCTTCTCTCACTGATGCTAGCTGCTGTTAAGTTGCCCAAGATTTTGTCTCTGCTAGGATTTCTACACTTTGAACATTAAAACTCTCCTTTCTGAGGTGAAGGCATACACCAGCCTTTCAAGGTTCACCCATTGCCTCTGGCACATAAATCCGTGGACATTAGCTTGTCTAGACTAGGAATGTACAGGGTGGTAGCTAGACTACTGGCGTTAGCATAGGAAAAGAAAAGTGCATTGTAACACATGCATTAAAGTATGCTCTACCTCTGCTAATGCATTTTAGTGATCTAGCACAGACACTGCCTCTTTGAGTCAGTCTAGACAAGGCCACAGAGGCACTTTGGAATCTGGGCTGAGCACTTGACGCTTGTTTCTCAGAATTGCAATAGCTTTATCTTAATTCTGCATGATAGCACATTCTAAACACAGCAACCCGTGAAATAAATGTTATAGGGTTCATATCAGGGTTTGCTTGACTCCTTTGGCAACACTTCCTCCTCCAGATAAGTACAGAAATTATAGATGAAAAGCAAATCCACCCAAACCAGGATAAGAACGATTAGTAAAATTACCTTTAAGGTGAAAAAAACACAGGACTTCTGAGATCTTGGTAAATATCAAGCCCATGATTCCACTACTGAAGCTTCCATAAGGCAGCAATAATCAGAAAGGCAAGTGTCCTCCAATTATGCAACAGTAAATGTAAGGGAAACTATTTCAGCTCTGATTTTCCTTGATTTTTTGATGATACTATGTGGAGAGACAACCTCAAAGATAAGTAGGGCTGTTTTGGCTGCCACAGTCCTTAGGCATAAGTAACTTGGTAGATCTTTTCAAAATGAAGGTGGGACCAGGTAGAGAAGGTGGCTTGGCACATCATCAACAAAATGTTGTTTCACAACACTGCCCTGGCAACAGGATCAGTACCATGTACCAGCATGACATGAAAACTGATTAACTTCTTTAGGTCCTATGTACCCAGAGACAAGCAAATAAAGGATTTCTTTTTTACTTCAATAGCAGAATTAGACATGCATACGAATTTGTGGGGCGGGAGAGAGAAATTTCAGGGTGGGAAAACAGACCTTAGCTTCGGGTTAAACAAGTTGATGGGTTTGTCCAGGTGCACAGAAATAAAGCCTTTGGCTTTTAACCAAAGAGCATCTCTCTAGCCCACATGGAGTGTCTTCCTTCACCTTTGTAATATGTTAGACTTAAAAAAGATAATAAAAATCCCCAATATTTTTTCCATTTCAAACTTTACATTTCTTGGGTAAAAGTCAGGTTTTCAACTGGAAGGCTTAAAGCAAAATGCTTTGGTATTTTAAAAGTGCTGTCCTTTTTCCTTTTGTCATTTTTAGCTAAAACTATTTGCAAACTGCTTCACTCTTTCCTCAGTAAATTTGAAAGACAGCATAGCTGGGTCAGGCGTTTAGCATTGAGCACAGCAATGGTGTTTCTTATTGCAAGTCTCCCCTGGGATTAAGGGAAATAAAGCTGTCGAGGAATACCTGGCATCACCACTCTAACCTAGGAGCCCCTTGCAATTCCTGTTTCGGTCTGTCTTAAATCTTCTGGTCAGCACAACAGGATTAAGCAGTCGTACGTAAGAGGAGTAACAGAGAATGGCTAAAGCTCCCCGTGTTTAAACACATCTAATAATGTCTTTACTGTTCGGGCTTTTTCCACAACAGCTGTCCTTCCAGCATAGTCTTTGTCTGGATATAATTAAGCTTTTAAGTGGCAAAGGAGAAACTGAAGAGCTCTGTCTGATCACTGCAGTGGAGATTAAACAAAAATTGTGTAGCAGGCAACTGCATTTTCTTTACTCAGATACCAGCTGTGAACACTTCACTGACGAGGAAGAGCCCAACTTCTGCATGCGAGGAAAGAAGACACTCTCTCAGGGGTTGGGGGATGGGGTTTGGGTTTCTCCCCCTCCCCCCAAGAACTGGACAGTGACAAGACAGCAGAGACATAGCCTTGTTGTGCTGCTCTCCCCTAACTCAGAGCAGCTTTGCACTGCGGCACTGACCCAGCAGATGGCTACTCAAGGGAGTGAATCACCGAGTTACTGTGCCTCCTGGAGCACCGTGCTCACTCCTCTGTGTGCTACTGAGGCACAACCCATAGCTCTCCGCTCAGCGCTACTCCGAGCTGCTCCAGGGTCAGTTTCCCTGCACTGGGGCTGGCTGAGCCCCGCAGCAGCCCTCACAGGGCTGTGCTTGTCTTGGTGGCTGGAAGGATGGTGGTAACACACCAGTGCTTCGGCTCCTGCATCCAGGCTGCCTCTCCAACCTCCCCGCCCCCACCAGTAGGCTGGGGGTGGGCAAGGTCTTGGGAGGGGGCACAGCCAGGACAGCTGAGCCAAAGTGACCAACGGGATATTCCATACCACATAGCGTCTGCCCAGATATAAAAGCTAAGAGAAAGGAGGAGGAAGGGGGGCATTCGTTATTTATGACATTTGCCTTCTGGAGCAACTGCTATGTGTACTGAAGGCTTGTTTCCCAGGAAGTGGCTGAATATTGCCTGCTGATGGGAAGTAGAGAACAACAGCTTCTGTTCTTCCTTCATTTCCACGCATGCAACTGTTGCTATTGCTTCATTAAACTGCCTTTATCTTGACCCACAAATTTTTTTTCCATCTTATTTTAATTCCCCATCAACTGTAGGAAAATACAAGTCTTTCTGGGTAGAACAAAAGAGACCTGTGAGAACTCATCGGGAGACTATGAAATGATTTAATAATTTCTCCTGCAAAGCAAGAGGATACCAACCTTTGTGATACCAGCATTTTGGCATTTGCCATGCCCCTGGTATGCCAGCCAGTTTGGGCTGAAATCACCTCTTAGCTTGCCCAACAGCTGAATGGGAAAAGGTCTGCAGCCTTGTAGGGGCACCCTTATGCACAGGAGGCAACAGTCGCTTACAACTAGTCAAGCAGCTTCTACAGCTCGTTGGATGGGCACCTCGTTAGTGATGGCCTGACCCAGACATTCCCGCTGCTGTTTGCAAACACTCGATTGCTGTGGTGCCAACTTACCTGTGGCCTCGGAGCAGCTCATCAGAATCGTAATCACAAGGCAGATCTTAAAAAAATACCGATTTTTCCCTTCACCCTCTGCATACTGATGAAGAATTTGGGAATGCCAATATCATTAGCAGAATGAAAAAAATCTTTCCCTTCAGAACAATCACAGCAGGAACCCTCTATGCCTCCCTATGAGAAGAATTGCTTTTATGTTATACTTAATGACTGAGCAGCCACACAAGCAATGCACAGGCAAGAGTCATCTGTTGAGATAACAAGCACCACTCTCCACACATTTAGATTCTCCACATCTCAGACACTCACGAGCTTTCATACTGCTCCCCAGCACTGCAGAGGGCCTGCCTCTCAAAGCAGTCCCCATCCCAACCCCCATGTGGTGAGCCTGTGGGAAGCAAAGACAGAAGGTGAATTTGACTATCGCTCACTCAGATAAATCAGCGCCAAAATGAATCTAGATTTCTGAAGTGCTTTCCTCATCTTCACCAAAACCTACTTTGCCAGCAACACTTGCCAAGGCTTCAAATCTTAACCAAAAATTAATGAATAAAAATTATGAAATCAGAAAAAATAGAAACCAAAGAAATTTAAAAAAGCACAAAGCTGTTCTACCACACAGGTGGATGAGGCCGCATGTATAAGCAAACGCTTTGCTGTCCGAATGGAAAAATGATGGGGTAATGTGATATGATTTGCAATAGAAGGTCAAGTTTCTAGTACCCTTGCCATTCATAGGTCAAAATCATTGAAACTCACTAAAGCAAAAAGGAAAGAGATGCGCCTATGCTACTAGAGAATGAAAGATGAAGGCAAAAAATAGTGGTGAGGAGGCCTTTGACATTACTCAGCAGAGAAAGGCTTTCTCCATGGATTTAAATTAAAACTGTGCAAGGAGAGCACTTTGCTGGTTAGACAAGACGGATGGCTGTCATTAGCATGAATAAGCTTGTCTGACACATTTTGTCTGCAACCCTTCAGTGTAACAGGGAAGGCAGAACCTTGCCAGATTGTTGTGGCTAAAAAAAAAAAAAAATAAAATCACCAGTATAATGGTGAAATGAAGTCACTGAAAAACTAATTTTTATTTTTAATCCATTTACCATGCTGCTATTAAAAAGATTCAAATCCAGCACATATTTTCTTTTTAGAAACAGGAAAAAAGGTTCTTTTTGCCTGACTTAATGTATTTGGTTTGCATGGCAAGCTTTTGGTAGCCAGGGGGCTACAGGGGTGGCTTCTGTGAGGAGCTGCCAGAAGCTTCCCCCATGCCCAACGGAGCCGATGCCAGCCGGCTCCCACGGACCCGCCGCCAGCCAAGGCCGAGCCCAGCAGCGATGGCGGCAGCGCCTCGGGGTAACGGATTTAAGAAGGGGGGAAAAAACCTGTGCAACTGCAGCCAGAGAGGAGCGAGATGGGAGAGCAGCAGCCCCGCAGCCCCCAGGCCAGGGCAGTGGGGCCAGGGGGCTCCAGACCCCGGAGCAGACATTCCCCCCAGCCCGTGGGGAGCCCCCGGCCAGGCAGGCTGTGCCCCCAGCCCATGGCTCCCCCGGGGGAGCAGACCCCCCCGCAGCCCGGGGAGGGCCCCACGCCGGGGCAGGGGAAGAGTGTGAGGAGGAAGGAGCGGCAGAGACAACACATTATGAACTGACCGTAACCCCCATTCCCTGTCCCTCTGCGCTGCTGGTGGGGAGGGATTAGAGAAATCGGGAGTGAAGTTGAGACCATGAAGAAGGGAGGGGTGGGGGGATGGTGTTTTTTAAGATTTGTGTTTCTTTCTCATTACCATTCAAATCAGAGTAGAATAATAAATTAAACTAATTTCCCCCAGTCAAGTCTGTTTTGCCTGTGAGGGTAATTGCTGAGTGATCTCCCCGTCCTTATCTCCACCCACGGGCCATTTGTTATATTTTCTCTCCCCTGCCTGGCTGAGGAGGGCAGTGCCACCGCGGCTGTGGTGGGCACTTGGCCTCTAGCCAGGGTCAACCCACCACACTTAAAACTGAAATAAGGCCGATGCAATCGCGACCCATGCCTTGTTGCTGCCTGTGCCCTCTGCCGCCAGAATTACTCAAATCTCTGGCCAGAGGTTAGCAATTTCATCCTAGTAAAGTAGAAGGTATGACTCTGGATGATGAGACTGGACTTGGCAACTGAAGAATACCTTATGAAATGCAACTCTAAATTACATTTTCCAACACAGCAAAACATTCATTCCGACCTCTGGTTTTGGAGGCAGATGGATTAGGATTCTGAGGCATGAACAGATCTGGCAGTCAGGGGTATGCACGTACCTGCAAAGCAGCAACAGAGAGTTTGTGGGCTGGTTTGTTTGGGGGATGGGAGGGAGTAGCAAGAGGAAAGGAGTGGGTTGTATGTTTTCTCCACACATTTAAGTAGCAGTTAAGCACTAGTTAAGCACTGTGAACTTGCTCAGTCAGCATTTGGTAACTGGTACCAGTTACAGGTGGTTTGTCTCCTCCTAAGCCTGCTGCACAAGCATGTCCATTTTGGAGTACGGACTGCCTCAGGTGGCGGGCAGGGAACAACAGAGGTTGCTGACTGGTGACAGGGGTACTTAAAACTAGAATTTACCACTAGAACTAGGACTTATGGAAGGTCAAACCAAATCCATCAACACTGGAAAACAGTTTAAAGTGAGAAACAAACTTCAGCTGCAGTTGGAGTAGCAGAAAACAGCATATTTGCAAAACAGCTCTATATTCAGCATGGCATTTTATCCAATAAATCTGATGCCAATAAAGGGCATCTGATGTCTCCCATCCATTTTGCCTCCATACTGAACTGCAGAGGCGGCAAAAGCAGGGCTAGTTTTGAGTGCATGCCTGACAAGATAAATAAGGCTTCCCTGCACTTTCCGTGACCTTCTCAGCCTTTGGACTCCACCATGGCTGCTGTCTGAGCGTGCCAGCTACTGCCGGTGGCTGAACAGTCAGGGACTAGAAGGATTTGCACTCTCAAGGTAGTTGCTTCTCTCTTCCGTAAGAAAAGCAGCTTTATTTCACAACCTTAGCATAGGCACACCTTTGTCTAGCAATCCAGACTGGATCTAACGCTGTATCCTACATGTGACGATACATCATTCCATCGCCAAAAGCACCCCAAACCCCTCAGGTGTTATTAATGATGAATGAAGCACTAAACTTTGTGTTCTCAGTTGTTAAACACTTCAGGCAGATACAGTATCGCACTAGAGCTGAGAGCGTATTTAACGTGTACCAGGCCACATCTTTCCCCTGTTTGCAAGGCAAGATGCGTGATAGAGGCATACAACACAGACTGGTTTTGTTTGCTGGCTGACAGAGCGATATAATGTGAGTTTTCATCAGTGTGGTGCAATCCTGGAAGTGCAGCCTTTCCCACAGAGAAGCAGAAGCAGCCTCAGATAAGCACATGTCAGAAGGGAACAGGAGGTATTTCCATCTAACTTTGTTCTTTAAATGTGTTTGAAGAAGATGTAAATACTCCGTGCTCTGGAGAAGGGGAAAGCGGCCCTCCCTCCTATGACTAGATTGGCTATTTCACTAGTCAGCAGGCAGCTCTCCAAAGTGCACTGGTACATCTCGAGCTTTCAGCCTGCTTCCCGCTGTGCCTTCTGCTTCATTTATATTTGATTCTGTTCCCTTCAGGACAGCACTCTGTCTTACTCCCACTGAAAGCAACCTGCATGCGACGAGCACAAGAGCTTGGTAAATGCCTAAGTCGAACAGTGCAGGCCAACAAGTACCATCTGCTGGGGAGCACAAAGCACCCAGAGAGAGGAGCTTGGCTGGAGGAGTGCTCTGACGTTCAACATCAAAGTCTCATGCAAACCCCTGAGGCTCACAACCACACATTCATAGGATGGCAGAAGTTTAGCAGTAATGGGAGAAGAGCTCGGGAGTATCTAGATGTTCCGGCACACTGGAAGTCATAAAGATCAAAGAAAATACTTGCTATGCACGAGAGGAAGCGTTGCTTTACCCAGCTCTTCTGTGAAGCTGAAGTCAATTGTCACTGTCAGCACAACAAATTAACAGCAACTCTAGGTTGTTAATTCTTCTAAAGGTCTCAAATTTTCCAAGGTTCATACGGAAAAACATATCACCCTCCAAACCCATCCAGAGGGTTTGCAGTTAGAGATCCTTTAAAGGTAGTTTTCCAGAGAGCTCAATAGCCTGTATGTCACATCACTGAAGATACGTGGCACGTATCTAGGGTCACGGAAAAGGCATCTTCGTAACACTGATGCCAAACACCACTGCTGTGCTCTTGGTAACGTAACTCCTACATCCTTCTGCGAAAACACAGGGAGCAGATAGCAGAAGGCTTGTAAGGAGCAAAACAGGGCAGACCTACAAGATACTCGAGCCCCGATGCTTAATGGAAGAAAACCTGCGGTAGATAGTTGTTAGATAATACAGCCCTAGAAAAGGGTGCGTTTCTTCTCCAAACCACAATTAGAGGGGCAGACATATTCTGAAACGCTCTCTCTCCTAAATTGCTATTATTATTAACTGTATTAAAATGACACAAGTGTGCCTGGACAGGCAGCATTCAAGCCACTTATGCATGGAAGGATTCCTTCTATGCAATCAGCATGAGCCGGAGGTACAGTAAGCTCATGACACAATAAACGTTGTATCTGACAGGTATGAATTTCTTCTTGATTAGAGCAGAAAAGCAGGTACAGACACCTAACAGCGCACATTCCACAAAGCAGAAAGTCTCTTGTTAACTATTTACACACCTGGTGGTGCAGGGGGTAAGGTATTAAGTCTCGGGCTGATGGTTCTAGATACACCAGGGGTTTGACCATCTGGTTTTAACCCTTTTTATTCTACCGAAAGAAAAAGACCACTCCAACAGTCAGTACCATTTGTCTCTACGCAGGGCCTCAGCAACATTAACTATGTGGGAATTCAGCTTCACACGTGTCCAGATTTGCATGTTTGCTTCCAATCCTGACCTGAAATAAAATGAAGGCTTCTTAATGCCAAAAAAGCAGCTTCAACCCAAAGCAGCCACTTTGCTACTAAATAGGGTACTAGACAGAAAATCCTGGTTTAAACTCATGCTGTTTCTCTTCTTGACCATAGATTTGACCCTAGATCCACTCTAGGCAGGGGTAGAGACCAGCTTTCACCCGTGAGTTAATCTCAGAAACTAAAAAACAAAATTAAAGAAAAAATTTTTGGTTAAATCCAAAAGACAAATCCACACGAATGATGTGCTGAACTGTGCTCTAGAATGCCAGCCCTCCTCTTCCTGAGCAGAGCTTTTTAATATAATTGAAGAGTCCTGAAATCTAATTTTGGGGGTTGTTAGGGGTTTTTTTTTTGTTTTTTGTTTTTTGTTTTTTTTTAAATTACTCAGATGCTGTCCAGGAAATAACATTTAAAGCTGATGTCAGCCAATGAAATTGTTTGGACTGCTTCAGAAGCAGTCTCATGGAGTGGCATCCAACATTTTATCAGTAAGCAGTAACGGGTAACACAAAAGAGCCCAGGACAGCAATCAGTTCTCTGCCATGTGATGTCATTTCCCTGGCGAACAAAACCTTGATTTAACAAAGCATTGCAATTGGTTCAATCCTGAAGCAGCACCATTGACCTGCGGCATAAAGAGAAGCTGCTGCAGAGAGAAAAAGTCAACTAAAGATCGAGGAAGCTGCACTGCAATCTTTCAGAGAGATTGCATGATGACAGCCAGGTTAAATCAAGAGATTAATCTAATTCTCCTTTGCACTGAGATTGTCAGTGCAATCTGTGCAAATTTGTGCAACTGTCAGTGCAAAAAAACCCCAACAAAAGCTTATACACGACACAGAACAGTCTCTCCACTTTTTAACCCAAGTCTGTAATGCAAATTTAATTTTTTTTTTCCCTCTTTTGAGTGATCAGTCTAACATTAGAGGAAGACTGCAAAAGTAACTGTTCCATTTTTTAATTCACGTTATCACCCTTTCTCTATCCTGAGGCACCAACTTGGGTTAGACATCCTTCAGTGCCAGGTACAGGCTGGTCTCCTACAAACAAGACAGTGCTACTGCTCTGCTTCCCAAAATAGCTCATACTTCACCAACAGACAGGCCATCAGTTATCATCCCGCATGCTGGGGATCACTGCAAGACATTCCAGCTCCCTTCACCAGCCAGAGGTTTGACGGCAGCAGTGAATTTTTAGCAACTAATAGAGAGTTGGATAAACAACGCACTCTGGAGAGCACTTTCACTGCAGCCGTAACTCTTCACACACACAGCGGTTAGGATGCACCCAGGCTCCGCTCAGACTACTCAGTGCCGTTCTCCTCCAGGTTGTTACAAATTCACGGAGTTCAAAGACAAGCCTGACAAGTAAGGAGCAGCCTGCGCATTGACAGCTCAATCAGAAGATGCTTTGCACGGTGCGAACTCAGTAAGATAGGTACCAGCGCCCTTCACCCTGACAGAATTAATACGCCAACACAGCCTTCAGGCAGGTAAGGATGCCCAACTCATTTCAAGAGCCATCAGCCTAACAGAAGGCACGCTTGCGTTGCCCTATTGTTGAAACCGATGCAAATGTGACCAGTAGGGAGCTGTCAAATCTCCAATATTTAATTTATGGCACTATGATAAGAGTCAAAATTAAGCCGGATCCAGGGCAAAGCAATTAAAAACGTGACTGGGGAATGGTCCTACTTGCATTCGCCTCGGGCGCCTTTATCTGCTAAGAAACACGTTAGTGCTGTCCCTGCAGGATTCAGAGGACTAGTGACCCACCTCAGCAGCACACGATTAGAGACTTTGAAGTTGCAAAAGCTACATGAGTGATAACGGGAATCTTTTCGTTCAGCCTGATGGCATTCACGGTGGGGATTACTGCTAGAAGCCCAAGTGGGATGAGCATCGGTGTAGTGACAGAGTTTGTAATGGAGTCTAATAGTTTTACATCACCTACGTGCTAGGAAAACAGCTCTACTACCCGTATTCACTGCCCGATAATAGCAGCAAGTTTCAAACTTTTTTTTTTTTTTTTAATCTACACAATCATTAAAATTCACTTTTCAGCATTTACCCGAGACAAGCAGAAGCTTGGGTTTGTTGCAACCAGCTAGCTTACAGAAAGCTTAAAGGTGGCAGTTAAGATTAAAGTGGCAACAAGGTGTAGCAATAGCGCTGCGGCCTCCTGTTAGGCACAGAGCGATCTTTCCGTTCAACATGCTGAACAATGTGTAGAATATTCATGTAGGTTGTCTGTGGCAGAACCAAAAATGGAAATCCATTTCTGGTAATTCTGTCCGGAGAGGACCTGCCTCACATTAACCATAAGAGACTCCACAGCTGGAGTCCTTTCTACTAAAGCAGCGTATTAGACCCCTTTGCAAACTCTAGGTGGGTGTCATGCCTCTGAACAGGAAGCATCACCTTCCTCCAGTAGGTGAGAAAACACAATAAAATTGGTAGTTTGTCTTAAAAAAGCCTAGGAACCCTGGATTCTACTGGATTTCCCCAGGCAGCCACCAGCGGCAGCATTTTCCCTCCTGTTGTTAAACGACAGCATATCTAGAGCAGCATGCATCAGCTGGCACATGGGTGAATTATTGTGGAAAAGCTGGCCTCGAGTCCTTTTTCACGATGAAGCAGACAGCAACGTAATCTCCAGTTATCTATTATTCTTCATTATTAGAGGGGGGGCAGGGGTGTGGGGGGGCGGAAAAAAAAAAAAAAAAAAAAGAAAAGAGAGCCTCGCAGTGATAGCTTACATGGAGAGACATACACAGGGCTGGAGCAGCTGCCACACCACAGCTATTACATCTTGTTCTCTTCAGCCTGCTCCACCAGCTAATCTCACGCAGCCAGCAGAAAGCAGTCCATATACCAGCCACTTCATCACACTCCACGCTGGGAAAGCGCAGACAAGCCACTCTGAGGAGCTTCTCCAGCCTTCTGCCCAGTTGCACAGGGGACCCTGAGCTTACGGAGCTGAGAAACATCCTGTTTTCTTTTTACGTTATTCCATTCACTACGTGACTTTCCACAACCTTGCTGTCACTCATAAGCCAAAGCATTTTGATTTGCGCCTGCACTTCATTACAGAAAATTATGCTCAGAGCAAGTCTCTGGTAAATCACAAGGATATAAAACCCCAATAATTATCTCCATGAGAAGAGATTCCCAAACCACCACAACCAGCCCTTCAATTATTAGATGAGTAGTTTGGGGAGGAAACAGTTCAACAAAGGCCATACCATATGCAGCGTGCGATGCTTTCTGTTGCGTGCCATATTCTTGTTTAGATAATTTCGCTTACAGCAGAAGTTAAACAAGATGTTACAGAAAATGGGCTTGTCAGCCAAACAAGGATTTTGGGCAATATCCTAATTCTCAAACACAACCTATTGACAACAATCAACACATGACAGGAATGCTCCCTAGCAGATGGGAGACTGGCAGGCTGTTTTGATAGCTGTAGTCCGAGGAAGATTACTGCTGAAAATTCTGACAGTCCTATAGCAGCACAGACAAAGTAAATACGCCAACTGTAAATATAATTAAAAGGACTAGAGGGATTTGTTATCAGGGGAGAGCTAGAAGGGTTTGAAAGGTATATGTGGAAGTATTTAGGGTAACACATCAGAGTTGTATGACAACATTAAAATAAGAATGATGAGTATTGGGAAAATAATAAATTTAATGCAAAATCCACAAAGCTGTTTACTAAAGCTACAGATACGCTTAAGTAAGATAATTAAAAGCTATAAGCAGACATGGCATTTAAAGAAAAAAAGATTATAGGAAACAATCTGGCATTGGCAAAGAATATGTGATCCAATACAGTTTTCACAACTAAGCCTTACGGAGGACACGCTGCAGACCACAGATAAAACACGCACGCACGGCTGCTCTCTCTCCACACTTGGTTTCTCCATTTTTAGGGCTCTTGGTTCAGCACCGATACTGTTATTTCTCATACAATATTAGGGCTTCAAAGCTGTCAGCAGTAGGAGGCCTGGAGCAGCGTGCCCTTGAAGGGCAGGCCAGCCACGGCAGCGCAGGTATCGCTATGGCCGAGCGGGCAGCGCAGCGGTGGTTTGACACCCGTTGCAGATGAATGGGTCAGCACCACAGGCGCTCGCGGTGCTCTGCAAAACCAAAGGCGATGACAAGGCACATTCAGCCAGCCTGTAACTGACACCACCCCCGGCCCCATGTAGATGACAAAAAGCGCTGTGCACAGAGATCACTCTTTTAGCTGACAAATGGCAAACTGGTTGTGTGCCCCTTCAAAGTGCACATTAATTTTCCTCTTTCATTGTACTACTCATTAAGTATTACTTTTCAACGAAGCATAAGCAAAACCTAACAGAGCAACAGCACTGTCCCACTCCAGGCCCCTCTCCCTAAAGGAAAGCTCCCTGAGACCCCAGCAAGCAATAGCCAAGAAAGCGTCCAGTTTAATGTGGGACAGAAACCAGTGGGGGCGTGGAGGTTATACGTGAACCAGTGCACTCTTTTTGCATAAACGCCAGCAAGGTCACCTCCCAAACACGTGACAGACAACTGCACATTTTATCTTCAGCTTTTGTATTCAAGATGAAGTAGTCACAGGCCAAACAACTCATTCAAAGCCTAGTTAACAAACAAAAACTTACCAACACCATCGCCAGCGTTCCCTTCTGGAGGCAGCAGTCTTCTCATAGCTAGAGAGATACATAGCCTGAAGGATGCTTTGTTTTTCTTCCCTCCCAGGACTGTTCTTTGTTCCCTAACACTTCTTACACTTTCTATCTCATACAGGTGGCTGAGAGCTGGAAACTGTTTGACTTGCTATTTCTCTACAGACACAGAAATCTGTCTTCAGGGGTTTTTTTGGTATGTCTAAACCCAGCCTTGAGCATTGCAAGGCAGACCTGTTGATGGAGACTCTAGTTAGTAATATCCTGAGCATGACAAACCAGAAATGCTTCCTAAACAAAGCAGCATTTGCTGCATTACAGTATTTGTCACTTACAATAACGTATTTATTACTAAAGAAGACATACAAACAGAAAATAACTGAGAAGCCTAGCTAAAAAGCTGCAAGCTCTTACAAGACTTAGAAAACTACCTGTGGTTGAGCAGAGACTGAAATAAGTTTGCAGTGGTCTAAATTAAAACGAGAGAGAACACATGGTTGCTATTAAAGGAGTAATCGGCATAATTAAAGTCCCCTGTAACACTGAGAGCCTTTTCAAACTAGAAAATAAGGATGTCTGAGCACCATGTGCCTTCATAAAACATTAGAAAAGTTAATATTTGACAAGACTGTGTGTTTGATGAAATTTTAAAATAGGAGTAATGCAAGTGCAACATAAAGTGATTGATGAAGGTATGCTAAATATAGGCAAAGTATGTAGCCCAAGATATAGTTCACAAGCATGTAAAATATGTAAGTTACATATTAAAAGCTACCCTTCTGGTTTCAGCAGTTTTCCTGCAGAGAGATCAATGCTGAATACCTGCTGCTCCTTCCCTACCCATTCAAAGAGATCAGGATTCTGAAATGGTTAGGGTGTGGATGTTAGTGACAGGAGTTTAACATCCCTCTTCTGGTTTCTGCTGTACAAACATAATGTAACATTATTAATTTTCATGGGACTTTTTGGAGGTGCAATGTAATTAAATGCCATGTTTAACTGCATTGCCTAGCAGCACTCCGAATGACGGTTTTAAGAAGTCGTATTGTAATGAATGCACTGCTACCCCTGAGCGTCCCTCAGTGGGAGCTTCTCAGTGACACGGAGAATTCAGAGGTGCCACTCCAGCAGGGCTAGGCCAGGAGTTAAACTGGACTTGATCACACAAGTGAGCAATTCCTACCCTGCAGCGAGACAGACAGACTCACACAGTGATGCTAAAATAACCACCCTTAGCTTGCCAGGAGCGCAGAGCTATTTCATTCCCTTCTAGCCAGTTCAGTGTCTTCTCTTTAAAAGCAGGTGGATGTATCTTTCCTTTGCCTCTTATCAATACAAGCCCTTCCGCCACAGAGCAGATCAAGACTCTTATTTTTTAAACCGGTGTGTTCAGTAAACACCCTTGGCTGGGTTTGTCAAGTCTCCCTGCACGCATGATTGTTTATTTTCAACAGACACACTCGAGCCACCTATGGAAATGAATCGTCATTCATATTTCATCTTCCCCTTTAAGTAATTCCCTTTCTACTTCAGGTCACTATATTTATTTTTAAAAGTAATCAACATGTGTCCTTTATTATGCATTTTATCCTGTAATACAGAAAATGGGCTTGTTGCCACTGAAGCTCTACAAAAAAACCTCTAAAGCTGATTTTCACTGAATTAGATTTTTGAGAAGCAGGAGCCGCGCCTGGCCAATAGATGCTTTGTCGTGTTCCCTATGTCCCTTCTGCTGTCACAGAAAGCCAGATGGCCCTTCCGAGCACCACGTAAAACTCAAGTAAGAGGATGCTTTTCTCAAGCTCCAACTGCTTGGAAGCAATGGTCGAGACTCAGTTCCCTCCGCCTCCCTTCCCCAATTAGTAAGTGACCAGATTTTCCAAACTACTCGGCACAGTATATCCACCCTGCAGGAATGCTGGCCAAAAGTGTAACAATCTCAACTGAAGATACAAAATATTTTGGAAAACTCAGCATGTCTTTAGAGAGCTCCTAGGGATTGTGCAATGAGCTGTCCAGTGGTTAAATCTGTATACTCCTCAAGTGTTACTTCCATTTAAAGTGAGATCTTGCACCTTGTCCAACCAGGCCGTGACAATATAAAACAATTCAATGTTAGTCTCAAGCTGTAGAACACCGCTGCGTATCAGCATTTTTTGCAGATATTAACAAAACAAATCTTGCTTTCACTGTAATTTTGGCAGCATCTTCAATCAGGGGAGACGCAGGAGTAAGTTTATCAGCTCCGACCAGCAAAAAACTAGTATCTTGCCTCCTGCGGGGACCAGCCTGGGTTACTTCAGGAAAAAATGCAAGAAACACTGTACAGGGTTTAAAACTACTGTCTAATCTTAAAACAGTTACCTAAGAAACTTCAAAGGAACTGTTGTTCATCTCATGGATTTCTTTTCTTGTTGCCCACCAGAAACCTTTGGAAATGTTTCCTTGTAGTTCACTCTCAGTACTTCTGGTACACAGGAAGGTATCGGGCAGTCTCCTCTTTTGGCTGGATTTTGGCAGTGGGAAATGCTTTGCTTCAGGAAGTCTTATGATAGTTTTGGATGACAGAGTTGTCTTGGACAGACAAGCCAGTTGTGCAAGGACAAAACAAAACAGCTTTGATTTTAACTTCATAGCCTTCTGTGACTTCATCCTCTCATGAGTCCTTGCTCTTTCACTATGAAGGAGGGTGGGGGAAGCCTGTAAAACACGTCATCTTTGTTGAGATAGAGCAGCAAAGTTTTAGAGAATCTTTTTCTATCAGGCACTGCTTAAATGCAGCACTTTCACTCTTGCCTTATTTGTCTCCTCTTCAGAGCAGGTGGTCACAACCATTCAGGAACGACCTCTGCTGAATAATTTTGGTATTTGAGTGATGCACACAAATTTCTCACTCACCATATCTTGGCTGAGGGGGTACAGGTGTATCTTACCACTACAGCTATTCCACTGGCTCAATTCCAACTGTCTTCTTAGTACTGTATTTTCTCTCTCTCTCTGTATATAAATATACGTATACGTTAAGCGTCAGACTGCAATGTTTTATTTACCTGTAAAATGCAACCAGTAACAGACACTTATTAAACAACACCCTGCTTTTATAAACAGATCTAAATTGTCTCCAAACTTACTACACCATTTAAAAAAGGAGTCTCAGAGACATTATACTTTTTAAAAGACAAACACAGCCTGGGGTTATTGCGAAGTGTGAAGTAAAACCATGTTTGAATAGCAATTATAACATTCTCCACTCTTACATGTAAGTATTAGAGGAATACAAATTACTGGGATATAAGGAAGAGGCAGTGCAGTATTCCAGGTAGAGTTTAGCAGACATTTATTTCATGAAAAGCTTCATTAGCTTGAGTCGTTTTACATCACATTAGTTTCAGACACGCTGGTTTAGCATATGTTCACTTTCTTCCACTTTTACATTTCTTTCTTGTCTGTCAAATCCTTCCTGAATGCTTTTTCTACGCACCATCATTAGCTTCCATCACCACCTGTTGCACACTACACCATTAAAAGATGCTGATTCAGAAAATACTTCACCTGGCATGAAAGACACCCTCTCAGAGGAAGGCTGGAAGCAGGATTCATCTTAGCTACAGAAAATACATTTTTCTAAAATTTAAAATTACATACCATGCTACATAGAATTCCCTTTCACATCCTTCATGGTACAGGATCTAGTCAACAAAAATCGGTGAAACTTCTGCATCCCCTAGTTACAGAGATCACCATGCTCAAGAGGCAGAGGCTGTCAAGCCTTTGTCCTGGTATTCCTGTGTGGAAGCCCACAGCTTTCCACCTAACTATAGCACGTCTTTTAATCAGACATCTGGCAGCCCCGTTTCTCCTTTGTGTGGATCCATGCTATCTGCCTCTACTGCAGTCATCTCTCCCTTGATTGCTCCGTCTCCAGCTTTCTTTTTGTTATAGTCCTGCCTTTGTGGGCCATTTCCTACTTCTCGGTTATGGCACTGAGCATGTTTAAACTCCTGCCAATGGAAACTGCAGAGCAGCGAGCCCTCCTGAGAAAACTCACCTGTTTTCTGCTGGTTCAGGCTGTAAGAACTGAGCAGCTGAAAGCTCTGCTTTGGTGTCTGTGCAGACCGGACTTTGAAGATGGCACTCTCGGTTGGCTCTTTGCTGACACCACCCCCCCTGCTCTGGCGCTGTTACTTCAAAGCCTTTCAGAACTGTCTTCTCCCCAACTCCACTCTGAGCAAAGCCAGTGAGTACGGTGAGGTGGGCTCAGGAAGCAGCTGGTGTGGAAGACATGCAGCCTCACTCACTCCCTTGGGAGGCTAAGAGGCTTCAGGTTCCCTCGGTGGCTGTTCTGTACATTCAGAATTGTCAGAACAACCTTTTTTTTTTTTTTTTTTAAGATGAAAAAGAGAAACTGAAAGCATCTGGAGGCAAGTCGGCACTTAAACGCTATGAAATAAGCATGCCTTAGGTACTCCATCTTAACTCACCACAGGACATTTTTCTAGTTCCAAAAGGAATAGCAAGATAATTGAAATCTCACCTGCTCTGGCAACACTATCAGTGAATACCGTTGGGAACATTTTTAATTAGCATTTTAATTATCAGCATCTCCTTTGGAGCCCTCTTAAAATCTTTCTAAACAGTTTTGTGCAAAGAGCACCTTACTACTACCTGAAAGTGCAAGGCTGGATCATAGTTCCTTTGGGTTTCCATTCCATCAGTCAGTTTGCTGCGGCGAATGGGCAGTAATGCTCATTTACTCTCCTAACCTACGTTAGGAATAGCACCGTAAATCCAAGGGCAAAATTGCAAGGGACAAGCCTAAAGGACACTGTAAACACATTGTGGTCGCTGCAACAATGTGAGTGCTGGACAGTCATAGGACCACAGCATGGTGGGGACCTCTGGAGATCGCCTGGTCCAACCCCCGCTAAAGCAGGCTCAGCTAGAGGAGGTTGCACGGAGTCATGTCCAGGCAGGCTTTGACTGTCTCCAGGCAAGGGGACTCCGCAGCCTCTCTGGGCAGCCTGTGACAGGGCTCTGCCACCCCCAAGGCAAAGTTTCTCCTCATGTTCAGAAGGAACTTCTTGTGTTTCAGTGTGTGCCCATTGCCCTTTGCCCTGTCACTGGGCACTACTGAGAAAAGCCTGACCCCATCCTCTTGACACTTGCCCTTAAGTTATGTGTAGAGGCTGATAAGATCCGCTCTCACTCATCAGAGGGAAGCACTGAGCACCAGCAGGAAACGTACCAGCCTAAGAGTTAAGGCAGTCAAGTTTCAAACCCCAGCTGTACCTTGACTAATACACTTGCCTGGGCTTTACGGCCATTAAAAAACCCACAGATGACACTGACCCAACTTACTGAAATACTACTCAGCTGGGGGTTGTTGGTTAGTTACACATGAACTGAGCGTTATGTTCTTCCCTCCTTTCTATTTCATTCTTTTTGAAACAGACATGATCTCATAAAATGGGAGAAGATTACAATACTGGTGCCAGAGCCCTCCTGTCAGTCTCTTCAGAAGCCGAGAAAACTACTGGCACTAGCCCAGGAAAAGCAACAAACAGGACAAGTTTGGATAGCAGCTAGATTTGCAAACCTAAGAGCAATGCAAAGTAAACCCAACATGAAAAAGGATGATGATTGGCAGAGATATGACGACTTGACTGCTGGAAATGAAAGTGCTATGAATAATTAGCCACCTCTGACCCAGGAAAACATTGACTTCATTTGCAGCACAAAACTGACTGCAGATGGTATTGGGGAGGAGAATCAAGCTATTCACTGTGCTTTCCCCTCATCAGAAAAATTCATTTCCTCTCTGCTGTGGAGCAATGAAATACACCTGATTGGATCTGCTGAGACGACTTCACATAGAAGACTGGGAATGAAGAATTAAAAAGCCCATGGGGTGACGCTAAAGGTAATCCTATCAAAACAGCGGGCTAGAGGGGAAAAGGCACATTTATCTCCTATTTTAATAAAGAATTAAAATAAATCCCTTAAAGGAATAAATTTATTTGGACATTCTTTGAAATCCTACTATCATTGTTGCTGAATGGGATGCTGGATATCAGCGCATGAACGAGGACATTTCTCATTCCCAGTTGCTCCTCCTGTTTGTTCCCATCACAGCTCACTTCTTCCTACACTGCCAGCTGCTTCCTGCCTGCCTACTCCGCTGCCTTCTCTGCGCACCTGCCAGCCCTCTCCCCATCTGACTCACACCCTTGCTGAGTGCTAGTTCTTGTCCAGCCTCATCTGCTGATAGGTCTCACCTTCGCATGGGTGACAGCTTCATTGCGGGCTCTCAGCACTCCCTGGCCACTGTAATACATCTCCTAGAGCCACGACTCCAAGGCTTAAAAGAGAGAAAAAGCAGATACACGTTCTTCCAGGCTGCTGAGATACCTGTCTCCTGTGTGCTCTTGTCAAACACCTTCACCTTTCCTTGGCTGCTATCAGAAGAGTGAGGCATCTCCGACTGGAAAGAAGCCTGAAGATAGAGAGGAACATTATCGCTCATTATCTGTTGCCACAGCATTTGGCTAGGGAAGGACAGGACGGAGCAACGCTTGACTGGGAAGAAAATACAAACAGCCCAAACTAACCGTCTCTCTGGCAATCTCCATGGCCTTCCACACATACAACCTGTTTGACATCTGCAGGTGCTTGCTGGAACAAGCAGATATTCCAGCCCCTCTGTTGAATGCTGCCTCAGAACACAGGAGTCTGAACACTGACTTTCCAAGGCCATTAGAAATAAAGTCTAAGAGCGAGGAGGAGGAGGAGGAGAAGGAGGAGGAGGAGGAGGTATTTGGATCCTTTCCTTGCACCTCTGCAGCATTATCGGAGGGCAGATATTTCTCACATCAGAAAGAAAATTAGGCACCTTAAAGTAGGCAGTTCAGCTTGATTTTAAGGCAAGTTTGCAATGCCTAAGAAGCTTAATGTACTTACTTGCAGTTAAAGTCTGCTCTAGAATTGTCGGGATCACAAAAAACCAATCACTTGTCGAAGCAGACCCATCCTGTGACTACTCCCCTCCTCTAGGCAGCTACAGGCTCCCTACTAGATCTTTCTCTTCACTTGAGCTTTTTTTTGGTTAAACATGTGCTTTTCATGGATCATCAGCAAATGTAAATCTTTCTCCTTTCCTACCATACCTTGCCCTTAAAAACAGATAAAAGTTCCTTAATAAAGCTGGCAAGTCCAGGCAAGCCCAGTGAGCATAAAAACATTCTTCTCCCCCAGCCACAGATGACTGACTTCCTTCAAAGCCACCAATGTCCGTGCTTCTGTCCTGTTGTTTCTGTCGCTCTCACCCTTCCCAGCAGCCCTGTGAGCCTCTGGTAAACTGCAGCAAAGAACATCAGTCATCGCACTAAATCAGGAGACGCAGCCCCCCTAAGACAACATGACAGTGTTTAACAATACAAACAATTTACAGGAGAAAGCAACTGGTATGAAAATAACTGCATCTGCTTCGCCATCAATGTTCTCCCACTTGCATGCGCATAGCGGAGATGATGATGAATCACATTTAATCACATGCTATTAGAGGAGGATCAGACCACACAGTGTGACCAGGTTAATAGGTTGGAAATGTGCATATCTGATGCCCAATTAAAACAATTCTAAAAATAGAACCGCAATTTTCTTTAGGAGCTATGCCTCCTCACTTCACAGATCAGGCCAGCAGCTCTGTCTTCCATGACTTCCAGGCAAACAAAGGACCAAAGAAAAGTAATTCCCTTGCTCAGAGCTTACCATGCAATTCATCCTAAGTTACCTACACTAATTGGCAGGACAACTAACAGAGACTGCTGGCTTGCAGAAGCTTTTGTGGTAAAAATCAGATCATGAACATAGTTTTCTAGGATAAAATATTGGCTAAACACAATCTAGCTGCCATTAAACATGCTTTAGCTGAATCATCCCTAGTCATTCCTCATACAAAAACTGGACTAATATGTTTACTGTAAAAAGACCTGTATTACTTAGCGAGCATTTCTCATCAATGACCTCTCCTCTTCACCTCTATGCTCACACCCATACACCCCTCCAGTACTACCACAAGGCTGTCCTCCTGGAACGCTCTGAAAAATCAGAGATGGGGAGTCTGTTCCTTTATACTGTGATCCACATTTTATTCCATCCACTACCAGATGAATCCACAGAGTTATCCAGATGGGTTGAAGAAATGCCTTTTCACCTGGTTTTACTGAGGAAATAGTCTCAGCAACAACTCAGGTGTCCTTTTTCACTTCACGTCCTCTTTGACTACGGCTCTGTTTGCTCCCAGCTCTGACACACCAGTTCCAGTGACATCTCCTCTGCGGCGGGTTGTCAATACACAAAAAGAACAAGTTAATTCACTGAAAATGTAACCTATAAAGGCAAAAAGTGATGAAGAAGTTAACAGGTGTGATATCTACCAGACTGAAGATTAAGGAGTACTGCCAGACTTGCATTTCTTTAAGTGATGTTTTCATTCAGCGGGATAGAGATATTCCTGAAAAAAAATGCCTACAGCCAAGATTTTAAAAATTAGGTGCCTAAGATTAGGCTCCTAAACCCATAATTAAGTCTTTAAGTAAATGGCCTGATTTTATTGAGTGTTGAACACACAGCTGCTCAGACCGGCTGCATTAGCAACAGAGGCATGCAAGGTACTTCGGAAAAAAGGAATGAAGAAAAAAGTGTTAGACACTTAGGAGGATACATTATGGTGGAATTAAATCACTAGCTTGAAGTCAGTACTTTCAAAAATGGTCACCTTCATCCTTAATACATCAGTTTCAAGCCTAATGCCCAACACATTAAATACTGAAAAGAAAAATGAACCTGCATACCTGAATGCATGAATTTACCTTTCAATTCCATTTTAAAGCATTTTTCATAACATAGAAAAAATATTCACTGTAGGAAAAAACCCACCACAGTATATGAGCAGGTAAAGTCGGATCTTAGTACCACGATAGCAGCCAAGTCCTGTACAGGTCAGATTTGCGCCTTGTAGGGAATCTCCCGATTTTACACAGGCAGTGTACCCTCCCCGAGCCCTGCTCTAGCTCCATCGGCAGGGTTAGGCCTACTGGGATCCAGTCACATTCCAAATTTGTGTACACTTAACAGTGCAGTTACGAAGGCCCTTCCTACAATGGGATTTGACAGCACTTTACATTAATCTCTCCAAATTACAGCCATTTTATTACTGCAGGATACACAGTCAATTTACATGCTAATAACAAAACTGTTATGAAAACATTAAACTACACAAAGAGAGATCAACGCAGTTTTGGTCAGCTATACAGCATTAGGATCAAGAGTCTTTTCATATCCACCTTTGTTTCCCTTATAAACAAAAAAGCTTTCTAAGAACCTTTCCAAGGCTTTATTGGATTACAATGAAGATAATTTTAGAATGGAGATGAATGCAGCAGCTCCCTTGTAATGGAATGCAGCCAGTTCCAGCTACTTGAATGCCAGAACAACTTGGCAGAGACACACAGACATTGTTCTTTTATCCTTTTTTTCACCTGTCTCAAGGGAGGAGGTGACTTCTCTGCGGGTCTCCGGCACCCTCACAGGCAGCAGTAACCAGCAGTAGCACAGGCAGGGCAGCAGAACCAAGTACTCGAAGGAGGCCTGAAGGGTGAACAACATTTGCAAAAAAACAGAAGGATCTCAGAAGAAAACTTTTGCCATAAAGGTTTTGTGATAATGGTGGATTTTTAGGTTTCTTCATTATTTTGGAATTCACTTCAACAGACACTGCATCTGCATTTTAGTGTGAGGAGGGGAAACTAAAGGCAGAGATGATGGATCTACTGCTAAGAAAAAACTAATGTCAGCTACAGCATAAATTTGGCTGATCTGGCCTTTCTGTCCTCATATTATGCTATTGTCAGGCAGACGGTGTCTACTTCTTTTAGCTTCCTTTGCAAACAGGAATTGGTGAATTATTCTACAGATTCTAAGCTAAGAGGACATATATATGTAATGATAAAGGCACTAGGGGAATCTCTAGTCACTAGGCAATGGAGGGAGTACAAAGGAAGACAAGTGCAGGTAAGATGAGCAAGACAGAATTCAGCTAATTCTTCTGCAAGAGAATAGTAAGGGGGGAACCACCAATTTTTTCATCGATGCAGTACTGCCACAGGCCACCTGCGAAGGTGCTATAGACTCCCCCAGTGGAAGTTAGGAATGAGTTCCTAAAAAAACAGCCATCAGGATTGGTACTGTCAGAACTGATCCAGCCTCAGCACAGGTCCCTCAGAATGACAACAGCAACCCTGAGCCTTTCTCCCAAAGGTAAATGACGCTCTGGACACCGATGGCTCCATCCATGGCATTATAAAGGATCACAGCTCTTCTGCAAAATATTTTGCAAAACACAGTTCAGCTGCACAAGTGATGAGGGCGAAGAGGAGTAAAATAAAAGATCTTCTTAGCAGAGAGCAGCCTAGACAGAATATATAAATCTATAGCCTGGAAAGCTGTGGTCTGCCATCTGCACGCCTTCAGCCACCGTACAGAAAGATTTCTCAGGTGCTGCAAACCCCCTTTCAGACCAGTGCATGGGGCTACTTGTTTGGGAAGGAGAGGGGGAGGGAGACAAAAAGTTACATGAAACGTCTTTGATAAAGTTCTGCTGATAGCAATCTCACACAACATTACCGGTGGAAGGAATCACTCTGGAGAAGCAGTTACACGCCATGGTACTGTTGTACCTAAGGTATGTCCTGCCCACTTGATGTCTTCACAGGTGTTCAGCAGAAGCTAGAAATAATCATGACTTGAAGGCAATTTTTATGCCAAGCAGAGTTCTTAAACTTCTTTAAAAAAATATCCACATAAACAACACTAAAGGTCAATACCAATCACCTGTCCCTGCTCTGGGGAATGAGGAAAGGGGAGGAAAAGATCAAAGTCATTACCTGCATGGACTTAGAAAATCACACCTTTTGGAGCTGTTCCAAAGTGTCTCTTACCCACTGTTTTGGTTGGAAAGAGCAAAGAAGAAATGTTAAAGGTAGGAAAGGAATATCTGAATGCTTACAGAAAATACAGCTTGTTCGATTGTAATTCATTTGATGGAAGGGACACAGATTCCAAGCAGCCTGAATGCTGCAGAACACACTAACCAGCAGCTAGCAGCAGCAGCTCTTTCCAAACTAGATGAAGCAGCAAATTTAATAACTTCTTTAAGCCCTCCACTTTTTTCTTACTTCTACTCCGTTGGAACCATAGAAAATAACTGGTATTTCAACCGATGTCTAGAAAGAACTTTTCTTCCTTTGCTGGCCATGTGACAGGACTCTGTGACTTCCTCCAATACAGCTTTTTGACACATGCAAAATATGTAATGCCTTAAGTTCCTCCAGCACTAAGGAACTGCTGTGTTAACCCCTCAGCGCAGAAGCTGGTGCCACCTGCTAAGAAGCAAATTCAAGACATGCAGAGAATTTTAAGAGATTCTACTCCTTTTACATATCCTTGCAAGGAAGTTTTATCTTTATTTAAGACACAGAGCCAAAGAGATAATGGGAACAGTTTCCTGGCTTTAGAGGCAGGGCCTCCCAGGGCTGTTTCACGCAGGCACCGCACTTTCGCATGACCTCTAAGTCACCAAGACAGAAGACAATGCAGGTACAGGGATACCCAGGCACAGCTCAGAGCATCCAGGCCCTTGTCTTGGACGTTAGTCTTGCTAAAATGCTGAAAAAAAAATAACAAAAATAGAAGTCCTCCCCCCTTACATCACAAAGAAAAGAGAGAAGCATTTGAAAAGACAGAATTGAACTAGTCAGCACGATCCTGCTAATTTCTAAGCACTGACTTTCACAAAGGAGATACGAGTAGGAGTAGGAATGAGTTTGTCACAGACTTCACGTACCATCCACAGAACAGCATTTGGCATCTCTTGCTCATATGTCAAATACATACCTCCGCAGTATTCCAGATACAGTTTCTGACTTATTTTTTTTAAGAAGAATTTAATGCTGACTTAACAAAAGTGATAAATAGATCATCTGTTTAGAGGGCAAATCATGAACATACCAGTAGCGAAGTACTATCAAACTGCTTAAATTCTACCGTAACTGAATAAAGGGAAAAATGATTCTCAAGATCTTGGCCTGCCTGCCCAAGTTTCAGGGAACCAACTGTGGTGTTGGGAGCATCTTTTTTGGTTTTGCAATGGGTTTGCAGCTGTCAACGATTTCAGCCATTGCAAACTGTATCTCTAGAGTTTGGCAACACAGGTAGAATCTTGTGATTTTATTACTGATCCTCAGAGCCCTGTAAATCCAAGCTTAACACCTTTCATAGTATCAAGTTACCTTATAAAATTAATTATTTACCAAAACTAAATCATTACCTAACAGCAGTATTTCGAGACAATCTCAGAATTAGGCTGTACATAAATATACATGTCTACATAATGTGTACAAGAGACGAGGCAACGCAGATCTTTATGGTGGTATGCTTATATGCAGCTTCTGAGAAATTCTGATAATATGCTAAGGAAGGATCTGGCACTGCTGTCACCAGCAAATATCATAGAATTAAACAAAATCAAAATAATCTTATTGCCTCAAATACTGATGTGCACTTTTCACCAAATTCTTCATCAGTTTCTGGGCATGAAGTGATGTAACAGTAAATGGTGTCTGGTGAAGGTGCTGTACAACATGCTGTACAATATATTGTATTGGTGAATGTCACCTCACCTCAGAATTTAATTTTTGACAAAGTAGCTGTCTGCCGGGGCCATGTGGGTATCGCTGAACAGCACACGTGGTACAGTAACAGTGTACCAGATGAATCACAGGCTCTTGCAAGTCCCACCTCAAGTGTGCAGTGACTTAAGAAGGCCTTAAAGAATGTTTTTGGGCTTCCCAAATTCATCCTACAGTGAGACATAGGTGCAAAGTGAATTTTTCTCCCTCTAGGTGAAAGACAAATGCTACAAATGTCACCAGGTCTGCTGAATATAAGCAATAGGTTTCAATCCGAACATTGCTACCTGGTAGTTCAAAAAATAGCCTGAAAAATGTTAAGACAAGCACTTAAGACCTCTACAAGCTGACGTGTCCATATCCAATAGTAAAAATCCTTTGTTGGACATGGGTTCTCTGACACCAAATTAAATTCCAAAAAGTCAGTGATATAAAGGCTTTGGCTAGTTTTTACAACCAGAAGTTGCTCAGTCTTTCAGAATACCAACAATACCAACTTAAAGACAAGCATTACGCTCTTTCTGAGTATCACAAAAAAGTTTCTCTGTTATTTCCCATAATGGCATAAACCCTGGCCAAATTTCACAACCTGCATTTAAGTCAGGTTTCAGAACAGATTTTTTTTAAAAATGAGGGAGAAACAAAAACCTGCAGTAGGTGAATTACATTATTTGTAATGACACTAGATACTCACAGTCGTTACAGGAATATTGTGCTTTATCATCCTTATGATTTACTAGGAGAATCAGGGAAGATTCAGAATACTTCACAATTCACTTGCTATTGTCTTCCTCAGGCTTTGGCTGGTGCTGCTGGTGACAGCACGTCAAACAATGGAAGTTGGCCGTCATTTCCTATTTGGCACCTGGCATGATATCCTGACAACAGATAAGACCCAAAGTCTTATGCACTTTAGTGATAAGAGCGGGTATTACTGTTCGCTCACAAGAGGAGAGACTTGCAAGGCCTTGAGGATATGCTGAAGAGCCTCAAAGGACTAGAAAGAGTCCATTAACATATTGTATATAAAACAATCACAACCCTTCCCTCTTGAATCTGACACTAACTTTGATAGTTGCTGCTTCTCTTGGTCATTTCAGACAACTGGAAACACTTCTTGTACTATCTCTGTTTTCCAAATCCTACAGGCAAATCGTACCCTGCTGAGAATTCCTAGGCCTCCCTTCCTCATCTCCACGAGACATTCTGCCTTAAATGCTACTGTCTTGTTTCGGTTAGCAGTCGTGCCTGTGACAGCTCTATACACTGCCTTCTGCAGCTCCCCAGCTCCCCAGAATACTCGTGCCCGTTTTGCAGATGGGGGAGGGTTGCCATATGCCGATGCAGCAGCAATTTTTGACTCACAGTCAAACGCTCCCAAAAAAAGTCAGTACTCAGGATTTGCTGCCATATGGAGGAATTGTTATTTGGCCTTTTCTCTAGCTGTATCTCATTAAGCAAAAAGGCAAGAAAAAGGAGAGGACATTCTTTTCTTCTTTGCAAATCTTGCCTCAGAGTTCATCTTCATTTGAAAGACAGCGTTCATTTCTGGTACCTAGAAAACCAAGTCAGAGCAGAAGGAAGCTGCAAGACTCCAGGTGACTGAGGACAGTGTTCTGTCCAATTTGATAGGTTTTCAAAACTTTTACCCTTTGAGCGTAACTTCTTTCAGGGAAGAGGAAGAAGTATTAGAGAGCTAGGACTGGTTCTACTGGGCTCAAAAAGACCAGAGTAGAAAAAGAACAGCACCTTCCACAAAATCTGCAACGGTGCATTACAGTAAAGCTGGTTTATTACCTCCATATACTGCATCATTTGGAAGGCATCACTAATAGCACTTCCCTGATCCTTGTGTGTTCTGCAGTCTGTTTTGCTCAATATGTGAAGTTTGGTTAATCTGAGACTTTTCTGGGATTTTGCCTTAATTTTTTAATAGAAACTGATGTGTTCATTAGCATAATGCAGACATTTGAGTTTTAACTTTACAGAGCCGATATCATGGCAAGTGTACAAACAGGAAAGCAAGCAGATACAGGTTTAAAAGTTACATATATAGAAACCTCAAAGCCTCTCTGCTTCTTTACGATCTTCCTCAATGTAGAAAGACGTCAGGAGGAAAAAACCTCCTCCAAAGACACCAACAAAAGTACAGATGATAAAGCTGTACTGCATGCTCCAGAAACTCCACTGGAATGAGCGAGCATTCTTGTCCTGGATAGCATTGGAGATCTAGGGAGTGAACAAGGCTGTCATTAATCTGGGATAACATCATCATTCTCTCTTGGTTTAGAAAGACTGTTTACAGTGTAGTCCTTGAAAAGAATAAAACTAGGCAGATAGGGATGAAACGCCTGCTACCGAAGTTTGTCAAACCCAGTACTCAATATACCTGTCCTTCACTGCTGACCAGCTTCCATTTGGTCAAGGAATCTCATGTTCTTTTACACCTTCAGTGTGTCCAGCCATAAGAGCAGGAAATCCTGCAACCAACGTTCATAATGTTTGGTAAGCATTAACTCATCTTACCATTTCCTAGCCCATCTCCAGATAGCTAGCATAGGAGAGACATTTGGCAATGACCTTTATCATTTCTTGATGTTACTTGATAGCTTTATACCTCCCTAATCAGCATCAAATGGATAGAAATAGGGGGTTAGCATCCATACAGGCACAAGCAGCAACACTCAAAAAGGGAAGAGCTGGGAACCAATTTGAGACAAGAGTGGAGTCTGCTTTTGAGCCAAAAGGCATTTGAGGAGTCATGGAGTGACATTATGAGGAACTGGGAAGAAGAAGATACCAGGCAGCTGCTTTTTGCACTGGCTGGAGGATGAGGTCTTAAAAGCTATAAATGATACAAATAAATTTTATTTTTGTGGACAGAAAGAAAAGCTGATTCCAAGAAACTCAATAATATTCAACACAACTCAGGAACTTGAAATCTCTTCTTAGCATAAAGATATATGTTGAATGCAGTCACTTTTATTCCCACATTTGTTCTTGATATTTAGAATATACTGTGTGACTTGAAATACACAAATATGAGACTCTTCAACTTTTGCTGGGTTTCGTATGATTATTTATGACAGTATAGGCAGATAAGAGCAAGATCAACTCTAAATGGGCACCTAGGGACTATAGCAAGCATAATCACCAAAACACAACCCCATGCATTTAATTTTAAAATGCTTAGTAAGAAAATCTCTGGAGCACAGATGGAGGAAAAAGAGACTCTGAAAAAGACTATTTCTTGACGCTCCAGCTGGTTTTTAAGCCAAAGGGTTAGCTGAAGCAGGTTAGTAAACAATAACAAGACATGAATGCAGAAGATCTGGTGTTTAATCAATAGCGGACATGGGCCACATTGGTGTGTCGGTTCACAGCAGCATTCCAGGAGTCAAACGTTATGCTCATTGCACAGGACCCCACTTGGACATACAGCAGTTTTATTCCTGGATTTATTGTCTCTGTTCTTTGCAAAGTTGCAAGGTTACGTGAGGTTAATCTCATCTGTATAAGCTTTTTTTGTCTTTACACTTTTTCAAGTAGCTGCTATTTAAAGCAACTGCATGCAAGGTACTGCATAAGAAGTATTCTACACAGTCACTGGCAGGACGCAGCAGCACATCCAGCAGGCAGGCTTAATTCTATCAGTGCCTCAAAGATGGCAAAGAATGGTGGGTGACAGACGCAAACGTTAAACTCTCAAGCAGGAAGCATAAATCAATAGAATAGTCAAAGGGAGAATGCACAAGACATATTTCAGCTTTTAAGAAACCTCTCATTTTTGCATATAATTTCAGCCATTTTTCATGACACAGGGACGTTGGTTATTATGTTCCCCCATGCGTAGAGCTAGATCAGTGCGGGGGCCATCGTTTTCTAATACACATCAATGAGCACAGCAGCCTCTTCATTTGCCAAAAAAAGACAGCAAGCAGGAGGAATCTCTCCTGGACAGCCCTCTCTGCCAGACAGATTACACAGCTGAGACTGGTTTTCACCCAGTTGAGGACAAGGGGATCCCCTGTCTGGCTGGACCAGCAGCAGCTGTGCCTGCAGGCACCACTCACTCGGCAAGACTGTCTGGCCCAGTCTAACCTTAACACTGCTAAAGAACATATATTCCTGAGGTGAACTTCTTAAAATAAACTTCCATCTAAACAAAACTTTAAAACAACAACGACGACTCACTCTCCCATGTCCAGTACAGCAGAAAAATCAGAGTGGGTGACTGACTACTTAGCTACTGTGTGCAGAATCACTGTGTCTTAGATAAAAAATAATGAAGGAAGGAAACAACACTGCCAGACATCATCAATTGGAACTAAACCAAATTAACTTCAAGGAGAAAACAGTACTAGGCTGCTTTGTCCAGAAGCACTTATGATCAAGTCAGTGTAGGAAGAACTGAGAAACTGGGTCTCAAGCAATACGGGAATCCAAGGGTAAGGTGATTTGAGACCAGAGCTTTGAATGCCAAGTAGTATCAAAAGGCAACCATTGCAGTTACTCTTGTTCTGATTTTCAAGAGACCATTGACTAATTACAAGATTACAAACTTCAACATTTGAACTAAGAGTCTTAGCTTTTTATGGTGTTTGATTAATTTCCATAGAACTCCTCACAAACTTAGCAGAAAGTGCTTAAATCCTAGTAAAATACCCGCAACACCATCTTTGCAAAAATGTATGCCTTCAAAAATGTATGAGTTTGCAAATATAAAATCAGAATGAATTTCTACATGCTGCATGGAACTGCTCACACGTATAGGCACAGGATTATATTCTACATACGCGCAGTGTCACAGGACCAGAAGTTTCATGCAAGCAAAAACGTTTAACAAAATGTCTCTGTATTCTAGTATCAAGGCCACCAATTTGAGTGATTTCTGGGTTTGGACCAGGAAGTGCCTACAATTCTGTGAGTGTCTGTCAGTTTCTAGAAGTTTGACCCGAAAGAAAGCTCAGTAAGCAGACAGTGCACTTACAATCCCAATGAGATATGGGCTGCCCGCATCTCCCAGCAAATGGCTCACCAAAATCTGCAAGGCAATAGCCGTAGACTGCCGTCTTGGTGTCACAACATACTGAAACAAAACACAACCCACAAGAGAACAAATATTAATAGAGTGAATCTCATGAATGGCCAGCTGCTTGCATAACATCCTAGAGAGGTGAATGTATTCATTTTTATGTATTTCATATTCAAGCACTTCTTATACATTTGGAGACAGAGAAGTTATTCTGAGCAAAAAAAGTACACTGGATGTTTTGTTAAGGAAAAAAACATGCAAGAAAGAAACACAGAAGGGGGAATGACAATAAAGTAAGAAAAACATGACTCCCCTGCTTCCATTTGTAGACTCACAGCAGCTTGTACAGATTCACTTGGCCACACAACTAACAGAAACCTCCAGCCAGCAACCCTTGCAGTCATAGTGATTTACTAATGAGGAGATTCAGCAAGTACAGCCTCTGAGAAAAATCTCTTACTACACTGTGTTGGCAGACACGATCTAGACTGCTGGGGGGGCAACTGAGATACCTGGAACCTGAAGTAGCTGCCATGGCTGCAAAGGATGTCAGCTGGGATGTTGCAGACCATGTGAAGACAAAGGGAGGGGACCCAACCTGTCAGACCAGAAGGTGACCGATTGTCCTTTGATGGCAGATGTTTGCTGCTTGCAACTGGATAGCACCTGAGATATAGCTACACTAGTAACAATACATCCAAATGATTATGCGTTTGAGTGCACACAGTTTAAATAAGTTGGAGAAGATGTGGCGCATAACCAGAACGTAGCAAAGTATCACGTGGATCAGAACTACTTTTTAAAATGAAATACAGTCATTTTGGGGGAATAAGGGCTTTCTGTCTGTGCTACTGAAGATCAGCTGTGCCTGAAGAAGTACAGTATGATTCTATGTAATTTGTGTCTCTCTCTTTCAATAATACATTTATGCAAAATGCATTGACAAGTTAGAATGAGACAGAAGTAATTTTAAACCTTCATACCTTTGTTTTCCAACCACTTGCTCATATCAGACACCAAATGTTTAATATTCTCCCAGTCCTTTATTCCCCAACTTGGGTTTTTTTGGAAACTGATCTGAACATCACTTAGGGTGTCTCAAACACTAATTAACAGGGTGACTGGTGTTCTACCAAGAGACAAACTCAAGGTATATAACCTGTATTGTGGCTCTATATCTGCCTTCAAGGAAATACTAACATGCATTCCAAATTGGGTTTAGAAGAAAAAAGAGACCCTGCTTTCACATTTAACTAAACTTTGTGGTTTGTGAGGCCTCAGAATATTAGATAAAAAAATATTTACCTACCACTAAGATGCACCTGAATCACAGCAACAACTTTAATGCCACATCTTTAGGGTGAGTGGAACTCCATTAATTAAAACAGATGAGTAAGGAAGCAATATTGTGCAAGACATGAAGGTTAATTACTCTCGTAAGAATGAGAGTGAAAAACACTTCAGTGCCACATGCAGTCAGGACCCATACATACCACAAAGTTACAGCATTTTAGCTATACTGAAACTATGAGTCCTTAGTACAGATGCAGGAACGGGAAGGACAATAAGCTATATATATGTAATGGTTGGCATTCAAGGGCAGATTGACAGAGGATTCTGTAGCGCTGCATTCCTTCCCCTCATGCAGCCCTCCATCTGCAGGAGCTACCATTACATACATGCATGACATACATTCTTGGTATGAAAAGCGGCACAGGTATAGAATCAAAACACCTAAAAAAATTTGTTTTGATAAAAACTTATTCATAAAATAACGTAGGATTTACATCTTGTAGATTTAAGTATCATACCAAGCTTTTTCCATCGCTATGGTTTTCATGCTGTATGTCTCTCTGTCACAAACCTATTTCGACCATTTTCTTTCATGTTTGCCAAGATGTACATGCTGCAGAGTCTTTTCCTAAATGCAGCTTTTCTGGGGGGGTACCAATTTGGATAATTTTTCTCAGCAGGGTCACCTATTTTCACAAGGCTTCTATGAACTCAAGTCTTCCTGAGGTGTCCAACTCTTTATCAAACTTGGTTGAATCCCATGGTTTCAAAACTTAAAAAGAAAGCAGACACAGACTGCAGTAAGCCTTGTTTTCGTAAGAAGTGAGGCTATGAATCCCATTTAGATTTAACAGAACATTTGATCTAAAATGAGAAAGAAAATAAAAACATTTTCCCCAACACAAGTAGCAAAAATTATAGCCAACTTGGCTATCTGGCCTCTTGTCTCTGCCTAGCAAACCCTTCTTTTAGCCAGAGTTTCCTAAGCGTTAACATGCCTTACACCCCGCTGGAATGCCAGAAACACAACAATGAGCAGTGATGTCCTTTTTTTCTACAGCCAAATTTCCTCTGTTCAGAGAGGGAGTTTCTCAAGAGCTCATATAACTCATTCCATTCAGCGGGAGCCTTTCGGTACTGCTTACCCTACTGCAAGCAGTTTCAGTAAAGACCCAGTCCCCACTGGCTATGCCCTTCTTAGCCAGAAATGGCCACAAACTTGGATACACAAATTGTTCAAAATCTTAAAGCAGCATCTTTGCACCCAGTAAGAGTACTGTATGTGACGCGGTTTTATTAAAAGTCACAGTGTCTTTCCTTACTTTGTACACACACAGCTATCTTGTACCCTTTTCCATTCCTAGTGTCTCCAAAGTAGATATTCTTACTGTGGACGGAATATTTATTTTTCATTAGGAATATTTAGATAGAGTGCTTCAACAATAATAAATATTAAAACAGGGGTGTCCTGGAAATCTCTTCAGTTACTGAAAACCACTTGAATGTCATGTTGCCATCACACTGCATCCAGTCCCCGCCAGTGTAAGAATGGAGTCACGTGAGGCTGGCTGATCTGGAAGCTGAAATCCTTGTCATCCATGGGACGAGGGAACAGTCCAACAGCTCCTCCTCACTGTGGTCATGGCACACTTTGGCCTAGAATGAGGGCATGCAGTCTACCCAAGGTTTGTTTTCTTTCAGAACTTTCCCGGAGTACCAGTTGAGCATCTGCATTTTGGGGGCAGGCTCTTGTACAGAAAGCGAGATGAAGAAACTACAGCAGAAGGCTGTACTGGACTGAAGACTGTCAGTTCTTGGCTCTCCAAGAGTATCATGTCATCTGTCCTAGATTAAGATTTATTTTCTTTTATTGATAATGACAAGCTGTGCTTGAGAAATACAAATCAGATATTGTTATGCACTTAACGTATTGTGGATGTTGCAGGCATTAGAAAAGATAAATTCGTTTTCACTCTTTCTGTGTCGTGCATCACTTCCTTACCACATTTATTTCATATCTCGTATCTGTAACTACAAGAGACACATGGAACAAAGCTGTAACAAGAAAAATGGAAGAGAAGGATAAGACGCTTCCTATAGTTACGAGGCTCATACAGACTCTCCCTGTGCTATTATTCAGGTTCTCCTGCACAATGGAAACCATATGCAAGAGCTCAAAGCACTGTAGAATTAACTAAGAGAAAAAGAAACCAAACACTCCCCCACACAGGGACTTTGAAATAGCCACAGCATCCTGCCTGCCCGCAGTGACTGCCCATTACCCATGCCATGTCAGCGATGCAGATGACACCCTACACACTCATCTCCTAGGAGATCCCAGCCCAGATGCCTGGACAGGTAAGCAGGGTGCCCCAAACAGGTACAGTTTGCAAACCCAGTCGTGCTGTCTCTGAGGTTTTAGAGATCCTCCTGCAGATGATGTGACAGAGCTGTCATCTAAAAAAGCAGATGGAAGAGACAGCTTGATAAAGGCTCCTACACCTCCAAGAGCACTTCCAAAGACAGGGACATGTTGGTAGCCTTCCCAAACCCTGTATCACCTTCCAGTTCCAGCACCTCCTACACTATTAGCTGCTAAAAATTTAAAAGACAGTGTCATTACCTCACAGATGGCAAACATATTTCATACGGGACGCTCCATGTACAGCCTCCCAGTAAGCCAGCGTATTGTAAGCAAGGCAGCTACAGCACTTCTCCACTTGCACATTATGACTGTAGTTGTACAGTAAATAATTTCATGTTTACAGCTGAATAAGAGGCACAAAGATTGCTACATGCAATGCATCTTGATGTATTAGCCACAAAGAAAGACAGTCCTTATCATTCAGTCAGCATCTTCCTTTGTCTTCAGCTCCACAGGTTGCAGGATAAATGAATTCCTAGCTACATTGTCTGGCTAGTAGCACCATGCGGGAAGAAAGAAAAGTCATTTCCATGGCAAAATAAGAACACGCATTAGCAAATCCAGCCACATTATCAAAAATTCTACCAGTTCACGCAGGAAACAATGCAAAAAGAGAAATTACTGTTGTTATCTATGGCACCCTTCAGTCAATGTAATAGCAGCAATACAATGAACCCACGGGTTTTCAGTAGGACGAAACACAACTCCCAAATAAGATTGCCACTGAATGAGCAGAGAGCCACAAATTCAACGGAATTCCATTATTTTCCTGATAAAACAATTAGTAACATTTAGAATCCAACAGATCCAACCCAAAGCACATTCATGGTAATACACTGAATGCTCCCAGGGGGAACACACCACTGCAGAGCTGTGCTCCACCAAACTTTTCACCTTCCCACTTGCTGCCAGCTGACACAATATGGCTCATACCTAAAGCCAAAAGATTCTAAAATAAATACAAATGAGGGGTGTCAGTTACTCAGGAGACAAGAACTTCCTCCCTTGCAGTATGATGTAGTATTCCCTAGGCAAGCTGAGGCCTGAGAACTGACCTGAATGAAAGCACAGCTCCTTGCAGCCTTTGCAGTTTGCGTTCAGAAAGGAATTGAAGGAAAGAGCTGACAGTAAACACCTGCTTTAGTTTTCCCAACCTATATCAACTGTATCTAAGTCAGTGATGTCACCTTCCTCTTTAATAACCACAGAGGTGAGAATCAGAATGCAGATGTAAGAGTTCCAAGAAAAGTAAATTGAGAAACTTAAAACAAATCCTTCAGTAATACCTCAACTGATGCAAAAGGAATGCTAATTGTAACAGTACTCGTTCTGTTGCAAAACCCCAGTGATTTCAGAATAAAATGAAATAGAAGCTAACAAAAAAATTCAGATTGGGCTGGTGATAGTTTGTCTCTACCTTCAAGGTGGAGCACCTTCACCGCTTCAAGGCTGTACCTCTTGTCTCAAATGATAATTGTTTCTGACCATTCTTTGAGAGTCAAAAAAGAAAACCCTCTTGCTGCTGGCTGAGGTTTTAAGCAGTTAACCAATTCACTAATGCTGACTGCATTTTTTTGTTTTGTTTTGCTAAAATTCCAGAGTGCAGAAAACTGACATGTAGTAAGTAGCACTGTGAAAGAGTAGCTTAAGAACATAACACAATAGGCAGTATCAACAGTGCTTTGTTGAAGAACCGTGAAATATAAGTTGTTGCATTCCTTCGTCTTGATCAGGATGTAAAGGAAAATTCTTCAAACTATGAAGTGTGAAAATAAACATGCTCATGTCAACAAGGCAAGGTCAAATCAATGGAAGGAGAATTCTGTAGTGCTTCACAGTTAGTCTTTTGTCGCTAGACAGTCCTCAGCATTTGGCTACACTCTCACATCCTTTTACATGGAAGTCTGTAATAGAGAAACTTTTCTCTCTGCTCAGCTTTTCTACCACTTGTTTTTAATTAGTTCTTAGAAATACCAAGTTGTTCACCTGAGCCACTAAGATCATTGTGACAGCAACCTCAGCTGTACATTTTCAATTCCTGTCGTGGCAAGCAGTGATGACAGCTTTGTAGGCAACTGTGTTCCACATGAGCCACAGGCTGCAAGTTTTATTTACTGTCCTAAACTCTTGTGACATGTTATAACACATCACCACAGGTAGCGCTACATATTAATGCATTCACTATGTTCTTGTATGAAAGATTTATTATGACAGTGGAGTTTGTAGTACTAATCTGCAAACAGATTTGAGCTCTCTTAGAATGACGAACTGTTATATAAAATGGAAAATGCTCCTGTGACACTTACTTAGGCTCTCTTCAGCTACTGGGTTTCCATCATTAGCCTGAGGGTCAGAAACAGTCAGAGATTTCTGTTCTGCTTTATCCTTACTTCTGTGTCTCCTCTCACTTGTCCTGATAGCTTTATACAATTTCCCTACTTTGCCTTTTATCAATACCTACCGCATTGGCATTTTGCCTGTGACACACTTGTCTCAACAATCTCTGTCCCTCAGGTAGCATCCTGCTTGAAATTTTTGGGTTACAGTCACACCCACCGTTCTGCAACACAGTGATCCCACAGAAGATTCTCCAAAGTAGAGTGTCTGGGTCTCATTTGTGATACAATATTCTTTGTAGTAAAGGATAGTGTCAATTTAAATGCTTTGTGCTATGCCCATGGGCAGCAACAAAAGGATTGTCAATCATGTTAATAGCTCTGGCTTTATTACTTAAAGCAGCTTGCTCAAGTCTGATTACTAGATATGAACAAGGTAGACCATTTCCTTGCTTATTTGACTGATAAACTATATCCCGCTTGTTCATAGTATGGAATTATTTTTTTTAAAAAAGTCATATAAACTACTTCATAAGACTGCAGTAATCTCTGTATTTCACTGATAGTAACAACAATACCTGTCCCATGTTTTACACAGACACTGATTAGTGACTGTGGAGCTAGAGCATAAACCAAAGGGTGCCAAATTTTTTCTTGGAGCGAAAACTCAAGTACGTTAAAAAATTACTAACACTAAAACTCTCTGCAATGATAAAAAGAACTAGCTTCTTATTGATACCTAGACTAATTGTGCTTTTCACATCACTCCTTTCTAAAGAAAGTTACGGATGACCGAGTTCAAAGGAATAATGCACTGCTATTCTTTGGGCTTGCGGTGTCAATCCTGGAACCCCCAAGAGTCTCATAAGCATTGCTGCTTACCTAACACTTTGTCAGTGTAGCACCACTTATGAATGTGACTTACAAGTGCTGGAATTTATCTGCATTGTATGCTCAAATAAAGGAACTTGCTAGTAGTTCAGAATGATGGACTGTAATGGATTCGCTCACTTTAGTTTCCAGAATATTGACTTTCTCCCATTTGGATCATCTTTTCAAACCTTTGCAGCACAAATAGAAAATCTCTGATTATAGACAGACCCTCTTTTTTATTAGTGACCCTCTTTAAGATGCAGACCATTTTCTGGTGGACGTCCAACAACACAGAGCTGTACAGAAAATCCAAACTAGTGTGGGTATCAGCAGCACAAGATAGTTCTGCTTGCATGAGTTTCATCCAAATCAGGACATCTCCTTTCTGGGCTTACAAAGAGCTTAAACTACTGCACCAGCTCACCTACGTTGTTACTGGCATCTTTGCACAGCTGCATGTTGTGGCACATGATTACATCCCTAACGTCAGCAGGGTACCAATAAGGGTGTTCTTAGCAAGAGTTCATTCACCTCTTTCCAGAAGGCAGAGGTCCTTCTGGCCACCAGGATGCAGGCTTATGAACAATATTATGTTGAGAAAAGCGGAAAACCTAAAAATAAAGCAATTGTTTCACAAGCACTTACCAACAGTATGTCTGTCACAACAGCCCAGTTTACAGATAAAAACAGTTCTCCAAATGCAATAAAAATCTGCAAAAAAAAGAAAGCGGTGACTATACACACTGCGTTGCCCTTTATTTTGAAGATGCAGGCAGGCTCACTGACTGTGCTTATCTATGGAAGAGTTGTACATACCCATCTACTTATAAATTAAACATCTCTGTCTATACTTAAAAACACTAACTTCATCTTAAAAGGGGGAAAAGGAACCAAAAAGGCGTGAGTCGCTTTGTGTCACAAATCCTCAGCGGAAGAGTCAAAATAGAAGACATATACCACCCTCCCAAATAAACTGTAGTGAACTGCTGAACCCAAGAGGAGAAAAGCAAGAGCCTGTGAAGAGAAACATTCAGTTCAAGTTTTAAAAGTGCTCAAAGACCTTCCTTTGCCCAGGTTTCCAAATGAACTAACAGAACTCCTCTGTGCCAGTACAAGCACTTTAAAGGCTTCTTCAGAGAGATGACTTCCAGAATGAAATGGACTCCAGGAGACAGGCAGCCCCAAAGCCTTGGTGCCCTGTGGGAATTCCTTAATTCATCACAGATGGGGATCCAGCCATCAGGAAAGGGATAGGGCCCCCAACAATTCTTACAGCTGTGGCCTTCGAAAAGATTAACCCTTTCAGCCATCCCTGGACATAGATTTTAACAGGCTGTACTGAGTAACTGATACTGAGGAAAGCAATAAAGCTACACTATTAAGCCAGAGGAGTTCTAGAAAGCAAAAACTATTTAGTGGTGCAGGCCACAAAGTCAGATGGCAGCTAGGAAATAAAATCCATTATAATAACAAGTGCCGGGACCTTGTTTGGTCAGGTCTTGGTCAAGATGTTGTATCTGGTTGGTGAAAACACAGTCCTAAGAAAGGCACAGTGGCAAACTATTTTTTTTTGTTTTTAACTTCCATTCTCCCAAGAAGAACCAGACCTATTATACGTCTTCCTATGATACCTCTACCTCCTCTGTGTTTCTTGCCTGTACTGTTGATGTGTTTTCTGCTCCAAACCAATCTGGAGAAAAAGTTCATTTAAGTACAGAGATATTTAGTATAGATCTTTACCCAGACATATTTTCCTTCAAAATGCTTTATATAGGTTTTTATATTATTTTTTTTTCTGTAAATGCAGCTGAATGTATTCCTCCATACATAATTCCTGCTTTTTTAAGTTTTATAACACTCATTTCACATACTCCTTGACTACACCTTAGGTCTTGGATTTATGCATCCCACTATCAAAGTCTTTCCACTGATACAACTTTGGCAGACATTGCTCTTGCAAGAGACAGAATGCAATCATTCTTCTTCAGTTCCACAACTGTTGCAATAACAGTCTATAGACTACAGAAACAATGCTGCACGCCAGTCTTCGCTGGAAAGCAAGTGACACCTTTTATTAGAGAACTCTGGGCCAAACATAAAATGAAATGTCTTCGTTAGCGTGGGCAACAATATCACACAGTTCAGGTTTTTGCCAAGCCACTTGACAATAAGGACTAATAATGTCAGATCTTGCAGCCACCAGAAAATAGTAGCCCTTCATCTTCTTTTTTCAAGCTAATACTCTCTGAACTCCTTTGGAGGATCCAAATTCATCAGGGAGCCTCCTTTCTTTTTTTTTTTCCTCCAATTCCATACAAATAAATTTTAAATGTGCTATTGCTTAACTTGGAATTGCAGCCTCTGAAGCAGTCAAAGCAGTACCAGAGAGGCATAATAGGCAAATGCAGAAGTGCAGTTGAATCCTGCTATACAGCGATAATGGCATGAACTTAGGTAAATTCTGTCAGTTCTGCCATAGCTAGCAAGAGACAGTGCAGTGCAGTTTAAAGTGAATCAGGAAGGAGACGAAGAATCGAGTGATTTATTTAAATCCTGGCGATACTTCAGATATAACAAGATGCAAAAACAACTGTTCGAGCAGAAGGTTCTGAAAATTTCCAAACTGTTCCTAGATACCATCAATGGAATAGGTGACTAACTGCCTTTATACATCAAATGAGAGATTGGTCTACCTCCCTTACAGGAATCTTGTGATATTTAGCACTTTTGAAGTATTGTTTCCAGTTTTCCTTTCTCTTTATGCTTTTTCCAAGTTATTTAGTCTCTCCAAGCCCCTATGAACAAAGGCATGTCATGCACAGTGCAAAAAAAGAAAGCAAAATTCATCTTTACAAAATAAGTTATGCTATCAACCTGGAGTTTTAAGGAATAGGAATTCATGAAAAATTATCCATGATAACAAAATGTGATATTCAGTGGCTACAGCCTCATACTCTGGAGATTAATTATTTCATACAGAATTGTGCTAACGTTAGAGAATAAAGCTAACTTTGTTAGCTTTTCTTTTCTTTCCTAAGGTCTTGTGTGGTTTACAGTTGTTGAGTCATCAGAAAAATGTAACCCAGACAGTTCTGGAAGGTAATAAATCATTCTAGGGATTGTATCAAGGTATTTTGTCTAAAACCAGTATCAATTTTGTCCTTTCTCATGCAGAATAAATGCAATATAGTTGGATAGCTGGCATTCTAAGCCACCCAACTGCAAAACAACTGCAATCAATAAAGAGAAGAGAATTTTATGTTCTTTTCTCCAAAACAGGTGGAGACATCCTGGAAGTACTGTACTTGGTTAGGGAGACTCAGAGAATCATAGAATTGTTTAGGTTGGGAAAGTCCTTTAAGATCATCAAGTCCAACTGTAAACCTAGCATTGCCAAGTCCACCACTAAACCGTGTCCTTAAGTGCCATGAACAAGGGCTGAGGATGGCAGGAAAACAATAGAGCAATGCTCTATTTAAAGTATATCCTTCTGTTCCTACCATCTCTCAATATTCCTCGTACCATCTCACGTTCTTATTTTAAATAAATATTGAAAAGGTTCCCATTAAATCTGTGCAATCGTGTTTGTGGCATGCCCATTCTAATCCACTAAGTGTACCTAGAAAAGCGTGAAGCATCATATTTTGTTGCTGTCACCTTCCCCAGGCTCTCCAACTTTTTTAGCAGACAACACTTAGTTGATCTCCAAAGGATACAACTAGAAAAATGTCCCAAATGTTAAGGAGATTTTGCTTTGTAGATGACTGTTTACATTCATACCTAAAGACACTATGAAGAGAATTAGACTGTAATCAATGTCAGGGCCAAACACACGTGCTGCTGTTAAACAGCTGGGCAGATGTATCAGAGACAAGAGCTGCGGAATGCTTCCTTCAAAGGCAAGTTGCAGGTCAAGACTGCATCCTGACACAGCATTACCATCAAAGAGAAGTTTGTTTAAGTCTAAGTTACCGGCACACCAAATATTGTCCAAGGTTCCCAGTCACGGGGTTCAGTCATGCCTTTCCAAAGCACCTGCTGCACTGCAGGTGCTTCATCTTGTTTTGAAGACAGGAACAGATTTAGACAAAGCTGCCTCTGAGATAAAAAAGCCAGGTAATGTTTTTCTGTCTTTTCAAAGGTAGTCGTCAAAATCAAGAACTGAGTGTCCAGAAAGAGGAGACAAATTGCATGGCATTTCAGTCCATCTACCTCAACAGAAACCCTGGAAGTCCTGCCATATTTAACTTAGAATTCTTGTGCTTTTAAACATATCTTCCAGCTTTGGCCATAGCTGGTTAAACCTAAACCTGTCTTGTTCCCTTCATTATCCACTCAAGACAGTGGAAAGCACCATATAGAAACTACTGTAATTGTGCACTGATGCATGTATGCTTTTTTGCTTCAGTAGCTTCCTCACTGTGAAGTGATGGAGACAGGTCTGCTAATATCCGTGTGCCTGAGCAGACAGTGACTGGAAAGCCAGTTTCCTGCTCGTGTCCTACACAAATGGAAGATTTGTTTCAGTGGGACCTTCAAATTAGATGCACCAGCTGGCACGCCACTCCAATTCTCACACCAGTATGACTAGTGTCAAATCTTGTTTAGAAAGCAAGGAGAGGCATGGCAGGTACCAGAGAAGGCAATAGTTAAGCAGCTGTAGTGCTAAAAGTAGTAGAAGAATCAGGTACTTAGATTACAAACAATTTATTATCATTGCACATTGTTGATGTTACATGTTGCAACGCCTGAATCAAGCACGCCAAACAAAAGACAAAATGGCAAAGTCTCTGGCTAAAAGACCACGTTGTCTGCCCATAGGAAGGAACATAAAGAACACAGTTATCCCTATCCCAGTTTAGAATTTCCTTCCAGATAACACACTGCTTGAAAAGAGAATGCTGTTTGCAAGGAGAGAAACATTTAAAACAAATTTCTTTTTATCAGTTCTCATAAAAGGTATATTTTGGTAATTCAAAACCAATATATTGATTCACTCATCTAACACAGACTGGCAAATTAAACTATTGCTCTCCACTGCTAATGACAAAAAATGAACTTAAGAACATACTCAGAGTGGGACTACGAGGGAACCTGAGAAACAGAAAAATGGCTAATTCTTATGGCACTCGGATATCCATTCTTGAATTTAAAAATAATCTTCAATTCCACCTTTTGCTTTGTATACACACACTCAGACACGCAAATCCATTTTTTTTTCCTTTGGTGTAAAGGCACTTTTCCATAGGAATACACATTCCTGAGGAGTCAAAAGGAAAACCTCTTTGAATAAGTGTTACTCTTAGAAGCAAAAAACCTGCAAAAGTACTCTTTTGGAAAGAACTGTTGATTACTGTAATTAACTTTACTTGGATCCTCTTATTTATGTTAATCATGGTAATTGTGGCTATGGAGTCACAAGAAAAACGCTTGGAGTCTTTCTCTAGCTGTTACCAGATTATAGTTCAGATAAGGTTTACATTCAGTTCCCTCTCACAGGGTTGTATTTGAACTATTTGTCATCCCTGGCAAGTTTGTGGTTTTCCCTTTACTGAGAACAGAACCTAAGTGATTTATACTTCAGGTTGCATTGCCAAAAGCTTGACTTTGAAGATCAGCTAGTGATTTAGGCCTTTGAAGGTGATGGCTAAATTATTCTTAGCAAGAACTGTGTATGTTGTAGTCACAAGAATACCAACCTTTAAGTATTCAGAGAGGAAAAATCAACAAGAATACTAAATTAATCACATAGCATTAAAAATTAACGTAAAATTGAAACTTCTTTGAACTACAGTTGTGAATAAGGGACACTAGCTTCATGCAGCTAACTAACAGGCTTACCATTCTCATCTTTTTGGGCAGATTGTAGGTCTTGAGCCCCAACTGCCTGCCCTTTTTGCTGGATCAAGTAATGCACAACACGGCTCTCACAGGACAGACCGCAGCTGCAGTATTGGAGCAACATGCGCAGTACATAGCTGGCAGGCCACATTGATGCAAGTCACTGAAACCTCTTAATGGTCTAGAAGATTGCAGAGAATTCTGCCAAAGCCACCCCTCACCTCCTCCTCCCCACTCCCTCTCTCCCCAGGATCCCAAAAGACATTTTGCTAATGACAGACAGATTGGCACTTACAAAAGTGGAAAGGATGTTCGTCTGGGCCACCATCAGGGCTATGTAGAGGCAAAGAGCAGAAATGCACATGCTTGTGGCACAGATCAGAGGATCAGCTTTATTGTTTATCTTCCTTAATCTTCTTGCAGCTTCTGCCCCAGCGATGACACCCAAGATTCCCGTCCCAATGGTGATGCCTCCAAATATTAGGCTGGTGACAAAACAAAGGATTCAGTTGAGCATAGTAAGAACATACGGGGGGGGCAGGGGGTTGGGGGTGTGGGGAAATGGTGCTAGCTTATACATTTAGTTTAAGAGGAATCCTTAATGTGGAACTTGAATGTTATTCCACTCGATCTAACCCTCCCGCTCCCTCTAAATGGATTTAATCCCAAGCCTCAGTTGAAGCTATGCCTCTGCAACTGAGGCTCTATCCTGCGAAGCAGATATTTTCCCATTTACAGAGCAGCTGTTATGCACCCAGGCTCAAGGAGGGCTCTTCTCAGTATGACCTGGCTTGGATATCCAGTGATTTCGCAGAGAGACGGTCATCTCAGTTACCTTGTGAACCAATCTACTCAGTCATCCCTAAAACACAGATGGAATAACGCTGTATCACAATCTGCTGTCTTGGAAGAGTTCCTATCACATGGAATTATATACATCTAAATTATAACCCTCTAGTTAGCACAGCTGAGATGAGTCATTTCCCTATGGGAAACATCTTCCACTTCCCAAAAGAGTTCAAAGAAGACTGAATAGTTAACGAGTGGGAGGTCCATGTAGTACCTTCTGAATGCAGAATTTCAAATGCCACTCAGCTTTCTGTGTCTGTAAATGCAAATGTGTTTGCCAGGAATGACAAGTTCATGTTTTAAAGGTATGTGTTTGAAAAGCTTAGAAGATTCAGCTTCCAAAGGGACTTCCATATATACTTTTCTCTCTGTCCCAAATGAGATCCTAATGACAAAGCAAGTCTCTTGCAACAAGACTAGTGGTGCCACTGATTGTTTAATGCATCATAATTCTCCTGAGACAAACAGGGACAAGAGCACTGTGTCCTGAGCACAAGTGTCTCTAAATGTTTCAGAGTGCTACATGGCAAGTTCTGTACATTTTCCTAAGCTTCCTCTGACTGCAAAGCAAAGTAACCAGCTAGGATATGATTTAGTCCTTTAAACTACAGTGCATCTGATTTTTAACTTATTTTTGGCTAATTAGGAGGAACTCAGTAATTCTACACAAAAAAAAAAAAAAAAAAAAAGTAGTGCTATACAAGATAACAGACTTTAAGCATATTTTTAGTCTCCCTGTAATTTTTTCTGTATTCTGATCCATCACTCACTATAGCTTGATAGTGACAATATAGATTGTCACTAGGCAGAATAGCTGACTTAAAGAGATTTGTCCAGCAGAGGCAAGTTCCAAGGTGACATTAGTTGATCGAAGCAATCACGCAATTGTGTTTACAAGATTCATGTGTTGTAAAATGCAGTTGAAATAAACCTACAGCTGGAAGAAAAGGGAACAGCCAAAATTAAATCCACAGTTCAGCTGACAGGGAGTAGGAAAGTACAGAAGCCTAGGCAGGGGGAAAGGCTCCTGCAGGATCTTTTAGCATCTGAGATGCTCACCTATCCATCTGGTCTGTTTGAAAGCACCTGCATAAAGACCTAAATAAAAACTTCATACTGCCTATTTATTTATCTTGAAGGGATTGAGAGCTGAGTCAGCTGTGGTGCCGTTTGAATTTGTTTCCAGGGAGTGTAAGTGACACAGCTCTGATCCTTAACCAAAACCTGCAACTGCTGAACAGCCAGAGGGGAAAAGGTCCTTAAAGTATCCCTGGGCAGGTCTCGGAATGTGCAGCTCAGTCTTCCAGCACCATCAGCTACAGGTCTGACATAGCTGTTTATATGTTTCTTTATATCCCCCTGGAATAAGAGTCTAAACCCACCTTACGCTGCTTCTGCCACTAGCTTACGCCAAGGTTTTATTTTTAAAGCATCCTGTAAGAAGCAGTACATGAGGTTAAACTATCAGGTCCTCCATTTTACTTCCCTGAAGACCACGTCTGCTTTAGCAACACCACTGTGGAATACGTAATTGAGAAGGTAGATTAGAAAACAAAACATGGGCTAACACCTTCAGCTTAGAAGTATTTAAACTGTATCTGTTAACAGATACAGCCAAACAGTTCAAATTGTTCAGCTTCCCTTCTCTGCCTACCCTGAGCCAGACTCCCAAGTTCACTCCCTTCCTCAGCATTATTTGCTATTAAGTGAAGTTCTAATGGTGGCATCCATGGAAGGACAACAGCATTTCCCGTTGAAGTACTTGTGGATGACTGTTCAACCCATCTGGTTACACCACAACTCCGAAACCACTTTTGAGTCGATTTGGTTATTCCATTTGCAGAAAAGCAAAAGAACCCCATTACCAGAGGACACAATCAAGATACAATTACTACTTTTCCCTTCAATTGTCTTTCCAGGTAAAGACAAGGTAGTAAGCAGTTAGTTCTTGGAAATCCATCATGAAGGCAGAGACTGAAACCAGATTAGGTATACCTCCGGAAGAAACGCAGGGGCACTTGTATGGAGGCCACTGGTAGGGGAGTCAGTACATAGAATTGTCCCAGCACTCCCTGTTATTGAGGGTGGCCATGAAGACTCAAAAGGAATACCAAATACATTTTTTCTGTTCTGGATAACACATTGTAAGGAAAAAAAATCTCTTCCTAGCTGAGGAAAAGTGATCTCCCAAAAGCTGTATTATTATTACTTCCAAATCCTCTCCTGTTGTAAAGTATCCAATATTTGATACTTATTAATCTTTATTGGTCTGGACAGCCTCTGTAAGTGGAGATCTGCTGGCAGTTACAAGAACAAATGATCTAATTTTGATGTAATGATATGATACTAGATCAAATTCATCAGGCTTGCTTTAGCCTGGGAGTCACAATGACCTGGCCAACACAGCAGGAATTTTAAAACCAGACTAACAAGAAGATAATAGGAAAGTTATTAAAACACGGGGTCTACACATACTTCAATGGGTATTTAAGAAGCTTGGGGTGCACAGTCAATAGTTGACTGAAGTCTCCTTGCTAAAGCGGCTCCTTTTTTCCCCTGAGTGTTCCTTTTATTGCTTCTTTTGCCTTTACTTAAATAAGGCTGGCAGCATCTTCTCAGTTAACAGAGTGATTATAAACAAACAAACAAATAGGAGTGTCTCCGCATACCTGGAAGCAATTTAGTCTAATATTCACACCCAATTGCCTTCACAAGAAGTGTTTGCAGTCACATCCTACCTTCTGCCTTTGGAAACAAACTGTGATTTACCACTGTGCAGTGCTTCCAAGTGTGTTTCCACAGCTGTGCACACCTCACCTGTTAGATGAATTGCATGATTCTTCCAAGCATGGTGATACAATGCCCTGGACAACCTGAGCCCTGTAAAGGAACAGTGGTACCCACATTCCTAGGGCTCCAGTAACGAAGGCCATGGCAGTCAGACCCAGCGAGGACCACACAAAACTCCAGCTAAAAGTCAAAAGTAAAAAAATGAGAGATGTTAGAAAGAATGGGGGTGAGGAAAAAGGGAAAGCCTACCTGCAATACCCAGGATTTCAAGCAATAACAAAATAATCCATTCAGACATCTTATAATCAAAATGCACTCCCTCGAAGACAGAAACTTTAATGAGGCTTTATCGATGAACTTCAACACTAAAGTACTAATTAGAGCAAAGAGTATGACCTACTGATTTCATGTTAAATCCCAGTCCTGGTCTCTTGTGGATTGCATTGCCAACTTTTCCTAGAATAATTGCTGTGAAATTTTTGATAGCAGAACTACAACAAAGGAGAGTGGGCAAGAATTCAATGGCTTAGTAGCTAAATGAAGTGTTCTACGTGCAAATCTAAATGCCTCAGGATGGTTTTAAGTTGTTTGAGTAACCAGTATAAATGACAGTAACATCTGGATCTTCCGAACTGTTAAGACGTAGTGGCTGAAGCACTCTTTAACTCTACCTGAGTAAGTAAAAATAGATTCTCAGTCTGCACAACAAGGTTTCAGACAAAAGGAGAAGTATTTTTAAAAACCATCCAAACTCTGTCTCCTTCCAAGGGGAAAATTAACTTTTTAATGGCATCTTTCTAGTTAATAGTTTAGGATAAAGTCCCCTTTGAGGTCAATAGTGGGATATGAAATCTTAAGACTAAGTAATAATGCTGAAATGACCAGGTGACCACCAAACTAAAGGGTTTGTTAAGATATGAACCTAATTCTTCACCTTCTAAAGATAAAGGACTCTTAGGCTTGATTAAAAGTGGAACCACCTGTGGAAATCAATTGCTACAGGAAAAGAAACTTTAAATCTATTTTTACAACATTGCTGGAGGTTGTAAGGAACATCTTTGTAGGAAAGCAACTTTGACAATAGTCTAGCTGTTGAAACATCAGAAAGGCTCATTTTTTCTTCAGGAAAGTTCATTTTTTATTCCCTTCAGACCATGCTGCCTGCAAATTGTGATCCAACAAACTGGCTCTCTAGTGTACTTGCTGTTCTGGATGCAAACAGGATGCAAATCTAATTGTCAACTAGAAAATGCTGGATCCTCGAGAAGAACCCTCCAAAGACAGACAAGGTCCCAGGAAAGTAAGCCTTTAAACAAAATGCATTTGATGGGGCCCCAGGGCAGCAGCCCTGGAGTAGCTCTGGTGCAGCACCCGCTGTTCTCAGCCAGATCCAGCCCCTCCACCTGCACCAGCAAGGGCTATCACCAGTGCGGGGGGTGAGAAACCTGCAGCCACTGTTTTGCTTTGTCCTGCAGGTCAGCTGGTATTGACTTTCGTTTTTTGCATGGTTAAAAGAGGAGGTCATCTGCCAGCCACAGGTTAGCTGGTCAAAACATATGTACAATTACTTTATAAACCATACTGGGGTCCTACAGACTGACCTCTTGTATCAGAGGTACAGCAGGCTCAGAAATACCATATAAAGGCTGCCTGGGACATGCTGATCCAACCTTCCTCAGGCACTAAGAATTACAGATAGCTACCTGCTAATTAGGTGCTTTTACCAATCTAGCTTACCCTATATGTTAAAGCAAAAGGGAAGGGGAAACTTCGTAGAAAGTAGAGTCGAATTTAAATAGCAGCACACTGCCATCATAACTTTGCCTCCTTCACCCTTCTCAAAATGGAAGGATAACAGAGCAAAGAAACTTTGATCTCTTGTGTAGCATTCCTGTAAAAGACTGGAAGAAAGTTTTTTTACTAATGGCTTTTCAATCATCTTGTATACAGCATGCAATACAAGGGAGCTGAGTGGGATTTTATGGCCATATTTCTAATAATGGAATGGTTGTTCCTCAATGGAGGGAACTTGTGTTGCTGAAATGACTTACTTCTTGGCAAGTGATATGACATCTTGACACCAAGTAGTCTTGGCAGTTCTCTGCACACCTGCTTTCTCAGCTGCTACTCTTATTGTGCCAGAGATGCTCAGCGCTCTGTGTGCTGCTGTCCTTCTTGGGGTCCTGTGAGGGACCAGTAGAATCAGAAGAACCAGTGCTAGACCTCCCATGCAAGGAGTTATCTGTAAACACAAGACTGGTTAGGTCAAGGATACCTTTTTGTCTTACAGTGAGAACTCCACAGCAATTCAAATTCAGCATTAGAATTACATATTGCGGAAATGCAGATGCGTTCAGAAATAGATGTGACTTGCTGTTTGTGCGTCATATTTGTAAAGAAGAAGAGTGAGTTTGGTAATCTATCGTGACTTTGGAGGAAAGATAAAATAGATCCTCCTTTCCCATCATACGGACACATGATCGCTCCTTCTGATTGTGGAGAAAAACATGTGAAGAAAGAAAACTGTACTGTAGTACTCTGGCCACAAATGCAAGAATCGCTGATGCAGTCATCCGTGTTATCTGAGTAACATCAGACTGTTATTCCAGTAAGCATTCTTCCTCACTCATCTTGTACCTGCTAGTTAATTTTATAGGTAAGTTAGGACAATCTGACAAAGTACTTCCTAAGCACTAGGTGTTCAATACAGAGAGACATCATGATGACACATCCAGAACAGAAGAGGGTTTTTCTTGAAACTCAAATAATAGAAGATGTTCCCAACAGCATTTCAGAAAACAATCTCTCTGTATTTTCCTGAAGAATTATACTGGTGCTACCAGTATAATGATCATTTCACCTTCGGTTTCCTCTGTTTGAGGAGTCCTTGGTGCACTGACAAGCATTCCAAGTGTGTCCTCAGTTAAGAGGAACGTCAGCACCTGCCCTGGCTGCTGTAAAATTTCATCTATGCCTGCTTTCATTCTGCAAGAGCTAGGCATAAATCTTCCACTTGTCCTGCAGGAAGAGTTCTCTTAAACACCAAGTTCATGACCAGTCAGAGAGTAGGAAGCCCTTCCGCTGCTCTCCTCTTTCAACACAAGTAATCCAAACCCCAGGGAAGATTTCAACTTATAGTGAATGGCTCAGAGCCATGAGTGAAAGTGAGTAACTCACCCTGAATGCCCAGTGCCAGTCACCCGTGATACCTGCCATGCCAGCTGCTAGGACATAACCAAGACCACTGTAAACAACAGAAAGGAATAATCAGTAGGCACCAATGAATTCTTGCTGGCTGAAATGACACATCTTGCCAGTTAAGGAGAGCACAGAGAAGTGTTCTGTCATAGTTTTCAAAACAGATCAACAGAAACAACCCTCATGGTCTATGCTAGTCTTCTTGCCAGCCAGTATTAAAAAGAGTCTAACCTCCTCAGAGCAGACTTGAGATGGTGGCAATAATGTCTCAGATTCCCCTTGGAATATATATTCTGTAGAATGACACTGCAAACTCAGATCAGACATCCCATAAAGCAGTTTATTATTTACTCTTTTCTGTACTAGTCACATGAATTAAGTCCTGCAGGAATTTTTTTCTGTTTTAATCTGCCTTCTGGGCTCAGCCTTGGCTGCCTGCTTTGATGAAGAATATGCCTCCAAACCACTTAAAAAGCCCTTCTCCTCCTCTTCTTCAGACACAATCTCACTTTAACTAAAAGAGAGGGAAATGCCAATTTTTCCTTGGAAGACATTTAATGGAGAGGTTTTGAAAAATTTGTCAAATAAACAAATATCTGAAAGCTTTTGCCTTCCAAAACCGAGAAACAAATTACCTACCCCCACGCACATATTCCTTTTAGACTTCATTAAATATTTTATTCAAAGCCTACTGGTTTGCAGAGTTTAGATTCTTCCTAAAAAATGTTGGGGAAAGCAAGCAAATTTTTCTTCAAGGTAAATATAGAAATAAGCCTAACCAGCTCCACTTAAGCGTGCTAAGCAAGTTACAAATCCTTTTGCGAGAGCCAATACAAATATGCATAAAAATATGTCAAAATCAAGGCTCAGGGTGTATTGAACTGCAGATGTGGTCAGAATTTCCCAAGGCAAGAAAACCAACCTTCCCACTGGAATGAAGATATAGAAGATAGATAACATCGTGGTCCTTTTTCCTTCCTCAAAGAGGTCTGCAATAATGGTAGGTGCTACTGTGGAATAACTGGCCGTGCCAATGCCAACTAGTCCTCGTGAAAGAAAGAATATCCAGTAATACTGCAGAGAAAAGACATATTACAGTCCAAAAAACCCCATGCAAGAACGCATCCTTACTGTTAAAGAGGTGCATTTTAGAGGATCAAATGTACCAGAGGAAATAAGAGTTCCACTGCCGTTTGAGTATGCCTATATTCCCCCCACTCACACCTGCTCCCCTGACATCCCACTGCTGTGGTTTCTACTTTCTGCATAGTGACTTCTTAGAGTGACACCCAGAGGGAACTACAGGGTAGGGCCGACAGACCACAAGCTTGCTGAACAAGCTGCTACACCAGACGGTCGTAATCAAGAAACGTTTGGGACAAAAATAAGATCCCATCAATTGCAACAGTAATGTGCTGGTCCTGCACTGCCTAGGCTGGACTCCGGCATCGCCTAAAGCATTCCTGCACGAAGTTCCATTTAGTCCAGGCTCACTGATGGCTTTGCCAAATGTGATTAGAGAAGGACTCTATCAAACTCCTGCAAGATGTAGGCACATCATTTTCATAGTACTCTCTAAAAAAAGCAACGTACCAATTCACTGATGAATGAACAGCCTAATGTTACACAAGACCAGAAGAAAATACCAGCTCCAAGGATGATTTTCCTATTGTACCGGTCACCGAGGTATCCAAAGATGGGGGCAGCCAGCATGTAACACAAGATGAAGACTGAAAATCCAAGAAGGTGCAAAGACAATATTGGTCAAATTATTTTTATCAGGCGTACTCCTCACCCCTCAGAGAAACACAGGCTATTTTTTAGGGCGGAGGTTAAAGGCAGGCTGAGTTTGTAGAACTAGTAGGTATACTGATATTTAGAAAAAGATAAATGCAGGTTCAAAACAAACCTATACAAAAATGAAACGTGCGACTTGCTCAGGTTCTGTATTTCTTGCGAAATTCCCTCATCTTTTGTGACTCATATACTGTGGGATTTTTGAAGGACTGAACTGCAGTCTTCACTGAACCAAAGACTTTCAGTTTTGCATTATAGTCAGCCTGCCCACAAGTGGAAGTGAGCAACACCACACATCAGTAGGAACTAGAAGAAATAAGCAACTATACCGTGTTTTAGGAACAGACTACACAGATGTAAGGCAAAGTAAACTATCTGAACAAAAGAGACGTTATTACCTGTTTGCAGTAGACCTGTATCCCCATCGCTAAGCTTGAAGTATTTCTGTATATCTAACAGGATCCCTGCAACAGAGCCAAATACTGAATGACAGCAAACCCTGCTCATTCCTCGTAATTCTATTAATTTGTCAACTCAAAGATTTATTTCAAGAAGAGGGCTTGCCAAGAACTGCAGCACATTTAGCTCACTAGTTTCAATGTAAACCATTACTCTACCACAAGCACAGATACACAGGGAATTAAAAATTCTTATCACTAGAGAAAAAATCCATGATCTTCCACTATACGTGTTTTATGAGGGTCAGTTTACCAACTATTTCAATCACAAGTTTTCTGTTTCTTTTACACCGCTAATACATAAGCACATAAACAGTTTACAGTTCAAAGTTTCATGGACACAACATGAAACAAAACAGTGGCAAAGTTTTGCAGCCAGGAGATTGCTATCTTATACAGTTATCTTATACAGTTAATCCTAACATTTTTTTAGTGACCTTAAAATGTTAAGATGAGTTGAAAGGCCTTCTGTTAATAATAACTGTTCATATTTTCACTATAAACAGTATTCAAATTAGTGTAGGATTTTTCAGGATGCAAATGGCTACAGTATTCATTAAACCATGGTGGCTAAATCAGGGAAATACTACTGTCACTCAGATCACAGTTCTGGTTGTGTAATTCTGCTCATATTTCCATGACCATTTTGCAGAGATCAGATGAGATTAACAAATTAACATTTTTAGTGGTGACAAGGACAGACAAACTTCACCAGAAGTGATTGTTTCTGTTTGTGATAATGGCTGACAGAAACTCCACCTCAATTTCTAACTATCCAATAGCTGTGGAAAAATGTTGTTGAAAGGTGTGAAAGAAAGTCACACAAGCAACAAATGGAGGGAAGATCCATGGATCTGGCACCTCATGGATGCATGAATGCTATTGAGACAAAAAGGTCATTTTCATTTCTGCATACAAGGCTGCAGATCTACCGTCTCACCTATCTTGCATTTCTGTGTTATATTCCCGAAAAAAAAAAATAAAAATAGCAGAAGACAGTGCTTTGAATAAGCATACCTTTACTCCGATATTGAAAGATATCAATTAAAAAAAGACATTTCTTCTCATGCAGCTTTAGTTTTGCCAAAAGAGTCAAAATCACAACATTATTCAGAGGATGAAGCCACCACTTAAGAAAACAAGTTCTGTGTTAATCGTCTGCTGTGTTCACAGAAGCTGATCTGCGGCAGAATGGAGCTCAGGGTGAGGTTAGCAAGGGGCACCTATTCTGCTCCTACAGCGTATTTTACATGTTATGTCATATATTATGCTGCTGCAGCTACTTAGAAGCATTCTTGAGCCAGCTAGTTTATAGCCAAATCCCTGGTGTCCCACAGTCTCCGTGGCTGCAGCAAAATATCTCCTCACTATTTACTGATTGACTCGAAGGCAGCGTAGATCCAGGTCTAGCCTAACAGCAGCACCCAAGGTTTTATAGCTGTTTCTTAATCGCTCTTGAACATCTGCAGTTCGGATTTTCCTAAAACTTGGTCTCAGATGTTTAAGTTGGTGACTTCATTGAAACATTTTGCATCATTTAAACAGGACAATCAATTGTATCTATTCTTTCTGGTAGCCAATTATCAACGCACAGAAATGCTGTCTTACAGGAACTTCAGTTTTGAACGGAGTATTTAGAACAAATTCCAGCCTACAAAAGACTTGAATTGAACCACAACTTTATCTCAAACTAACTTTCACACTGAGCACCATTAAAATGTTATCCCCTTCACATAACTGACCTGACCAGTTATTGGCAAATTACAAAGCATTTATCTGAACAGCTTGGAACAGGGTGACAGATCAGAGGGGAGGAAGTCTGCATGACCACCGTTTCTAACAAACTGAAGACTCAAGTTCAGCAGATAAGTGGAAGAGCTTGTTTTCTGTGTGAATTGATGCAAACTCTGTCAAAGCCTGTGAGCAAAACTGGCCGGAAACCACAACTTTGTAACTGCCATCAGCTTACTTTTAAATTAATGCTCAAGCCTCTCCTTCTTCACTTTCCTGTTAGCTTATATTTAACAGTATGTTCATAGATATGGACAGCCAAACTCCAAAGGACTGATGCAAGAATTCTGTAATGCAGCTGAATTTTAGCAGACAAACAGTATATTGCTGTGGTATCAACTGCAATTTACAGATTTCCCCCTTGACCCAGGAGGTCATAGAGCTAACTAAAAAGTGGTTTAGTCATATATCGTAATCACAGGAGATGTTTGCTATTTCAAAGGCCTGGACGCTACCCCACCTCTTCTCCCAAATTCTTACATGTACCTGAAAGTACCTCACTCACAAGAAACTGAGCAAGCTAACAAGGAGGTAAGATTTACTTCACGGGCCTTCTTGAAAATATTGAGCTCTTTGCATGTACAGGAGCCAAAGAATAGTTCAAAGCCTGGAATGAGCCAAATGACTGCTTGCACTTAATCCTTCCAAGCACATACCCTCCTAGCATCCCACATCTTAAAGACATTTTCATCCTCTCCTGTCCCCTACCCTTCTCCAGGGAAAGTTACTTGACAATAGAACTCATACATGGAAGTTTTTCACTAACAGTCTTGCAGTATCATTCAGCACACACTCCTACTTGTTTCCTTCCCTCTTAAATGTGTGGTAAAGAAGCATTCAACAGAAAAACCTTAAACTCCTCAACCTACTAGCCTCTCAGTTTTTAAAGATATTGACCAAATGCCTTAAATTTCTGAATGCTCTAAGTAGTCAAAATAATTAAGTTTGTCTCCTGTCACTAGATATTAATTCCAAATTTAATAATCCATCTTTTGGGGTTTTTTCAAGGTTTAAAAACATTTATGATTTCCAGGCCACTCAAAAGTAAAATATAGTAAGCTCACAACAAGTATTTCCTCCCAATTTATAAATCAGATCCCTGGAAGCATGGTAGATGCTTAGGAGTGATGCTAAACAGAGTAATTTACACACACCACAGTTTAAGAGGAAAAAACATAATTTCCCACAAATTTACTAGAAGCAATGCTTTACTGTTCATGGCTAGGTGAAGGAAAAAAAAAAACCCAACAAAAAAACCTCCAAACATTTTAGAAGAAGGATGTTATTTCTTAGAAAACAAATTGCAAATTTGGTAGGTGATGCTTAAGGAATTGGGTCTTAGTTCTCTTTACACAATCACATTACATTCTTTATTGTAGAAACCACATAATTTCCAGCAGATGAGGAAGTTAAGCCTCCCCTAAACAAACTTGCATAAAGACAACATAATTTTTGTACTTTTAATGAGGGGAATCCCATCACTAGTCATCAGATAAAAGAATGCCATATCTAATCTACTAGATCCAAAGAAGGCCTGGTAAGCTGCTGTATGCAATAAAAGGAACCTTCTCAGTCAAATCTGTAGAATCCAGACACAATAAATAGACTACTTGCTCTGTATGCTAGCCTGTTTATAAGAGACTTAGATTTAAAAATATGAATCTTAAGCATTTAACAGATGTGATTTTAATAGCATTCTACTAACCATTAATAACTAATACATAATTTATTGGTCTCTCAAGATTTATAATTGAAAGTTTCATTAGGAGTATGACCAATGGGCTAAAGTAGGTAAGTGAGAAAGATTAAAAAGACATAAAGCATATCTTTACTTTAGAAAACATTTGTAAGTACAGAGTAAGTAGAGCTATTGAGAACTTAATTTTCTTTTTTCCTTAGAAGGAGAAAATAGGCTCTCACCTGGCACAATGAACCAATCCATGAAATTTATCAAATTTGCATAGCACAGCACAGCAGCTGTCAAGTAATCTTTCTTTGCTGGACCGTTCCTTGACACAGACACAAATGGACCTTGTCTCCCATGTGCTGCAGTAGTTCCATAATTCTGCTCTTCAGGAGGTGGCTGGGACTGCAAACCTGTATTTTCATGTGCGCCAGGGTTTTGCATATTTCCCAGTGCAGAATGTCACCATAGATTATGAAAGGGTTTCCTTAGCGCACCAAGCTGCAAGTCAATTTTGTGTTTGGGCTATGAGGAACTTCAATCACTACAGTCATTTCCGGCAATGAAGCCCAGCCACTAAAAATTGAAATTAAACGTTCCTTGCAGTACGAAGAACTTTAAACAGAAAGAAGCTGCAATTCTGTGTTTCTGCAAAAGCAAAATTGCAGAAATTACATACGCAAAATTTAAAATAATCTTTGCTAAGGTCCCAATGAGTTGCCAGAGCTAAAAATAGCCTTTCTAGAGAAGAGAGGGAAGGAAAGAAAAAAAAAGTAAATAAAGAGAAGCTCGTTTGCTAGAGCTGGTACCTATCTTTGACTTGAGCCCTCCTTTACCACAGACTTCTTGCACAACTCTGGACAAGTCATTTGCTTTCTCTGAACCTCAGATCTCTGTTCCTGCTACACACACACACACACACTTGGCCTTTAAAATAGGGGTACCTAGCCTTGTCCCTGCCACCTGACCAGTCACTTCTCCCTGTTACTGCTCATCCGCTTTGCACTGGCCAGATCTACATGCAGAACAAAATCCTTTCCAGTAGGGTCCTGAGTTTCTAGGTCAGATCTTAAGCAGAAGACTCATACTCCAGACTACTTGCTGGTTGTAGTGGGGTTTCTTTTTTGGGGGGAAAGGGGGAACACCAAGCAAAAAGTCCCAACCAAACCAATTAAAAAAACACCTGAGAATGCTCCAGTAAGCAGAGAAAGGGAGATGTAAACAAAACCGCCCCTCTTCACCCTGCTAGAACTGTGTGCATTCCACTGTCCTGAATTGTGCAGTGTGATTTCTTCCCCTTTCTCCTCCAAAAAGGGGTCTGAGGGTGGAGTAAAGGAAGACACAGGAAGGCATTCTTGTTCTTCCAGAACAAGATCTAAGTAACATGTCTTAAATATATTACCCCAGAGGCACTACAACCATTGCTGATGGGCTCAGCCTTGGCCAGAGATGGGTCCATCTTGGCTTTATCAGACATGGGGGAAGCTTCTAGCAGCTTCTCACAGAAGCCACCCCTGTAGCCCCCTGGCTACCAAAACCTTGCCATGCAAACCCACTACATTCCACCCGTTGCCCCTGTAAATCACATATTTAAGTATTATCCTTAAAATCCACATTAATGACACAAACTTCACTTGCATCAAAAAGAATTTGCCACACCAAAACCAAAGTAACATCACATCACCGAACAGGACAATTTACACACAATCCACCCCTCGTCCCTTCACCACAGTTAGAATAACATAAATACCCCATGATCATTTTGCTCTTCGCTGTCTTGCTGTATTCACTCCATGTTTTGCCTGTTACCTCTCCCAGTTACTATCCTTATCTCAAATACCTCATGCCCTACATTGGGTGCCAAAAATGAACAAGAGTTAGCTATACCTGAGAGCAATAAAGAATGAGCACAATTTTGCAGATATTAAAAACTATAGCTACATCCACAACCGTGGATAAAAAAACATTCAAAAAAAATTAAAATTACTCTGAAGAATTACGGTTGGCTTTAAAGGTGGGCAAGGCGAACATCAGCTCTGCTTTACTTCAGCCCAGGAGAGTGTGAAGAGGAAGCGGCGGCAGAGGCGGCCCCCGGCGGCCGCCACAGCGCAATACCGCACCGTGTCGCTGGGTGGCGCTCAAACACCGCACCGGGCAGGGCCGGCGAGCCGCGCCCCGCCCCGCGCAGCCCGGCTGCTGAACCGTGCCGCTGCAAACTATTTATTTACTTTTAAAAACATATAATCTAAAAGAAAACCCAACAGCAACACGCAGAAGCACAGCCTAAACAGGGTGTTGGAGACTCAAACTGATGAAGCTTAGTTGCTTGCGGCAGAGGGGTTCGTTAGCAATGGGAAATGAAACAATCCAAGTTGTGCTATTGTTTTTTTTGCATTTTTGTGCTCTTCAGAATCAAGGCAGCTGTGGATCTGGCCTCTATATCCTTTAGTAGGAATATTTTCCATATTTGATGCCCAGCCGCATCTCAAACCTTGTAAGGAAGGCCCGGCAGGGCAGCTGGTCAGGATTTAACCCTCGCTCTGGATAGCTGTAATGTCTCAGTCCCAATGTCCTTTGAGTTCCAGGGGCATATCCTCTATTGCTGTCAGCTCCTGACACCTACTGCGAGGCTCGATGTTTATAAACAGAAAAAAGCAGATTTCTAACTATAACTGTTGTGGCAAGAACTCAGTTCTGCTCTCCTAAAATGGAATTTCCAAATATCAAATTTTCCAAAGACATAGTTTAGACAGAAAAATGTTCCTCACAAACCACCAGTTCTAAACTCTTCTTAATTTTTTATTCCCTTTTTGCCCTTCATTAAAGCTTCCAGACATTTCTTCCACTTTATGCTTTTTGACGCTATAGTAGCTGGCCATTCTTCTGTCTGCAGCACCAAACCTATGAGCCAGGTTGTCATGTGGGAGCTCAGTGCCACACAGACCACAGCCCAGCTGCTGTTACTGGCACCAGACATCCCCCCCACCTTTGCAGCCCCCCCTTCTCCCCTCCCTCAGCGTCACTAGCCAGATCCTTCCATCCGCTCCTTTTTTCATCGCTGGGTAAAAGTCTGCAGTTGCTTCTAAAAGGCCCTGTGTGACTTAGCCTTACTCTTGTCAGTTTTTATAGACATCATTCCTTGATAGCTATCCTGTCTTTAACTGCCTACTTGTTCTTTTCTCCAGTTAAGATTTTCATGTTCATGGAGACAACACCATGCCAAAAAATTCCTGCAAAACTTTGCGATGATCCACTTTTGCTGTGTGGGCTCCAGAATGCCACAAGTCAACTTCTGTTAGGCAAGATTACAGCTCATTTCATTATAGCCAAATACTTTTTTTTTTCCCCTTTATTTGTTCATTTCTGTCTGTCAAGATATGGACTGACTGTCTTGGAACAAAGTGCAGTGTTTGCCTAAATAGCTTACACTAGGGGTGCCAGGTGCCAATGCAATATAAAAAGCAGCTTTTTGTCCCTATCATACTCCCGTCACAAGCTCTGTTCTTCTCTTGACGGTTCATTTAAGCATGAGATCTCATAGCTGTGTCATGCAGTTAAATCCTTCTATGGTAGCAGCAAGTCAGAACCTGTTTATTCTAGGCATTTGGCACTAGTCCACACACAGAGCAACATATTTCCTTACACCATTCTGAATCTGGCTGTGGTATCAAAAGTTGTTTTGACGGCTGAACGCGATTTCTGAACCTGACGGCTGAACCTGACAAACGCGGCTGAGACTCCCCAGATGAACACACACATTTGGTGATAGCGAGAACTGGTTGCCTGATACTCAGCATGCCAAGCCACGTGAGTTTTCTGTATTTCGGAAGGTGCCTTGTTTCAACTAGAACATTCAAGGAAGTTCTCCTCCGGTATTCCTCCTCTAGAGTGTCCTGTTTGTCTGGACACCCACTCAGCATCTGGGCAGCAGTCCTGTTGGGTCTTCACCCTGCGCTGTGTGCTCCCCCTGCGAGGCTGAGGAACTACCCTTTCTCGGCCACAACCCTACCGTGTGCTGCTACTCATACAAGCAAGCAACAAGGCAGCGGTGCGCGTAGGAGGCAGGGTAACAGTAACCAGCTAAGACTGGTGGAAGCAGCCTGCCTAACAGCCGCTGCTGTATTCCTGTCCGTTTAACTAAACCCAGGTGAGGCGCTGCCAACAAACATGTCGAGCCTGCAATCCAGACAGGCCTGTTTACAGGCAACTAATGTGAGACCTTCCAGTTTTCGCTGAAAGGATTTACAAATATTACCACAACATGCCTCTGAATGTGTTTATTTTTCCAAATATCCTTTAATGGTGGATGCTGCCACATCCATGAACAGCTTTGGAGGTTTTGCCAGAGCTTTCCCAGAAAGCTGCATCAGAAGGGGCATTAATAGTGAACCAAGATGTCAGAAAGATATAAATTGAAAAAATGTTATTATCCTGATTAACTCCAAACCATTTCTATACATGTAATGAAAAGAAGCTTAATAACCCACTGAATAGCAAACAGCAACAAAGTCTACGAAAGAATGTAATACAGAATTAATACTCATTGTTGACTAGATTTACCAAAATTGATTTTAGGAAAAAAGAAATAAGCTGCTTTTGGTATCTTACCCCTGTCATGCATCACCCAGACAGCACACGTGAAGTAGCAAAAAACCCCACATGTCTGTGTGTATTTGCAAGCATATATGGAAATGGTCTGCATTTCAAGGTGTATGTATTTTAAACCAATTGTGATGGAAGCAAATTCATAAATCATGAGATTCTGCTAATAGTTGAAATATGAATTTCTGCAAGACTTACTAATTTTAGTTTCTGTCAAGATCAGAAAAATGAAATTTAACATAATTCTGGTAGACAGCCAGCCTAATAAATGCATGCCTGGACCTACCTGAAATATTCCACTCCAAGGAGATTTAAAGACAACTATAATGACTACAAAAGAGCTGCAGAATGACAGAGATGTAGGTAAAAGGCTGTGGTTTTTTTAAGTTTGTCACTGTGATCTCTATTTGAACCAAGTCTGCACAATAAATCACTTTTGGTTTTGAACCTAGTTTGCAATGATAAAACATAATGACAAACTTGGATCTAGACATATCTGTATGTCTGGAGGGATAGCAGTTTGACCTACAATTTAAACCAGTGACCAACCCAACAGAATGGCAGGCTACTCAAGTAATGTAATCATGTGTAAAATTCAGCATGATTTTCAGTTTCAGGTATATTATAGAATCAAGAGTCTATTCTGTTCTCATAAAAGACCGTATTGCAAAACTCCAGGGATGACTCATCTACTAATGTGTATATTTTTCTTGCAATTCAGTCCTCCAGACTGATGCACGTTTGCCAGATTGTTATTACCTTGCAATATACAGCCCGTAGTAGCCAAGACGGAGGCAACCTGAGGGCTCTCCTTCCCATGGAAGTTTAAGAAGTTCTTCACCTGTAGTTTGTTGAATCTGCTCTATGTCAGTGTATTGCTTCTAGCCACATTTAATCATGATTAACATTCAGGTAGCAACCTAATGACTTAAAATACTGTTATGAAATATTTAATACTTTAGAATCAAATTTTGTAGCTGAATAATCAACTATATTGCCAATTTATATGCCAATATATATCAACTATATGACAATATAGGTTTTTTTCTTCAAACCTACCTTTGCAGGCAGAACTAGTGGTTTGAGCCATCACTCAATTTGCATGCATCTTATGGAACAAATATGTAGCAAGGGACTGAACCATTCAGACTAACAATTTTTATGGGCCCAGTATACTTCATGAGGAGTCTTCCCTCACCAAAAAACTTCAGGAAAACTAGCTGGACCACCTGTTCCACTATACACTTAATTGGAAAATATCTGCTGGAAATATTCTCATTCTGTGAGTTTCAATAAATGCTACATTTTTAGTTACTGCATCATTTTTATCTCCTCAGCCTGAATTTCCTTTTAAAATGCTGTCTTTCACATTGCCTGGTAATAGCACAAAACACAGCGTGGATCGAGCGTAAGCATACTTTAGCCTTGTGAGAACAGCAAATAAAATTGACACACTCTAAATTATAAAATCCACTTTTTTTCATTATTACTAACAAATAAGCTATATAAAACTTCAAGCTTCCTGGTAGGCAGATCATGCTTTTGGTTGGGCAGGGAGGCTAGTTCAGACTCTTCTCCTACACCTTTTTAATTAGGAAACAAATTGCTACTTTATGAAAAATTTCTTGGGGTTCTTACCTAAATAAGTCATTTCACAGGTAACATTCTCCTTGGTTGCATCCATACAATTCTGCCTCAAAAGGTATAGCAGAAGAATTTACAGTTCCAGCACATAATCACATAACAGTAAAAGATGAACACATCCCATTAACTGTTCCCTCCTCCTTCTCTGAGGGAAAAAAAAAAAAAAAAGGAGAAAAAAAGAAAAGAAAAAACCTTCTTCACAAGTGAGAACATTTTGCATTAACATCAGACAAAGGAGGAAGCTGCACAACAGAGCTTCCTTTTCTAGCTGAGATTTATTCAAGCACAGAACAGCTTGTGGGGTCAAGAGAAGTGAGGCATTATAGTTACTATGCACCAAAGATCCTATTTTGTTAATCAATTTAACTGCTTTTGTCTTTACCATTCTTTTAGCTCAAGCTTACTTTTATTGGTGTATCTGATAACAGGATTTCTTGCATTGTAGGATTCTGGATGCTTCTGCCACAATTATAGCAGAAAAGGGCTGTGAAATCCACATGGATTTAGGAAGAAAACTGTGGAATTAAATGTCTGTTTAACCTATGTTTTGACCTTTCTACCACAGTGAGACATTCATCCCCAGAAGAACCATTAGTTGACCACTGCAGTCTTCACTTTTATACACCAAAGCCCTCTTAATTAAGATGACAGCAAAATGGATAAGGAGCCATTTCTTATGAGTAATGACAGAGACAAGCATTGACAGAACAAAAATGGAGGCCTTTCCCTATGAGGCCTTTTTCTTCCTAGCCTCGCTACCTCCAGACTGAAAAAGAAGACTATTCTGCAGTTGAACACAGTATTTAATTACTACAGACAATGTTAAGGTCAGGGTTAACTAAAAAATTGAACAAATATGGATTTAAATTAGGAATAGTCTAATTTAATATTGAGAATGGCTTTACTTCCTGGCAGAGTGTCCTGCGCAAACAAACTTACTGTCACTCTCAATGCTTCCAGCAAGGCAAAGTACAAGCTGTAGTCACCCTTTTGGTAAGGGTAAGTACATGAACTCCCTACAGCCATGCATAATTGTTAGCACTGAGAAACAAATTCTGCCAGCAACAAAAGAAAACTTTTGTCATTTCAAAGCTCTTAGTTACACTAACCCCAGGATGCTGACATTTATGACAGTTATTGTGCAAATCTTAAAGTTATGAAGCAATTTATATCGGAAATTTGGATTAAAATATATCTATACTGTCAGCGATAGGCACCCATCTTAAGCAGAGCGTAGCTTCCATTCCAACAACATGAGAACAAATGCAGAAGGTGCCAGCGTAACTTTTCCTGGGCATCTCCTGTTTGAGTTTAATCAGCTAGTTCTAAAGAAGTCTGTAAAAACCTTGGCCAGTCAAACATCTGCTTTTAATGAAACAAAACCAAAAAAATCCATGAACATGGAGCAAACAAATGTAAAGTGTGGGAAGGATAGTCTAACAGTTATATTGGTAATCTGGGAGATGAAGAGTTGGGAAGAATTCCTTGCTCTGCTACCAGTTTCCTTTGCTACAGCGAAGGGACTTCAAGCCCCTAGCTCTAAAGCAAATGGTACCATTGATCCTCAAAAGGAAGAAAGAAAACAATAAACATTAAAGCTCTGGAACACTTATACAATTCTACTTAACATCTGATTTTTGTTAATTAATGCACAAGATTTTTTTAGGCTTCAGCACTTGGTTCTTCAGGCTCTGTTTTGCATACAATATTCTTCACAAAATTTGCAACAAAAGTAATAAACCCACAATGTGAATCATTTGTATTTATTAATTATTTACCAATACTACACTAAAAAGTAGATATACTAATATCTTACACTTCTATCTATTCATTCCATTGATAATCTCCTTCCATCCACTCTTTATACTACCAGTAATTTTACCTGATCTGAAGATGGTCTCAAAAATTTTACATTCCATAAAAAAGTAAAAGGTATGTGAACAAAACAGGGCCTGCCTTTCTTGCCTGGAAACATGCTGGCATTTGCACACATTACACACTTTTGATACAGCATAATGATACAGAATCTCAGACTGCTAATAAAAGGATTTTATTCTCATGGCTTTAGTAGCTACTTTTGCTTAAGACAAGTTCAGTACCACTGAAAGAACTATTATCTCTTTGTTCTTACAAGCAGCAACCAGCAAAGTCTCTTCTCCATACTTTAAAGTAGCTTTTCAGATGCTTTTCATTAATAGTTGATGCTTAGTTTTTAATCATGTTCCCTTATTATGTAATACTGCTTCTTAAGCTAAAAATAACACATAGCAGAAAGTAATACATAATGCTACAACTCTTATCAATAAGAGCATTAATATAAACCTCAGCTGGTATATTTACCTGAAAAAAAGTGTTATGAGAATCTGTTATTGTAAATCCCTAAGTTAAATGAATGTAAGAAGAACCTTTGTTTCAAAGTCTGGAACAGTTGCAGGAGTTTAACCAGCTTCATCAAAGTAATGGAAGAACTGCCATCACTCAATTTTCCAAACAGAAAAAAAAAAGATTTTTTTTACCTCACAGCAAGGTTTACATCAATGGAGTGTTTACTGACTTAGTTCATTAAGATGCTGCCTTAAGAAAGAGTTTAAAATTACAGAATAAGGACTGTGTAAATCAGCAAAGTGATTAATCTGCTCAAAAAAGCCAAATATCACTCAAGCCACCTGCGTTTTCACTGCCTTCATTCCCTCTCCCCGCTTTTCTCCTCCTCTGAGAAGTTCATAATGTAGCCTTAACAGAAAAACAAACCAGCCATACACAGTAACACATTAAGATCAGAAAAATCCAGCACTGCAGCAAGATCGCAGCGAGAGGTTACCAGACTCCACAGGTCAGAGGCATTCATTCCTTTCATCCGCTCACCTGTTTCCAGCAACAGGCCTGCCCGGTATTTCCTTCTCTGCTTCAAAGCTCAGATTTCCCTTGGGCTTCTCTTGAAATTAAATTCAATGCCAGAGTACCTGTGTATGTTATAAGAATTATGGTAGTATAATTTTCCAGTAGAGGCAAATACTGTATTATATGATAACATTACAGCCCACTTATGCTGTAGTTACACTATATTAACCTATTTTGCTTCTCCCATGGGACTAATGCTCATATGTTGTATAACTGCATTCACATCAAGGGATTTGCCACTCAACTATACCAGTATAGGTCATGTTGCTTATGCTCATGTACAGCCCTTGTGCAGCTTACAGTTATATCTGTGGCTCTGTTAATGTCTATGGCATTTTGCAACGAAATACCTGCCCATCATGCATACATATTTTCTTCCCTTTTGTGCACTGTACTAATTTTGTACTAGCAAAGGTGCTAGAACATGGCAGGTACAAATATATCTCAAAGAAGTGCAAGTGTACTGGTGCAGGAAAAAAATAACTTTGTTGCCAAGTGCTTTATATACCTCCTAATCAACAATTATCAGCCACAATTTGAGGTATGTGGTATCAACTAAGATACATTTTGCAAAATGTGAGCAAAACCAAATAATTTACCAGTTTAAAAGGTGAAAAAAATTTAAAGTGTAATTCTTTATTTTAAACCAAGTATGTCTGTCCTTTTAAAACCAGCCCTGTTGGTTTCACAAAATAAAATGTGAAATAAGGGCAGTCTACACTACAGTGAAATCTAGCATCAGTAAGTACAAAACATACAAGCAGACCGAGCTTGCTGCAGAAATTTCACAGAAAGTCAAATCACCAAACTGGTGGGTGTTACTGAGTAAGTGGCTAGAAATAGCATGTTGAGTGCTGAACCAGCTTTTTACAACACTAGCTTCATCTGCAGGTGCAGAAAGAAAGTGAATTCTTCATTTCAGTTTATTCAACAAGTTCATTTTGATGACTGGTTCATTCAGAGATGAGAACTCAACTGGGATTTGAAAATGGAAGCCAGCTTGTTTTCTCCTTTTCAAACTATGCACAAAATCAAGATGCAGGATGATTAGCTCTAACTTGTGGGAGGATAAGATCTGGTAGTATTAACATATTGGAAGTTGGGGGAGCAAAAACCAAATTTGCATATTTTATTAATGATTCCTTTGTGTATTTTAACTGAATCCCATCTAAGTGTAACGTAACAGAAATAAACCGTTAAAAGCTCACAGCACCTAATAAACAAAAGATCTCAAATAGTACTTAATGACTTAAAACAAAATCAAAAGTTTTAATAGACATATGTTGACATATCTTAAATCAATGACTACTCCTGTCCTTCTGACTGATCGAAAGTAATGTCCTGCCAAGCACAAGGAATCTGCTTTTATTTAAGAAAATAATTAAGAATTATAAAGTAAGATTAAAATAACTCATGTAAATTAAGATTTCCTGCTTGCCATTTTAAATCATGAATCAATTGTTTAAATCTCTGGTTTAAGCCAACAATAGGAAAAGGAATAGTGAAAACAGTATTTTAACTTCTAGCATCACGTTTATATATAAATAACCATTCTCAAATACATTCCCTTGTTTTCTTCAAGTAAGAATACCGAGGTTTATTTTCTTCCAGTAACATGACAGTGTTTCAGAAAAAGCAAATCAATTACTACCTGCCCTCTATTTCACATGCTTGCATTTATTCCAAGGATTGAGAACTGGCAGAGCGGTGGGTCTCATGACTGCTTTCCATCAGGTATATTAAACCGATTGTCAGTTAGGTCAGGCTTTGCAGGTAGCAAAGCAAAAATTTCTCACACTCAGTTTTTTAGAAACATGAGTTAGAAAATTGCTGTTTTCATTTTAGTTTAACCCTTCCCATAACTATTTTGGCATTCAAGCCAGTCTCATCATTCCTTTAATTTCTGCTGCTTTCATTTGCTGTCTTATTTTGAAGTCAACTGTTTTTTATTAATAATGAGGGAAGAAATCCAATTCTGAAGAAACTATGTCCATTTTGTGTGAAGTGAACACCTCTCAGGTGGGCATATTACCCTGATCCTAATGTTGATGACCAGTCAAAGTCTTAGTTTCCCAGCTGAGAATGCTATCTGTTTAAGTAGTAGTTTAAGCTCATACAAATAAAGTTTAGAACAAGGTCATTCTGGTTTACCCAGGACTTAAACGGCACCTTCCTGCCAAAAATCTGAGTCAACACCACCACAAGAACCCATAAGGATTTCCTGCAGTTCCAGAGGCTGCTTTACCATGACCATTCCTGTCAAGGTTGATTCATACCAGAAACCTTATCCAAAAAGTCACGTCAAAACACTTTGTTTTAGGTGTCACCCTTCAGTGAACAACTTAGCCTACACCTACATACCTTCCCCCTGGCTCAAGCCATCATTTTCCACACTTCATGCCATTGCTGAAACCTGCATCTATGCTCAGTGACCTAGGTGGAATACTGCTGGATTTATTAAGGACAGACAGACACATGGTGAGGTTTGAACATTAAAGCCATTGCGGTTTCATGTATCAGGGCATGGAAGTCAGGACCAGCTCCTATTTCTGGCTCCAGTACAGGCTTGCTCTGGTATCTTGGGCAAGACATTTTAGCACCATGGGCTGCCACACATCTCCACCCTAACTATTTGAACTCTTAATGGAGGAATGGAGGTTCTTACCTCTCCAGGAGATCATCAAGGATTAGTGTTAACCCAGTGGGATTCTGATCTTACTTGGAGAAGCTAAACATCCCTACAATACAAGTAAATACAAGTGTTTTCATCATACCCTGCATGGAGGTATGTTCTGAAAAGATGTGTTGTAGCAGCTGCAGCAATACCCATACCGGGTTTCTCTGTTTGCCATGCTGGTGATTCACTGGCCCATTTTTTCCAGGAAACCCCACTTCTTCACACACAGCCCCACTTGGCAGTGAAACATGAGCCCAAGAACATTTGAGTAACAGTTAAACTCTTGAACCTTTTATATAGGAGTAGCCTTGAACATACACAAAATGCTTCTGGCCAGACTGATGTGTTCAGCCCTGGTTTAGTCCTCTGCTTTATTTACAGGTCTTACTTAACTGGGAACAAAACAGTTTTTAGTCCCTCTTACACTCTTATTCAAGCCAGCAGTGAGCTATGAATCAAAGACAAAATACAGTGAACTACTGTCTCCTTTTTCTCAAATTCTCTCTTAACAAGGAATTTTCAGAGCATTTGTCTTTATGATACACATCCATAGTGCTGGTCAACTGTTACTTTGCACACAATATATGAAGAAGTAATTTGGATTGTATTACTCACACACTAAGTCAATCAAAGCTTATTCAAAGAGAGACTCCTTAGAGCAAACTAGTTATGTATCAGTGGATGCAAAGCAAAAATAAGTGTAAGAGGATAGACCAGTACACCACAGCTCAGCAGACTGGTACTATTTCCTGGTGAGAATTTGGATCCAGAATATAAGCCCTTAAAAATACTTAGCCTTTACCATTAGAAAACAACTGGTTTGCTTGATACAAACCACAAGAAACTCAAGCCTGCAAATGTTACAATGGGCACATAAATGGTCTCTGTTTGCCTAACAGGAACTTTTTTTAAGCCTAAAACCTGATACTTTACATTGCTACCATTTAAACTGTCTCTTCACTGACTCCAGCATGTAAAATTAGATGAACACTGCAGAACATGTTACAGAGAGCCATGTCTATCTTACCATCAGCTTTTTGTTTTTGCCAAGAAGCTGAAGTAGGGAAACAGATGTTGCTAACAGTGTGAATCCAGCTGGAAGACTCCACTGAACAGAAACTATCTACTAGTGTAATCTGTGATTTGTGTTGTGAATGAGGAATTGGGGGAGAAAGTCAAAGAAAAGACATCATATTCAAGCAAAGTAAGACTCTGAATGTGAAACCTTGATCCTTATTAAGGTGACAGAAAAACTTCAAGGATTTCCTATTCTAATCACAAGATGAATGATTATGATAATATACCCTTGCCAAGGGAAGATTAATGCAGTAAGGACCACAGCAAATTGCTGTAAGATCTGAACAGTCATTATACAAGAAAAAGTCTCAGGAAAGAGAAAGTAATCTATTCTTATTGCCCCTCCATTTAATGCAGAGATGGGAGAAACGGTTGCAGAGAGGCTGCATATGGGAGGCAGTAAAACAAATTTAAGAAAACCATCTCTCCTATCTTGAGATCTTTTCCTAAAATGTACTGCCTGTTGCCTCAGCAAACAGTAGGATAAGGTGTTTGTGCACAGGGAATACAGAAAGCAGACATTAACAGAACAGAAGATCACTTCATCTAGCCAGGGAAAAGCTTTTATCTCTTTTCAGATAGCCTGTTGTGTTTAAGGACACGTTTAATGCAACATGAACTGTGAGGCATCAGAATTCCCACTCTGCTGTGGCACGACAGCTTCGTTTTCATGACAGGATTCCATGGAGTCTTTATCACTGTAAGGAAACACTAAACTAGTTTACATCTCAGTCACACACCTGTCCTTACCAGCAGTAACCATGTTCTACATTTTGCAGCTGCACGCAAGGTGATTTGACAGAGCAAGGTTAGAGTACTTTAAGTTGCCAGTACTTCCTATAATGAAACACACGTACTACTTTTGTAAACTAGGGTTGAATCTGGTGCCAGAATAAAGGAATCCAGGTCATCTGTGCCAGTTTAAACCATATCCTTTCTTTCCCAGCCCACAGCCTCCAATGTTCCTTACCCATACACAAGCTGCAGGAGACCACAGAAAACTTCCCTTCTCAAGTAAGATGACTGCCAGCAAGTGACCTAATGGTGAGCAATTCAGGATGACTTCAATTAACAGAATGTAATAGAAACAGAGTTGTTTCATATAACCTTTCAGTCTTGAATGCTGTAGTTAGATCCTCTATTAATAGAACTGTCAGAAACGCGTACTCATGCCTGAATTGACATCAGGTACAGAGAGTTGAGTGAGTGAATTTAGCACTGGCTTAACTGACATTGTGAACAGAGCCTACCTTTTATTCCTGAAAGAGAAATACCATCCACAATAGTGTCACTTCCCATCAACACGCCTGAATTCCAATCTGGGTGACTGTCTCTTAGCATAATAAGTTTACAAAATGCACTTGCACATGATAGCCTTCTGTGTTTAAATGGATAGATTGTTTTTTAAGATTGAATGAACCTGACTGAAGCAATGCAAAGCACAAATACAAATACATTTAGGAATTAGAGTCAACTTACAAAGGAGAAAGGCTTTCACAAAGACTTTCTTTGGCTAAGAACACCACTTTATGGGATGAATTTCAGTAATAGTATCATAGACTGTGGGATGTCTTGTATCTTCCTAGTTTAATCATTGAAGGGGACACAGATTTAATTAGAACTGCAAGAATATCTGGGAATAGTATTCTGATTAATTGTACTAGCATAGTAATGAAACTCTCAGGCTATACTAGGCCTTCCAAACTGTAGCATGGGAAACGACTTCAACATTGCCAAGCAAAAACATCTCTCTTATAGGCTCGTTCTCTTTGCTTCATTGGAAGCCAAGTTTGGTGTTCACAAACAAAATAAACCCATTGTAGTAGAAAAAATAGAGAGGGCTGTTTTTGTAAAGGATTTAAACATTTTGGCAAACTGATACAGGATAAATCCCTTCGTAGTAATTTCTTTCCACAATAGAGCAGGGAGTTTCCTACTTTCTGTCACTGGTAACAATGATCCATCTGATTAGCAAGAACCTGCATTTCTTCAAGAATTAAAATGTAAAATTAGAGAATCCAATAGGGTGCACAAAGCCTGTGGCAGAGGAGCCGAGCAGCCCGTATCTTTTGAGTCTCACACACCTATTTATCACAGTATATTTTTCCTAGTCAACACATGAATATAGAAACAATTTGTGGTTTTGTCATTCCTCTGCTGGCCATTTACTTAGGTCTTTGGGATAGACTGTCTTATTTTTTAACTCTTTCTCTCAGCAGTGCCTGTCCTCAGACTTGCAGTCATCTTCCAAAAGATCCTTTTCTGAAAGCTTTTGCTGGAGATCCAAACTTGTGCCTACATCCTTCAGGGATAAGCTAATGCCAGAGGGCCCCGCTACCTCACAAGCCTAACAAGGGGCTTGACCTGGGCCTTTCACATTTTTTTTTTTCTTTCCTGAGCACATCTTCAGCGTGGTGGCATGCACCCCAGCATCCCCCTCACACCCACAGACAAAAAAATCTCCATTTTGCAGCAATCCTACATGAGCAACTTTCATGCAGCAGCTGCTAACTCTTTTTAGCCTGTTCTGTTTAGCCCCTCCTCAAAACTTCATGTATCCTACCGGCTCGGGGAGATGGCAGCAGTCTGAGGGCAAGCAAGGCTTTGAGGAGAAACAAAATGTTCAGAGAGCTTTTGTTACTTACTGCCCAGGGTCTAACAGTCTTGTGCAGCGTGGTAACTGAGGGAAGAGGTGTCCCCCACAGAGAGCAGCCATCTGTCCCTCAGGAGAAGCCCCTCTGCCCTCAGAGGCGCCAAGCAAGGGCAGCCAGGGCAGCAGCCGGCAGCACAACCACCATGCTGTAAAGGGACAGCACGCTAATCCCCTCCTGAGAAAAGCCCTCAGCAAGAGCCCCTTCCCTAGAAGCTAAGGCTTTACGGGGGGGGGGAGGGGCGGGAAGGGACCTTCTCAACATGGCGGCCAAAGGACGGCTCGCCCCGCCTACCCGCCCTACGTCCCCTCTCAAGATGGCGGCGCGGAAGAGCCGGCGGCCTGTCCGAAGTGCGCCTGCGCGCCGCGGCCCGGAGTGCAGAGAAATTCCTGGCGGGCGGGGGGAGGAGGAGGAGGGCGGCACGGAGCCACGGCCGCACGCCCCTGCCAGGGACCCTGCGTGCTGTGGCGGCGGCCGGCGCGGAGCCAGACCCCCGAGGGGCGCGGTGCGGGCGGGCTGAGGGCCACTCGCCGCCGCCTCGGGCTCTCGCAGCACCAGCAGCCGCACCGTCCCCGCCGCCGCTGGGACTCCCTCCCCGGGCTGAGAGGGGGAGAATGACGGAGCTCCAGTCTGCCTTGCTACTGCGGAGACAACTAGCAGGTAGCCGGGCTGGCGGCCGGCGGTGGGGAGGGGGGCGATCCGCTGCGGGGGGGTGGCGGGGGGCGGCGGGGCGGGGAGGCCGGGCCGGGGCCTGCGGTGGGGGAAGGGGTTCGACGGAGGGGGCAGCCGGCGGGGTTGTGTGTTGTGTGTGTGAGGGGGGAAGGGGAGATGGCAGCCCCCCCCCCGCCGCTCGCCTGCCCAGCCGGGAGCTGAGGGAACTAGGCCGAGGGGGGGGAGGGGGAGCCTGCCTGGCGATCGCTGCCAGGGGAGCCGGGGGGAGGGGTGCGGAGGGCCGTCATGGCGGGGGGAGCGTTTCCTTCGCTGCCCCCGTCCCGTCAGGGAAGTGGGGGTTGGCAGCGGCCCCGCTCGCCTGTCCCCGTCGTCGTCCCCCCCGCCCCGTGCCTGGCAGCCTCCCCGGTCCCTCTTGTGGCCCTGTCTTCCCGGGGTGGGGGGGTGAAGGGAGCCGGAGCCTTCCTTCCCGCAGCGGGGGTGTGTGTGCGGGAAGTGCCCCTGCCGTGAGGAGATGTCTGTCAGGCCCCGAAAAGACGCGGAGGGGGGAGGGTTCTCCCCCTTGCAAACGGTGCTTCAGGCCCGGGGTGACTCGCCCCGCTCCGCGCACCTTCCTGCGGGGACCTGAGGTGCCCCCGTCCCGCCTCCCCTTCCCGGCTCCCCCCTCACCTCCCGTGCCCTGCGCCGGGGAGGGCGGATCGGGAGGGGGAGCCCGCTTCCCCCTTTGTTGTCAGGAGAAGAGCCGGGGGCTCTGCGGGCGCTGACGGGGGGGAGAGGACCGGGAAGCACCGGGAGCGGCGGCCCGCGGGAGGGCGAGCGGGGCTGCCCGCCGCGTGGTGCGGGGGGAGCCCGCAGGGAGGGGCGAGAGGGTCCGCCGGGGGCGAGAGGGCGGGACGGGTGCGGGAAGGAGGAGTTGGAGCCAGGGCTCGGGGACAGGAAGGGCCGGAGGGCCGGGCCCGCCGAGGCGGGATGGCGGCGGAGGGCAGCGGGGCGGCAGCTCGGCTCTGTGTCGCCGCGCCCCCGCCTTTGTCCCGCGGCGGCCGTGCGGCCGTGCGCGCTGGCCCGGCCTGGGCCGCCGCCGCCGAGGGGACCTGGCCTGGCCCGGCCCGGCGCGCATGCGCGGGGCCGCCCGGGCGGCGGGGCGCACAATGCAGCTCCATGTGTCGCTGGCTGCCAGATTTAAAGAGAAACGAGCCGGCAGCCGGGTGCGGCGAGGGGCCTGCGGCCGCCCCCCTTCCCCCGCTCGCACATGTGCCCCCGGGCTGCCGCGGCCGGCGCTCGGGCACCCCCTCCAGAAAACGCGCAGGTCTGCCCGGCACCTCGGGCAAGCCCCGTCGCCTCTTTCGTCCCTTATGTAAAAAAAATTGCTTCATACCCAGATAAGGAAATGCGCGCTAGGTGTACCTAAACGCAGGCGCGTACAGCCGCGGCCGGAGTTTGCCGAGTAGCCATACAGCTCGGGACACGGAGGGGCACGGGAATTCCTGGAGGAGGATTTTTGGCCCCAGGCTTCAGGAATGCCTTTGGAGCGTAAGGTGGAAACCGACACTGTTAGGGGTAAGGAGGTGAAGTCGCTGTAACCAGGTACAGCGAGCTAGGTGATGTGTTTGTGGCATCTCCAGCGTTATCTCCTGGTTTTACTTGATGACAAGTTTGAGAAACTTCAACGTAGTTAACAATTAGCACAAGATTTTTTTTTTACCCCATTAAGGTGACATTCTTAAAAAAAAAAAAAAACCAACCAAAACCAAAAAACCCCAAACCCTCATACTACTTTGGCTGCACTGCTGACCATAAGCATGCACCTCTAAATGCCTTAGTAACTACTAAAATTGTTACTGACATTCAGTAAGGTGTCTGCACATTTGGATATGCTAATAACACTAGGTATAGGCTTACCACAGGAGCTCTGGACTGGATTTGATGTGAAGCTTCTCTTCCCTATAAATGATCCCTCTAGGGAAGCAATAATGTAGAATACTTGCTGTCTAACTTGATAAAAATGAACATTTGATAACCTAATATAGTTCTGTGGCTGCCTGGAGTTTCTTTTTTAACTGACTAATTGTGTTCCGTGAAAGAAAGTTTTAACATTTAGCTGAAGCCTCTTCACAACAAGTAGTAGCTGTCAGCTTCTGTTGTGTAGTTATGTTTGCTTTTTCTTTTTCTTGTCTTGTGATGTCTTAAGACCTTCTCTAAGCCCAGGCTTGCTGGATATGCAAGTAGACGGTTAGATTTGGGACTTGACTTCTGTTTACCTTTCTGCTCGATCTTTACTGAAGGCTTCTTGTGTAATGGTAAAAACTAGGAAGCTTTTTCCAGTTGCCACTATTACTGGTACTGACTCAACTGTACTGACTCAAGTAGTGCAACCATTTGCATGTAACATGCAGCTCCTTTTGTGTGTTATGTAATATTTTTGTGTTTTAAATAATATTAGTGACTTTGGTATCCTTTTACATGTATTAAAAAAAATACCGAAGCCATTTTAAAAGCAAATTTGAGTGTGCATACTTAAGTGTGTGGCGTCTACTGAAGAAAAGTCTTGAACTTTACAGAAGCCCTGTCTGGAGTAACTGTCTTGAGAAAGAAAGTAGTTTCTTCCATATGTGATAACCTAAGCAACATCTGAACTGAGCTGAAACTAGACTCTGACACTGCTTTTTCTGATGGCAGGCTACTTGAAGTCGCAATGCAGAGACTGAGAGCTTCATGATGTCTGATCTTCCTTCCCTACTGCTGGCTGTCTCTTTCCAAGTCTCAGCTGCTCCAATGTGTCCCTTTTGTTTACACCCATGCTACTGGTTCTACCTCAAAACAAAAATCAACTTTGTGGTATTTTTGCCCCTGGTGGGGCTGATACTTTAGTCCTGATACATGTAGCTTTCACTGTATGTGCAGTGTGGTGAGTCATTGGGTTGTGCCTAACAATTGGGTTTTGGAGAGCAGCGAACAGGCAGTGGATATGCGTTATGTGATCTAAATTAGTTTAAATTGTTCTAGAGCAATCACTTGTCAAATTAGCATTATTCAGGCACGAGAGATCTGAAATTGGAGCTGTTAGACTTGGAGCAAGACATCCAGAAGCGGAGGGAGGTTGTCTCTGAAACCCATATAATGGTGGAGCAGTTGAGGAATATACAAATTCTTTAATGGGCGAGACCCTGGACAGCTCTTTTCAATGCCAAGAGAGGGAAAAAAACCCAAACAATGACAGGAGGAGAAAGGAATGTAAAGCAGTAGTTCTCAGAATGGCTACTTCTCTTGTCTCCCATATGCTTTGGTTTTTAATAAAGGCATTATGGGGAAAGTGTCAATGGCTCATAGCACTTTAATGAGTTGGTTTAATTCGTGAAGGCTTTGTTAAAATGAAGGTCAACTGGTAAGTCGTCTTGGTTGTCAGTGAGACTTAAACCCAAGGGGTCTTATCAAAACACAGAACACAACTTGACAACGTAATCCCAGGTTGTTCCAACAAGTGTATGAAGATAGACTGCTATTTTTTTCTGGAGCAAGCTGGCTTGTATTGTAACTTGAGCAGGTAACTAGTACCACAACACCATATATACAACACACTTGTGAACTTAACCGGCATATTCTGGATGCTGATAATGCTTTAAGAGAAGGGATATTCAATGACAGTCAGAAAATGTAACTTCAGGCTAGATGCGAGTTGTTTTTTCTGTGTTGTGACCACCCCCATCCCCCAATACTAAATGGTTTCACAGTGCCTTTGCTAATACAATACTGAACTGTATCAAGAGGGAATTAGTATAGTAGCTGTTTCTATATTGACATGTTTGCCCCCTTTAGGCACAAGAACAGTTTAAATTAAGATAGTCATAACTTTGGATAGTTTTAATGTTTTTCTGAGTGCTCAAAGAAAGTGGTGACTGGAGATCTCTGACTAACAAAGCCAGTAAGAGTGCTAGTCTAACTCACTAGAGCTGAAGGGAGGTTCTTCTCTATGGATATCTGTGAAGCTAAATGGCTCTTCCTTCTGAAACCAAGATAATTGTAAGCTCTAGCAGCTTCTGGAAGTATCTTAGAATGCAATAAACGTATCTGTTCTTACAGTTGTCCTTTTTTTATTTATTTTTTTTAAAGGAGAAAGGCACTTTGTTATGGATGGGTAATAATGTGAAAGAGAAGGCATGACCTGTTCATTTCTTCTTATGGGTAAGGTACAGGAAAAACTAGAAGAATGAAGTGCCTCTGAACTTCCAGAAAAAAGGCAACAAGAAGTATGCAGACTGGTATAGCACCAGATTAGCGAAGCTCACTCCCCAAGGGAGGTGAGGGGGAAGATAAACCCTGTTCTCTGTACAGCCCCAAAACTTTATGCACTCTTTTTAGAAAGAGGCAGGAGACAACTGAGAGTGTAAAGCTTCTCATACAGTCTCCAGAGCTGTCAAGCCCAAGGGTTTTGCAGACTGAGGCATTTCTGTGAATGCTTTTATTTCATCTTTCTGCCAAATCCTTGCTGACACAGAGACTTGTTGGAGTAGGCAGACCTGTCTAGTTCAACCACCAAAATCATGTAGGGAGCATGCAGTTAAGTCAGTAGTGCACAGTGGAACCAGAAGTGCAAGTCCTCTTTAACATAAACATGGATCACTGAAAATGGGGGAAGAAACATGCCCTTGTTGGCCCAGTTGCACTGTGTTGTAAATATTCCCTAACTTGGGATACATAAAACCCCACACAGTATTTTTCTTGAACATGAGAAACATGGCATTATTTCAATTTAAAGTGTATACAGATCCTATTTCAAAGCACAAACTTAAGTAAAAATTAGCAAGTTGGAAAACTGTATTAAATATTTAATGTGACAGTTCAACAATTTTTACTTCCTGGTGTGGAAAAATCTTGCAATGTAATGTTAAACTGGTTGTATTTCTGTCAATTACATAGGACTTAATGTAAAAAATAAAAATCTGAGTAGTGAATTCTGAGGGAATTATGGAATTAAGGTGACTTTATAGATCGAAGCTGAGATGGCATCTCTCTTAGGTGGCTGGTTGTTGAAGAAGCCTTTGTCTACAGCTGAGTACCAGCTATTTACTGGCTTACAGTAGGTTTGCCTACAAGCTAATAATTTGAGTGGCACTGATCTGAAGTATGAAGTTGATGCTAGTCTGCCAGTTAGCTTCCTTGGAGACATCTGTTTGTCTGGCCAGTAATACTCTGTATTATCCTGAATAGTTAAAGACTCCAGGGTCCTGCATATGTCAAACTTAGCATTTTAAGCAATACTGAAGTTATAATCCCTCTCCATATTTTTTAAAAGGAGTCTGTTATACTTTTAGATAATCATCAATCTTTGTTCCTCTGATGCTTTCTACGATGTTTAGGTACAATGTGTGTGTACTACTCACCTTAACGTTCTTGCAGTGTAGGGCCCTATTATAGCAAATAAGAAAATCCTGGGTTTTGTGAGGATGTGTTGACAGAATTATCAAAGCTACTTTGTTCATGCTGACTTTATAGATATGATCATTGCTAAACACATTGTGTTACAGTGACTAGAGGCTGAGCAGTACAAACAGCCTGGATTTCTGTTACGCTGCAAATAACATAATGGATGTGACTTGTGGCAAACTTTACTAGCTGCGCATGTTTTTCAGATGTTCCTCTTGCAGAAATAACCTGAACTCTGCCTCTTCAAAGAAAAAAGTATTTATGACAGCAGTCACAAGAGCAAAAATTCAGGTGTGCTGGCAGTTCTGGAAAGTGAGGTTTAGCTAAACCTCAGGACGGAGGGGCTTGGTGACTCAACCAGTTGCTTGAACAGCATGAAACAATAACAATCTGCTTAGTAAGCTTACTCCTTGATGGGGCAGCTATAGTCAGAGACAGTTGGCTCTGACTAGGTCAGTTTACTAACTTTTCAGGGAAAGAAGCAAGCTTGCTGTAAATTATGAGTTCTTTCTTTCTCTGCTCCCCCCAAACAAAGCCTTGTAAGTTACACCAAAGTATGAACATACCTGGATCTGACAATAAAGCGATTTCTCTCTGTTCTGGTAGAGAATAGTGGAATGGGTGAATTCTGCTGGAGACCCTGTGACATAAGGAGCAAAATTAATATCTATTGAGCAAATACTTTCATTAGAAGAATTCCTGCTTTATTGATAAGATGTTTACTTGCAGATGCTAAGTCACCCAGATCCCCCTAAAATGTCTTGCCTTATGTGATTGATAGTGATTCCAGCTTTGATATTGAGAGTTTCTGCTGCAGAACTGTACATTGTAAAGATTTGTGTATTTGCTATAAGTTTTTGTTTAAAAGAAACTGATTGGGGATATATCAAGTAGAGTGAATAGTCTTTAAATAAAGTCACATGTTGTAATTATAACTGATTCTGCATTGGCTCTTCTGTATCTCTTCATTATTTTTTTTTTAATGCAAGAAAGACTTGGAACTGTACATGCATGTTCAACTAAGATAGGATTACTTGGTCCCTTTTGTGGTTGGTACAAGTTGTTAGTTCCCCCAAAGCCCTATTCTAAACAGTTTGGGAATAAGTGAACTTGGCAGGTAAAACTTGTTTGCCTCAAATAGGCATTCTGCTGAATTTTCTTCCTCTAAGCTGTTTAATGCAACCTCCTTGGTTGTGATCTAAAGTACAGTATTGTTTCCAGCATAGAGACTGGATTCTAATGAAGTGGAACAGAACTGAAAGGTGACTGCTGTTCTGAAAGTATGAACTAACCAAATACTAAAATGAGTGTGTGAAGTTAGGTGCCTGGAGAAAGAAGAGCAGGTGGCCTGGGTGAGGACAAGGGCATATGACTGAAACTCGCCCTGTCTGCTTTTTGTCCTAACATATGGGAACAGAATCTGGGTAACACTCCATATGCAGGCCTATGCTATCACCATGTTGCACCTGCTGCGTGCTTGTTTTCAGTGGTGGGGGATATCTGTCAGTAGACTGGTCTTGGCAAGATCTTTCACGTAGGAAATCTAGTAGATCTGAGCTTTAGGCCACCCTGCAAGTGGAAATGTTCATATTTGCTTCTCCTTCCTACTCTGAGGTCCAAGGCATATCAGCTGGAAGAGAGATCAGATATCCAGACCTTTTAAAGAACACTAAGTATAGCCATCTAATGGAATAGGATTCCATAAAAATAACTGCTCTCCTGGGCATGAATGTTAATGCTGCTTCTACAGGTTTAGAATAATGCTAAAGACTTTTTGATAGAAACCCTTTGTAAAGGCTTTTGCATACAGGAAGACTGTATGTGAATTGTTAGTGAGGGGAAACCTATTTCCATGCAGTCAGCACACCACCACCTAGTAAGTCAAGCTGGCTGGGTTTTTTTTCAGCTGGCTTGCACTTGGTGCTGATCTAAAAGGTGATGTTGTCAGGAGTCACTTAGGGAAATTACTTAATTCTGAATAACAATGTAAGTCAAATTATGATACGCAAACCTGTTTTTCGTATTATAAGCAAGAGAAAACAAGCTGGAAAAGTGTCCTTGACTTGCACAACAACTCATGCATATGATGAGGAAAGCTTCTGATGAACTCCTTGGATGTTAACATCTCCCCATGGCATAGTCTTGTGATACAGACTTTCTGGTGGATTTCCTAGAATTATGTTCTATTCTTGTATGTAAGCCACACACATTCTAGAGCTGTTGGCTCTGTTCAACAGTGCTCTTTCATGACTTCTGTGTATATGACTGCTCAGAAGATACTTGGACGGAAGTTTTTTGTAGCTGTAGTCTGTTGGTAATTTGCAAACAGCTGTTAAGAAGTTAATTAACTCTCCTGTCCATGCCAAACTCAGTTGCATTAATACAACTGGCACCTAGGATGATACTCATCTACTGCATACAACTGCTAGAATTTGACAGCTGAAGCTCTGTAGGCTCCTTTGTAGATGAGAGATACGAGTACATGTAGAGTGTGATTCATCTGACCTGTTTCTGACATCTGCTTGGGATGAGATAATCATGGAGTCTCAGGAACTACTTATCCTGATAAGATCTGTATTGAACGTGGCTAAGGGTGATAGTCTCAAACACAGGCAGATGCCTGTACCTGCCTAATACCTGTCTGACTCTGAAGAGTGGAAACATGTATTGGACACTGAGAATAAAATGAAGGTGGTATTTCTGTTGTACTGAGTGTGATAGATGGATGTAGTAGCCCTGTGCTGCAGTTGACTGTGGACAAACCACTGAATGTTTCCTGGTGAGATACTCGCTTCCTTTCCAAGATGGACTTCAGAATCAGGGTTCTTCCAATCCTTTTAACTGTCTCTGTTTTTTCTTCCCTCATACCACTTCCCCTCAAAATTTGGACCTTACTGGAATTTTTCAACAGACCTGTTCAACTTACATCACCCAGGTTAAAATGGAACTGCGAGATTCCAGTGTGATGGGATGCACAGCATGCTTCAAGCAATCTGACCAGAGGCCTCTTCAGGAAACAGTTTATCACAATTTCTACCAAAATTCCACCATGACTGATTATATTTGAACATATGTTTTAAACTTAGTGCTGAGAATCTTAATTTTGGAAGCATAAATACTTCAAAGCTTTGAACAATAGTACAGGATTAAAAGGTTTTCATCAGTACATTTTCTATTTCCAGTGTTTTGTAGAAGCTGATTTGGACAGGAAAGTAAGTGGAACACCACCTTCATCTTGAGGAAACAAAACTTAGTAGGCACGCTGCACTCCACAGTTAGTTAAGTTCATGAGTTCAGGCATTTGCTTAATAGCAAACACATCATGGGGAGTATGTATGTTAAACATGGGATGTTGGGAAAGGACTGCCTTGAGTGTGTGTGCACAGAAGGCTTCTACATATGAAGGGTGCTGCAGAAGGACAATGTTTCAAAACAGGTCATCTCTATCCTTGCCTGTCTTTGTGACTCTCGGGTAGAATGGTGCATGGGAACAGCCAGTGGGCCAGGTAAACTGGGTTGCCGGGTTGGATTGGTAGCTGGGTATCTGTGGCCTAATTGAGACTGTGAAGGAGCTGGCCTTGAGACCTTCAAGTTGAGATTAGTGTCTAAAGGAACATGACTATGTCTATCAGTGGCCACCTCTGTGGACTTAAGGGACTGTGGGGAACTCCTGAAGAACCAAGACAGTACCAAAGACCTGCGAGCTTCTAGTTAGTGTGTTAAGAGTCAGTTTTCAATTGAACAGCTAACCTGAACTTTCCATTGTCTGTCTTCAGGTGTGCCACAACTCATGTGAACGTGGAGCTACAGAACACAGACAATCAAGAAACTTTATTCTTAGCTTATGTCTAGAATAATGTGACACTTTACTGGTAAAAGAATCCCAGTGTAGTCAATTTTCTCAAGTCTGTGAATTAAGGTTATAGTACCGTTTTATAGCAGCGGTTACAGGAGCTTCTGCCTCTTCACTTTGGGTTAGTGCTGTTGTCCTCTTGTCTACTGAGCTGAGCTGTGGCCCTGGCTAGGAAGTTGATCTGGAGTGAAACCAGAAATCAAACAAAAACGCTCAACCTTGTCCTCCATCCTTCCAAAAACATGCTTCACTGTGCAAATCCTTGGAAGTTTCTACAGGTGTAGCTGAGGAGATGGCAAGCAAAGCATGTTGATGTAGCAGTGCACAAAGCACTGAGGTCATTTCTGTGAGCAGCTTGCCCTTTAATGCTAACTATACAATCCTTCCTACAAATTCAGTGTACTGAGAGGAGAATTAGATTTGCAGAAGTCTGCAATGCTGCCCTTATCAACAGGGGGTGACGCATGCAGCACTGGAAATTAATTAGTTGCCAGGCTAAAATTGAGCGTCAAACCTAAAGCTGCTGCTGAACGGATTGGTAGAATCTCTTCTTGAGACAGGTTTGTTTTTACTGCTTCAGTCTCACTCCAAAATAATTACAATGTCCTCCTGAAACTGAAAATGCTTAATTGCTACCTTATTTGTCACTGCCAAAGTGGCTACCAGAAGTGTGTGCTTATCTTGTGCTATGTTTTGTCTGAACTTTTTGGATGAGCTTGAGCAAGATGGAACATGATAAAAGTAGATGTTACGGAGAGCTCTGAGAATACATCTGTACATGGAGATCATGTTACTTTTATGGTTATCTCAGCCCTTAATCTTCTAGAATCAGAGACTTACAGCTGGGTATGCAGGCAGAAAGGAAAATCTTGGAGATCATAGCCATCCTCAGTTAATTAATACAACTATATGGAAATCACAGCTTGGGATACAGAGAAAAACAGTTTAGAACAAGGATTTTCAGTCTGTACGGTTGTTTGAAGCTCCTGGACTGGTGCTGAGACTCCCAAAAAGCAACCAAGAAAAAACAAGCCTAATGTATAATGACCATAAAGCTCTGATATGGCCTGCTTGTGCTGGGAACTGCGTGTATGTAAGTCAGCGAGATGATTTCTCCAGAAGCCTTAGCTGGGGTTTGGGCTGTCTGGTCTCTGGTTTTATGCTGGACTCAATCCATGGGCTGCACAAAACTCAAACCACTGTGTAACTTACTAAAGAGGCTGCTATTAAAAATAATATAGAAGCTTACATTTTTTTGAAAGCTTTGTACTGTAACGTAGCTTAAAATACTTTGAAGTGTTCATATGCAGTGGCTGGCTGGGTGAAACGTCAAGCTGAAAAGTTTAGATGCCGTGCATAGCTGCTACATGTAGCCATGGGGCTCTTTCTGCTTAGTCATTTTTGTTGACGCTGTTTGTGCTTTTGGATTGGTGAAAGTCTCTTGGCTTCTATAAAGGCAGTTTTAGTGAGTGTGGGAACATCAGTAGCTTGGTGTAAACTAGGCGCTGAGACTGGAAGCACAGTTTATGGTACTGTGTTGGCTCAAGTTTAAGGCAATGGTAACTGTAGCTCTACTTCAGTAAGAGCTAAACCGCTAAAGGAGCACTGTGTTGCTGTGTTGTGTTGGCGGATCATGTGGGAGGGTAGGCATTGGACATTAAAGTCTGTTCTGGCCTTAAAACAACTCAGTTGGATTATGGGCCCTTCATCTTCCTCGCCTCCCAAATCAGGTATTGGTTCAGGACTGGGATTCAAGGAACTGAATGTCTAATTTATAAGCAGCCACAGGATTCTGTTCCCTGTATGTTGCTGCTTGGCAGCTGTCCAGGTTTGTGCTGTTTTGGCTGCTGCTGCTTGAACTGTGAAGGACTTTACCTGAAACTGCTTCGAGACTGTAAGAATATATATTATTTTTTTTCCTCTGGGAAGAAAAATTTCTATTATATTAAACTATCAGAAATACTAAACCATAGACTGAAATACATAGTAGTAGCAAGTAAATTGCACTTATTCAGGCGTGGATATGATGGAAATGTGTTAATGTAGTCATTTTACATTTAAAAAGTACAGTGTATATTTAGCTAAACAAGAAATCTCAAAGAAAAATTAAGTCTTGAAAAATAACGTGGAGGGATCCAGTTCTTTATTGGTGTCTGACTTCTCTGCTTTCCTAGGACTTGCAGGCTAGCTCTTCAACAGGGCTTTGAAGAGGACCTGCACCAAGAGCTCGTTTCCCCCGTCCCTGCCTGGAGGAGGGAACTGAATCCTTCGCTTTATGGAGTGTATTTATCATCCTTGTGTTCATCTAGGAAAATTCCTGTTCAGGCTGCAAGTAGTTAATTCCTGTAGCTGGTAGAAAGTGACAGACGTGGAGAACAGGTGTCTCGTTTTCCTGGTGAAGTGTCAGTGTCACCAGAGGCTCTGGTTGGTGGGCACCTGTCCCTCTGCCCAGCAGCAGACTTCTGTGACTGGGAGTACAGCATATGTGTGTTTGTGTGTGCTCCTTTCTTGCCATGGTGGTGTTCATTTGGGATTTTTTGGTACTTGGGTTTCGCTACTGTGTGAGTCTCAGCTCATGAAGAGATAAGTAAAGGCTGGTACCCCTAGTTAGCCGGTGCTGCGTATCAGAAAAGTTATATCGGGGGAGTGTGTGCGTGTGTCAAAACCAAGCCCTAGGTTTCAGTGTTTGCAAGTTTTAATAAGTAGCAGCCCTTAGCTATCCATGGTAAAGCAGCCAAGGATGATGATTTTCATGTCCCAGTGCAAAACTTCCCTGAGATTTCCTTTTTTGTCTGCCAACCAGCCGTTAGTTGATGTTCAGTTTAGCATGAATAACCTGGATGGAAAAGCCGATTTTAACTTGGCTATGGTAATTCTATGTACCTCTAATGGAGAAGGTGCCTGAATTTATATCCGCTGTTTTACCTTAAGTTAAAGTACTGGTGTAAGCAGTAGCTGTTTGAATTATGCTTCAGTATTGTTACCAGGGAAGGAAAATTAAACCTTGTACAAGCAGAGACCGATGCCACCTCCTGTGAAAGAAGTAACATCTAAGTTACTTTATAAACATCCACTAAGCACATTGCCATAACTGCTGTAATTGAACACTTTTGTCAATGGCTGTCAGTATACAGTTTACAGATTTTCTGCATTACAAGGGTTGGCATCCAGCAATCTTGTTCCTTCTCACAAGCTCTCTTACAATATAGTGCTGCAGGGTCTTGGGTATGAGTCAGAGTTAGGAGCTGGCTTTCATTGGGAACAAGTACATGAAAAATGTTTCAAAGGACTTAAGGATTAAAAATTTATTTGGAGGCTGAGACATGTAAAAAGAAATTGAAATGGCATGAATCAAGAAACAGAAAAGAAAATGTGTATGTTGGACTCAAAAATAGTGTGATGTATTTAGATGGATGGAAGCATGCTGAATTTTCCAGTCTTAACTTCTAGCAGGCTTGTTTAAAGTCTTATCACTGAGAAGTGATAACTAGCAAACAATAAGGAAGCTAAATATGAGCAGCTTGTGTATAGCAGTTTACACAGAACTTGGCTTTAACCCTTTTCTCCCTGTAGAAGTGCAGAAAAGACAAAATCTGTGTTTTGGAGGCTTAAATTAAGGTTTGAAAGTCTTAAGGTGAGATACTCTAATAATATTTGCACTCTTTCTGTTAACTTCTGTAGTAGTTATGCTGGATTTTCTGTATTACAATACTAATATAATATCCAGAAGATTACTTAGGTGTCCTGAACAGAGATGGCCTTATTGTCCGAGGTATAAACACGTTTTAAAAATAAAATTCTGCATGAGAAAACACACTCAACTACTAATGTGATGGAACTTTTAAAAATCTCATGTTGGTGGAATGTCTGTAGTAGGGAGGTAGTAAGGGACTACTGAAGTCCTTGTTTCATGTGAGATGCTTACCTAGTCTCTCTGCCCCTTTCATCTAAAAATAAATGGAACTGTTACTCAAGCTCATGCAGATGTTTCCACTAAGTTTCATAGATGCCAGAGGGTGAGAACTGGTCTGCTTAGTGGAGGTGGGGCCATGCTAATAGGTTTTGGTTTTGAAGCCTGCATCTTTGCATTTTGGTTAAAGAACCTGTGATAGTACCTTTTTGTTTCAGGACAGTCTTGAGAAAACTTATTGATTTGAATCAATACCTAAGTCTTTGTCCTACAATTTGGAGAGTGAATGGTTGACCCTAGTGTGTTGACTAAACCCCTGCTGAGCAGCTTCTAAGAAAAGCCCTTCCAATAAATTTCTTGGGATTTTAGCGTTGAGTCACTTAGTGAATAAATCTGACTGAATTATCAATGGCCAAACTAAGTTGGTATTCCTGATCTACATCTTCAGGACCTTGGTCCTTCATGTGGTCTGAGCACTTTCTTTTCCCCGTGTGGACTTAGTCTTCTGTGTAGGGCTTGAATTGATTCTTCTTGCATTATTTTAACCATGCTTTAAATAGTCGAGAACTTAACTGGCAAATAGTGATTGCAAGCTTATGGGCAAATCAGTTTGGACTTAATGGTAGCCTTTTCTCCATGGAGGTATGACATTTCCACTTGAAGTTCTTCTGCATGTGCCTGAGGGCGTTAGAAGGACCTCTGAACTCAAGTCTAATGCGTACAAATCAACACAAAGTACAGCTGTTGGGTTTGTAAAGAGGGAATATGTAGGCTAACTGTACTGTGGAATACAGTAGTGAGGGCTGTATAATGTCTGACAGTATTTAAAATAAATGCAGTAGTAATTGTAAAACAAAACAAAAAAATCCTGCTTTAATCTGGAAATTACTGTCCAGTTGAAGGAGTAACTTTTTCTCCCTTTCCCATATCCTAAACACCCAAGATCCATAAGGACTTTGTATGTACTGTTGGAAATGCTGGATCAAGAATTTCAGTTTGGCATCAGTATGGCTTTTAAGTTAGTTTTTAACCCAAAGGTATCAGTAAAGAGGTGTGCTCCCCCCCCTTCCTCCCCTGCCCCCAAGCTGAATTTTAGGCAGAACTCTTTTGAGGTGTTTATTTCCAAATCTTAGGCTTTTTCCTGGAGCAGACTGAAACTAGAAATTCAGTGGAGTCCACATCTAGGTCTGACTTCTGCATAGCTATTTCCAGATAAGCCTTATATCTGGCAGTAACTATATGAAGTAGCCTATAAACTGAGAATCCTGTACTGCTTATCACTGATGAATAAAAATGTGAAACAAAAGAAACAGTAAAATGCCCCCAAACTGAGCAGCATAACAGTTTATATCCTATGCTTTCTTCTCGTAGTTCAGAATATAGTAAATCATTACCTCCAGAATGTACTGAGCACAGGTCTGAAATGCTCATATTTGGGGGGTGGGGTGGGGAAATCATTAAAGGGAAGGAGGATGTTGTTTTTATTTAAAAACATAGTGTGATTTTGTTTCTTCTCTTAACGTTTTCTGGAGTTAAAGATAGACTTTAGTTCAGCCTGGCTCTTCAGGGTTCTTGCAAAGCAGTATGGTGGTTTTTTTTTTATTAGTGGAAAATCTGTTTTCTGACTTGCATGTACACCTGTTGGTACCTAGTTTAGGAGACAGTGTCTGATGGTTTTGAGTTATTGTGGCCCTTCTGCTCATGATGTATTTAGTGTTAGACTATGGGTCTCAGCTCTGGCAGCATGCTGTTGTGTGTGGTAGGGAGTTGAGGTTACTTACCCAGGCCATAAGGCCAGCAAGTAGGTGCCAAGTCACTGGAAGTCATGGGTTTTTTTGGTCACGTATACAGGCATGAGCAAAACCAGGAAATGCATATCCTAGACACCTAAAGTCACTCTTAAATTCTTTTTCCTACACAGAGCTCAACAAAAATCCAGTGGAAGGCTTTTCAGCGGGCTTAATAGATGACAATGATCTTTATCGATGGGAAGTCCTTATTATTGGTCCTCCAGATACACTATAGTAAGTACTGATACTTAATACAGAAACTTAAGTGAACTTGGATTTACTAGTTCTAGTTTGGTCTATGTGAGTAGCAGTTAACCTAAGTCTTCATACCGACTAAGTTAGGTAATGCTGTTCTGTTGCTAGTAAAATACCTGTAAATAGCTGAATGTGCTTTATAGAAGTTCTAAACTGCTTTGCTTCACTGGTAGAATACAACACTGATCCCTTTGCACATGTGTGGAAGTGAGAAAGGATAGGTAATCCTTAGAGGCAACTACTGTTTTCATATGCATTTAAGTAAGGCAAGTATAATCTACTATTTGCTGTTACTGCTGCGAGGCCCTAATTTAGCTGATAGTACAATTTTAAGCCATTACAACTTCATGCTGGTGGCTGTAGGAAAATACTGAGGAGGGATGTAGCTGGGGAAACCGCAACAGACTGTAGTGTTAGCCTCGAGTCCTCTCAGTTTGAGATGGGAGAACTTCCTAGTGGGATGTAGAGTACTTCAGTATTGATCAAATTTGAATTATTGGCAAACCATGCACGGTGGGCTTCCAAAAGCTTCTATCTTTATCCTAAGGACTAGGTTCTTTAACTGACACTTGAGCACAAAACTATGCACTAACTTCTTTTCCTGGACTTCTCCAAGTTCACTGTGTTTTTGCATTGCTATATACCTGAAGCACTCTGGCACATGTAGTGCAGTTGGTGGTTTGTTGTTTCCTTTTGTTGTTGGTGGTTTTCATTTTTGGTAGTCCTTTCCTTCCCCTTTGCCACCTCCCCCCTTCCCCCCCCCAAATCCCCAACAAAACCCAAAACAACCCCCCAAAAAAGGCAACCAACCACCATGAAAAAAAACCCTCTGGCAGGAATGATTCCTCTTACTTGTAGAGGTTATATATGATCATCTACTCTAGCTCCTGGGAAAAGGTTCTGTGCCCAGAAGAGGTCAATTTAAAGTGTACCTCTTGAAGATGAACTCTGTTCTCCTTCATTAAGCTGTTCCAGTAGTGAATAACTGATACAGAAAGCCTAGTGACATTTACTTGAGGTCAATTTTATTCCAACATGAAGTTGTTGTATATCTCTGTCTGAAGAGTAAGTCCTTCAGCATAGTAATCAAATTGCTTTGCTTCTCCTCAAGCTCACCATATTGTGATTCTCAAGTCTTGCATGAGATGAAGTCTCCAACGTTGTTGACCTCTTTTTGAACAGTCTTGTGGTGGCTCAGTTACATTCTCATGGCTGCTTTATAAATACTGTCAGTAAAGAAATACTGCTTCTAGTTGAACCTCTTCTTGTATGTTAAGAATTGCAATAGCACTTTTTCCCTGCTTCAGTAAGGCACTGAGCTTGTTTTGAGGCTTTTTAGCTTAAGAAGCTCTCTTCTCTTCCAGTCCCTAGTTGCTGCTTTTCAAGGTAGTATTATACTGAATCCTTCCTCCCTGGTCCATCTTATGATGACAGTAGAACATAATAATTTAATCAGGTGGTTCAAAATTTTCAAATTTTAGCCTCATTCCTGGTCCTACTTTATTCTAAGTTTACTGAAGAAGACTTTAGACTCGGTGCATGACTACTGGCAGAGACCCGTTTATCAGTTATGTTGCTTAAAATGGCGATCAGTTGACAGCTGTAGTTCATTAATGGGATATACATTAGAAAGCAGTTAAAGAACTCTATTTATATGTAGTTGATGAGCAACCAAGGGTGCCATGCAGCCTAGTAGCTTTAGGATGTGCTCCTTCAGAAAGGGAAAAGAGCCTTTTCATGTTAAAAGAAATGACTTAACTGGTTTGGGGCTATCAACAAATGTAATCTCACTCTCCTTTTGTCTTGGCTAGTACAGATGTTAAAAAGCCAGTGTTTCTGGAATTTTTACCCTTCCCAGGGTCAAGGATTCTTTGGAAACTGCCTGCCTTTTCTAAAACTTGTGGAAAACGAATGCTGTGGATTCAGATGCCTTCAGCTGCTTTATTTTAAGAGCCCAGTCACTTAGATCTAGTGACTTTTGGATTTGGGGCTGTGTTGTGTGTGTGGTTTTTGTTGTTTGGGGGCGCTTTGCTCTTTTTTGAGACACTTGCTAGAATTGCACATCTCTGGTTTGTGGTGTAAAACTTGTTATTTTCTCAGTAGCCTGTGGGCTTTGGATGCTGGCTTCTACTCCTTTACAAATACAAGGGAAAAAAACCCTGCACTGAACAGCTGTGTCTTTTCTACACCAATTACTTTGTCTGCATGGCTCCTGAGGAGTCGCTTGTCATACTGCACATCTTGTGCCACCTTCTTTGGAGGTTGTGTTCCAGTTTTTGTAATCTCTGCCTTTGCCATTTCAAATTTTATTCTAAACTTCAATTACAAGAAACGACGGTAACGGGGGCAAATGTTACATTAGTTAGATTAGCAAAGTACTCCATCTGTAAGGCTTTCCATTTAATAGAGGCCTTCCCCTCCCTCACAAAAGGGACTGACTATTCCTAGGTATTGAAACCTAGCTATTAAAAAACAAACAAAAAACCCCCAAACCCCTACCAAAGCAACACCCCCAAACCAACAACCTGTCACCTTAGTTAAATATGGGCCTGTGACTCCACATAAAAACTGGATGTCTCTTGTTTAATATTGTTTTCCAGTTTAGTGGGTAACTAATGTAGAACACCTCACTGTCATCTCTGAGTCCCTTTAGCTCGGTGTTGAAATGGTAGTATTGGAAGTCTTTTTACAAAGTAGTGCTGTAGGTACAACTATAAATATTTCTGCTACTTTTCACTGAGGTTCACTGCTGCAGACTGATAGCAAGAAATGAGGACTGAGATGTCTGAAGGAGGAAAATAAACTGGGCTGTACTTGAGAAGGGACTTACTGGCAATTTTTTTTTTTCTTCTGTTAATAAATGTACTAGGAGGAAAAATGTAAGCTGTAGTTCCAAATGTTGAATTCTTTGGCAGTTTTTTTTGTTTGATTTTTTTTTTTTTTTAATGTGTGTGGTTTTTCCCCTCTGGAACATCATTCTAATCCTAAAAAAGATAGAGTATCAGGAAACTGGCAGTATATTCTCAATCTGGAAACTCTTCTTCGCATTGCATATGGAAATATTGGTACCCGTTAATTACTGACATGATGTTAATCTGTGTGAAGGGTAAACTTAGAGCTTTTTGATACATCAGTAAGTTCCAGTCTTCAGTTTAAGCCTGCAAGAAACTCTACTAAGATATTTTTGATTCCCCAGTGAAGGTGGTGTTTTCAAGGCTCATCTTACTTTTCCAAAAGACTATCCGCTGAGGCCGCCAAAAATGAAATTCATCACAGAAATCTGGCATCCGAATGGTAAGAAATGTCAAAGTTTCAATTTCTTTTTGCAATTAAGAACTAAAATGTGGTGAAGACAAATGGATACGTTTCTGTTCATTTTGGGAATATGAAACTCTGCATTTACTTTGCCATCTTCACTTCATAAAGAAGTAATAACTGTCAGAGTTTTTAATAGTGCTGCTCTGAGACACTGCTCCTAAAGTATTTTCAGAAGCTACTGAAAGTAGCTTCTTGAATTCTTGGTAACTGTTCAGGGATATTTTTGGGTTTTTTTCCTGAAGTGCGAAATTCTGGTCTGAGGAGGGATGTGACTTCTATAGCTGCCTTTTGTTATACCTTCAAACAGTTCATCTTAATATTACTGACCTGACAGTTCATTATAGAAGGCCCAAGGTTCTTTCTCTGGTGAAGCGTGAAAGGAAATAACAGCATCTTTGAGTCCCTCCAAAGAAGACTTCTGCTAACATTTCATTTGCTTATGGGTTGCTGGACGTAGATGGGAAGGTAAAATAAAATGGAAGAAGGTTTTTACTGGGAAGGAAGAACGCTCTTCAGTTTTTGAAGTCCTTAACGAAGTTGTAGATGTTGAAAGCTGGGAGGAGACAAGCACAGTGCTCCCATCATAAGGGATGGAGGGAATATTATGATGGTGTGTCAGTTCTAGCTCTGGAAATATCAGAGTACTTGTCAGGCAGTTTCTAATTCCAGCAGTTTAGATCATTTTCTAATATATTGCACTAATATCCAGCTGATGCTGTTGCTGTGGAAAAAAGTCACTTTAGTTTGCTGAACTTAGACTTTCACTAAAACTTTCTGTTATCTAAATAGTCTTGAAAGCTGCGGCACAATGTTAGAATTAAGCTCTTCCTCCCCATGTGCCCTCTCTGCCAGAAGTCTAGGCATAGTAAGACTTCCACCAAGCCCTATTTATTACATACTGAGTTCTGTAATAGTTAATTATTTTCCTTTTTGTCTTCAGTAACATGTTTTCAGACTAGCTGGAGTGAAGATTCACAGTTCCATAACTATCCTGAAGATACGCCAGCATGTTGTTCATTACTGAAATATGCCTTGTTCTATTTTGTAGTTGACAAGAATGGTGATGTCTGCATTTCAATTCTTCATGAGCCTGGAGAAGACAAATATGGCTATGAAAAACCTGAGGAACGCTGGCTTCCCATTCACACAGTGGAAACTATAATGATTAGTGTTATTTCTATGCTGGCAGATCCCAATGGTGATTCTCCTGCTAATGTTGATGCAGCGGTAAGATTTTTCTTGGTCTGCCATTTGTCTTCAGTGTAGAAATCTAAACGTGCAATGGAGTTTTGCTTCTAATTTGACAAACAGTACGGTAACTTTTGGAAGAACCTTTTATATCACAGGCTAAGGATACCTTTTTGATGGGAAGAGCTGTCATGTTGTGAAACAGTATTACTAGTTAGCCCTGGGAAACTTTTTATAGATTGCAAAGGAAAGATGCAGTCAGATTTCATAGGCAGTGATTTAATTTCTCTATGCAATATTGCATTTATTTATAGTAAATAATGGTGCACAGAGATACTCAATGGGTAAACTTCAGCTTCTGTAGTCTTACAAAAATTCAAGGAAGCTAGCTGCAAAATCCTGTGTGTCTATATATACATAGCGGTTACAACTGCCATTAAGTTTAGTTGCAGAAGTTTATGTATTCTGGAAACTTATTTTGGTTCTTAGTATCAGTGCACCAAATTTTCTGTTTTGGTGATTATATAACCTGTTAACAGATCTATTGATTTGAATGGAAGGCAAAAATGTGGTGGGGTCCCTCAGTATAATTATGTTGTGATGTTTTGCATTCCACTGTCTACAGCAGTCTTCCTGGATCATGGATTAAAGTAGTAGGTTTGACTGTGTAGGTCTGTGCTTTGAGAAAGCTTCACTGGGCGTCTGGTCTCCAACTCTGGAGGAAGTGTTGTCCCAGGCTAGGGTGACTGGCCGAGTGAGGAAGAAAGGCCGGTTTTATAGTAGATTACCAGGGTAGATCTACAGTAAAGCTTCTGTCATAAGTGAGATGCAAATGTTTCACACAGCATACCGTTTCTGGAGCGTGGCCTGTTCTGCGTGGGTGTATAAACACATAAATGCAGCTCTTCTAGAGAGCCAACAGCTAACAGAGTAACAATTAGATTAATAACGATTTGTGGTCGTCAGGGAAAAAAATTCTCCGTTCCAGAGGAGAGTAGGGGAGCAGACTACAGGCCACGTTCATCTGAGATGCACCAACATTCCTTTGAATTACTCTGGAATTGCAGTTCAGGAGTGACTAATACATGCTGTCCTCTCACAAAAGAGAAGTTCTAGGTCTTTTAACTGGGGGAGTGAGGAAGGTGGAGATAGTAATCAGAAGATGCAAAGTTTTCTAGAAGAATGTTACCGTGCTCTCTCAAGCTAGCTATACCTTCCCCAAGTGGGTGGGAGTGTAGTTTTCTGAAGCCTTTGATCTACTATGCTGCTAGTATTTCCAAAGGTGGTTGAGCTCTGCTGAAAAATCATCATGGGAATAGTTGCATGTGAAACAAAATTAATAGGAAGAAAAACAAACACAAAAAGCTGTAGTGAAGAATTCCCTACATTAAATGAATGCTGTTTTGAGTGTGGGAACTCCTCTTCTTGAGTCATGTTACTGGTGGAAACAATTACCTAGGACACATGGACTGTTCTGCTGGCAAACTTGAGAGCACTGGAATGAGCAAGTTATTAATGAAATGCTAAAAGTAGAATTAGAATTCCTCAGTTTACAGACTCATGTATGTTGAATGTAGCTGACCTAACACTGGAGAAAGCTTATACTTTTAGCTATACTTGTCACCTTCCTGGTGTCACAAGCCTTTTAATCTTTCTGTACTGTGCCCTACTCTGCTGGTTACTTCAGGATTTTATTTTTTTTTCCTTAGAGATGTAAACAAATTCATAGTTTTCTAAATCTTAGGGTAAAGGTTGAGAACGTCTTAAAACACAGATATTTTTATTTTTTTAGTCCAGCTTCAAAGAACAGAAACATAAATCCAAGTCTGACTGTGAAGAGAATACTGAGGCATCACCTGGGATGCTAGGAACTTTTTCTGATTGTGTTATTAGATGTTTCAAGTAACTTACAAATTTCATGTGCTGCTTGAGCAGCTTAGCATCCCTGATGGACTGTAGATTGCATCCTCTTAATGTTAACCAAAACATACTTTTTAGGGTAACGAAGAATCAGCAGCTTACGTGCTTTATTCGGAGCTGTAATCAAGATGTTGTCTTCTTGGTTTACTAAGTACAAGTTTACCGCAGCAACAGTATTTGGTGGATACTAAAAGATAATTTGTCAGCTTTCATTCAGTTCCAGTTTTAAGTGAGTCTAGAGAATGAAGTGTTACAGAAAGTTCACGGCATTATGAGATCAGGAGATATACCTGCTTCCTAGAAAAATGAACTATGCGTGTTGGAGTACTGCCTTGGAGTGGGAGAAAAATGAGGGACAGGAGCCTGAATAGGTATTGTGGGAAGCAAATAGAGCAGTTCGTGACCTGAGAGTTTTGGAGAGATTGCTGTCAAATTGGAAACTTTGCTTGCTGTTCAGTTCTGAACACTTGCTTCATAGAACTAGAAACAAAACCTAAGAATCTGAAGCTAGGAGGGCACAATTTCAATGCTTTTTCTTGGCCTTAAGCCATCTTGTGTAAGCTGTCCTATGTCCTAATCCAAGGAACCAAATGCTGATTCTATTAATTGCTGAAAAAGAACAAATTAATTAGTAGCCTTATTTGTGTTTTCACTGGAAAGATGATGCTGGGCTTTCCAATGTGCTGACTGGTTAGTTGAGTTTGGGGGTGGTGAATGTTAGGATATGCCAGTTATCCTAGTATTTTTTTCACTTAAATGTGCCACAACCTTTACTCCAAGTAGGGGGGTAAAAAGGTGTTGCATGTAGGTTGTTTCAGATAAAACTGTGGGGTTTTTTAACCCCTGCCCTCACTCCTGCAGTAAGAATATATTGCTTATATCAAAAACTAAGAACTGTAGAAATTATTTCATGAAATCAGGTGTTCTTCATGTTTTCCCACCACTTCTTGCCTAACTGTAAGGCAGCACCCAATGTGTCAGCCTTAGTTAATTGTATGCTGCTCCTATGCTTCCATCTGAGCTCATCATGAGGCTGGCATAGACCACCTAAAACTGGCTGCACTTTTCCCTATGGGTTTTTGTGATAGCATGGTATGCACATTGCTGGGTTCAGAGTTCCTGCTTGCCTAGCTTCCTGTTCATCTTTATCTTTGTTCTTAATCTATGCAGTTCTGCAATCAGATACCTGTCACAGAGACCATCCCCATAGGTGTGCTCAGTATTCTGTTAAGGTCTGTCTTATGGAGCCAGTATCTTGCAGCTGTGTCTAACTACGGGTGTTTTCTTTGGGAGGACACTGCTGTGCCTCTTCTGAGTACTGTGACTTCTGTATTTCTATCCTGGAGTGTCCTGGCTAGAGTGAGAGGGATTTGAAACTGTCCTGAAAATGTCAGAATAACTACTGGCTCCACAGTGGCTGTGTACCTTTTTTCATCACCATAGTTAAAGACACTTTCTGTACCCCATAGCAATAGCTTGTGGCTCACAGTTTGAGTTTGCTGCTGCTTCGCAGGCTGAAGTAAATAGATGTCGGCCTAGACATTGTGAAATACTGGTAGCCACCAAGTTAGTCTTGGAGGATGCCTAAAATCCAAGGAGGAAAAAGGCCATGTCCTCACTGTCTTGTGAGCAGCTTGCACAGAAACCCAGAGCAAGCTTTCAAAAGTTCAGAATGTCACGTTTTTTCAGTGACTAGCTCCGTGATTGTAAGCAAATTTAGGTGTTGACTAGATGGCTAATGTCTGAAAACACAAATACCGAGAGTCTTCCTAGAAGTTGTACATTGTTATAGGACTGACATCTGAAAGCTGTCTATTCAATTACAGAAAGAATGGAGAGAAGACAGAAATGGAGAATTTAAAAGAAAAGTTGCCCGCTGTGTAAGAAAAAGCCAAGAAACTGCTTTTGAGTGACACTTATTCAGCAGCTAGTAGCTTCACTTTTTTCAGGGTAAGTATCCTTCTAAAGACAAGTCAGTTACTGAGTTGAGGATTTCCTGGTTAAGTGTTGCTGAAGTAATTTTTTTTTCTCAAAAGCAAAAAAACCCCAGCCAACCCCAAACCTTTCTTCTCAGCTGCATGGTCTCAGTGGAGTTCTTTGGCTGTGTGCAATACTAAAGATGAAAAGAATTTTCAAGTGCAGTAACAGCCCTTTCAGCCAAGATTGGGGAACTTCTTGAGTACTCTTTCATTTATGCTGTTCAGAAGTTGAAATTCTCTTAAACAGTATTCATCCTGCTTTATTAATAGCACTTAGGGGTTACTAGAGCTGTAAGAGAAGGGAGTAATGATTCCTTTAATGTTCATTACTGTGAAGAACGCTTGTTTAAATCTTAAAAGCATCCTGTCTTGCTATCTCAAGTTCATATATGTAATGGAGTTTATCTTGCAGACGTTGGTGGCATATTGCATATAGGTTTTAAAGAAGACTTCAGTGAGGTTGTTAAGAACCATTTGGAAATGATTGCTTCAGGTGTTTGTGGGAATTTTAATAGAAAGTTGACTAGCATATCAGAAAAGATCAAGTTGAGATATTATCCATCAATAATATCAAGAAAAGTGGTGTTCTCTTCAGCAGCTCAAAAAAACTTTTTAACTGAGGAAGGCTCAGGAATAGCTTTAGAAAAACAGCTCTGCTCTGTGTGGAAACTGAACTGTAGCGTATCTGAGAGCCTGGACAAATTTTAACCTAAGAGTAGTTGATTGATATTTGTACTTCATGCTGCCCTGTTAAAAACAAACTTCTGACTCAAGGTAACTTTAATTTGAACAATCCCATCCTGGTTTTAATGGGACTTTTTTTTTTTATTTACAATAAACTCTTGTAGACAGCTCTGTATTAAAATGTGGCCCTTAAATACCTGGCCTTTGGTCACTTTAACCTTGCTATGCCAGGGAAAAACATCCTCAACTAGCTAATAATTTCCCACTCGTGCTTTCCAAAGCAAAACAGGGCTTCATATTGAAGCTGCCTTTTCTTAGTGGTCGGTTTGGCGAATAAATACTCTGACCCATTTGGCTGGAGAAGCCCCAAACCATATGTAGTAGTTAGCTTCAGCATACAAAACTTGGACGGGGGGAAGAGAAATACGGCACTGCATGTTTTTCAGAGGGGTTGTACTGTCTGAACAACTAGAACAGCTTGCTAAATGCTCCTGCTAGTTAGTTTTTCTTCACTGTGGTTGTACAGAAGATATTTCCTTTCTCAGGCTCTTGTAAGAATTGTGGGGGTTGGGGGAAGGCTCCATCTGTGACAAACTAGTACTGCAGTGTCTCTTATCTGCAGAAATGCTTTGATTGAACAGAACTTGCTCCAATAGAGAGAGAGCATGAAAACTGCTTAATATTGATCAAAAGACTAAGCAAAGAAACTGAATGTCTTGTACAATTGCCTGTAACTGGAATGTAAGGATTGTTAATGCAGCTGACAGTTTTTGTTTTGGGTTTTTTTTTTTTTGTCTTGGAGAAAGGGAGTAACACTACACAGTATCCTTAAATAACCTCGGCTCTGTTGCCATGTTAAACGTGGCCATAGCGAAACAATGCTCATGACAAACACTTACTCATGACAAATACTTAAGTAATTGGCTCTATTGCTTTTTTGGAAGGCGACAGCTTTTCTAAGTCTTGGTGACTCCTCCTAAGTAAGTGATGGGCAATGAATTGGATGAGAAGGGGCCGTATAGCTGGTTTCAAACCTTGATAGCTGTGGTGTTATTGCTTAATGAAGCACTGCTATGCCATTTTGTACTGCACTTCGCTTTTGAAGCAGCATCCATCGTTCACAGTAAGTGATGCACGGAAGTTTCAGTGATAAATCTACAAGTGTTTAGCCCTGTGTGTGGATAAGGAAACATTTATACACTATGCACTTGACAAGCAACGTGGGTAACAGGAGCCCAAAAGTCTGGTAGTTGAGCTTGGAAACACAGTATGCCGAACTAACTCGAGTCTTTCTCAGGTGATGACTTTGAATTTATGCATCTTCTGTTTAGAGGTATGTGAAGTTCTTGAACAAATGATGATGATCGTGCTTGAAACACTGTTTAACTTCTTTAAAATAATTGAGGTGGTGAGGGGTTTTATTTTAATACCTGTGATTTCTTTGTAGGTCTCCAATTGAGAAACATGGCACTGTTTTTTTTCCTGCACTCTACCCACCTATTGCTGGACTTCTGTTGTTACAAGTTGGCAAACACTGGCTGGAACTGGGCTGCAATAAAACATGCCAGTTATCAATGCTGACAAGAGCCTAACAAGTGCCAACACAAGATGATTACGCATTTTGAAATCTAATGAACTGCTTTAACCTTCAGGAAGAATTGTAAAGATGTGTACATAGCACAACATGATCCGGATAATATATATACTGTTCATGTACATCCACAAATACACATTGTACCAAATAATGCTGTCTGTAGTTAGGAATAGAATCGTGTAAATTCTAAAGATTTTAGCAGGTTTTTCTCTCCCTGTTCATTATTTCCTATCAGTTTAAAAAAAAAAGCAACAAAAAAACACAACAACTTGCGAAGCATGTTAAACTAAAACCAATTTAGGATAAAGTTGTCTTGGTTTTTTTTCCCCCCTGCTTTAATTTTCCTTTGACCCACCTATGCTTAATTAAAATCTCTTGCTTATTAAAGTTTAGTATCTCTTTTTTTGGTTTTTGGAAATGTGCTCCCTTTTATTTTCCCCATCAGAACTTAAAATTTCCATAATTAAACCCTGAAAGGATTTGCTATCAATTACTTGTGTCTTCTTCTGTGATGACCTTTGTAGTCTCAAAGGTGCTGCTGCTTTTTTTTTTTCTTTTTTTTTCCCTCTCCTTCCCACTCCTCTTTTAAACCCAATTGCACATACTTCTTGAATTGGGTATAGCAATAAAACTGGCCATGGAGCACCCTTGAGCAGCCTGCTGGTTTTTTGACTTCCAGGACTTGAGCGCTTTCATTTGGAAGTTCAGTTGACTAATTTAGTCCAAGATAGGAATGAGCTGCTTTTTATGGTTTTTGTTTTGGTTTTGGGGTTTTTTTTTTTGCCTTTTTCATTGCCTGTTTGTGGGGTTGGGGTGTGTGTGTGGGAGGCTTGTTTTTTCTCAAGGTTGAGTTCAAGCATGCACATCTGTAGGCTTTCAAATGATTAACTTCTGGGTTTGGTATCAAAAATAGTTTCCCTCCTTATCCCTTTTCTCTCTTCTGTGGCCCTTCATATTCTTTGCCTTCTACTTCAGAGTTTTCCTCACCTAATGTACAAAGAAAATTGCGATGTATATTTTCATGTAATTTGATTTTTGGAATTCTGTCACCTTCTGTAGTGAGTTCTTCCAAAATATAATTTTTTCCAATAATAATGTGTCAAACTGGCTGTCTTGAGTATCTAAATAGGAAGGGTGATTGCAGTTGGAGCACAACTCACCTGAGCATCTTCAACAACATAACATCAGCAAACATCTGTTGAATTTGACATACTGTATTTCATCTTGAAAGAATTAAAAAGCAAACAAAATACACACCTTTCTTCCTATTGTAACCATTTTTGGCCCTCCAGTGAGCAAATAGTAATATTGGAGTATCTGGTAACAAGAGTTTTCCAAGCCTAGCTGAAATACCTTTCTACCAAAGAAAGAGGAACTTGCAACTACTTAACTGTTATCTGCTCTGTCACAGGTTTACCACAGCTTCTAACAGCACAGAGTAACCCACTAATAAATGAAGAGTTCCAGTGTTAGAGAGTCATCTTGGAAGAAGGCTTCAGTACTAATTTGTTAATTGGCTGGACTTCATTTCAGGTTGCTGTGCAACATGCATATATTAAAAGGCATATATTACAGGTTTCTTGAGGGTGGGGTGGCATGGAAGGAGATGACAATTATTAGTGGCAAGACAGCCATACAGGCCAAAAAAGCCATTTAGTAAGTAGAAGATGACTTAAATGTAAAGATACTACTTTTTCCTACAGTTGGTTTAGATACAGATGTGTTTAATGTCCACATTAACATATTTGGTAAATAATTATCTTGAGAAATCATTAAATTTGCTTTTAATTGGATAGCCTGCTCATGTAGGCAGGCAGTACTTCAGAGTTACTGGTGCCCAGATATAACAGTTGATCTTAGTTCCTGTTTGTGTACTTGTCTAAAATTGCTTGAGGTTTCTTTCCCACCAGCTGGTTACACTTTTTCAGTTATATATATGTTGGGCCTGTGTGGAACATGAGTGGCACGGTACCATTCTTTCTATAAACAAAACATTGGGAAGAAGCTACTCTTCCTAAACCTAGCAGTGGACTTCCCTCCATGGGCTGCCCGCCCTTTTCCCTTTCCACAGTGTGTCTAAAGAGCTGGCAGCAATTCAAGATAATTGGTACTTGCTGCTTTCAGCAAGTTCAACAATGTTCTCTGTTTTGTCTTCTTAAGCAACACATGCAGTTCACAACTGACTTATCTGTAAACTTCACAAAATGGTTTAAAGCTTTATTTTTCTCATTTGTTCTCCAGAAGAGCTGCTTGTTTGTTCTTTAAGGGGTAGGCCTGGAAACATTAATCTTGCATCAGTGGTATTGGAAGAACTGTTTGTTCCACAGCAGTGTTGGTTTCCCCTCTTTGTAAATTTTTCAAATATAAACCCAATTCTGTTTGGCTTACCCAGATGGTTTGCAATTCCACATGACCCAGATATTCCAAAGGAAGGAGCGTTCCTGCAGGATGCTGTTGAGATTTACGAGCTGCAGGTATGGCTAATGCCCAGTGACCTAGTGAGAGGCAGCTAAGTGTCTGGTGCCAAATGTCCAGGCTGTAAAAAGCCTCTGAAGGGCATGGAGATGGCCTATTTTAACTTTTCTCTGATCACAGTGGGCTTTTTATTTATTCTTGCCCCACACGTGAAAGGAATCTGGCTGTGACGGTAACTGATACAACCAGAAATCTCTGCTTAGCCTCAAGATAGGAACAGCATTGAAGAGGTGCAGTACATACAAGTAGTGAACAATGGAGTAAACCAGCATTCTTACTCCGTTTCATCTGTACCAAGATCTTGTATCTGGTTTGGTTTATGTAGGCCGGCAGTGTACTGGATGATAAATTACACTTTTTCTGTGTTCTGGAGGCTTGTAACCATGGCTGAGTTCTTGTGCTGTTTTTAACCCCCAGCACATGGTGGCTTTTCCAGGTAACACTCCATCACTGGGGGTCAAGGAAAAGCAAAGCATGGAATTAAAATAAATATTGAAGTAGTATGGCTACCCTGATTCCTTTTTTTTCGATTTCTCCATGCTGCCACTTACGCGTCAGAGATCTTTGTAAAAAGAAGGGCTGTTCAGCTGTCATGCTAAAATTCTTTCCTGCTGTGATGCCTAGAAAATGCTTATTGAAACTAGATGATCAATAAACAGAGAACATTAATTCTGAAGTGACCATAAGTGTATTTAATTTCTTTGGTAGGTCGATGGGTGTGGACTTTTTATTGCGTCTGTACCATCTGGTGCAGTACGGTGCCATCGCAGTGCAAACAGGGGAGTACCACAAGTCTTACAATTTCTGCGTATTTTCAGAAGCGTGTACGAGCGATTTTAAGCCAGATCAGGAAGTGCTTGGGTTTTAAAAGAGAGGCTGTAAAAAGACAGCTTCCTGCCCAGGCAAATCCTCAGCAGAAGATGAGGTTGCTGATTCCCCAGATGCAGAATATGGTCGCAGTTTGCAATCCAATCTCTGTTGTTACTCACATATTCAACTGAGGCTAAATCTGATCAGGCAGTAATAACTGTTTCCTCACAGTTACTGGGGATGATCAGTAGCAGCTGGGAAGCAGTGGTGTAAGTTAGCTAGGTAGCAGCACCGTGCACATTTGTCACCAAGCTGTGAAAAATGAGACGAGTCGTGTTTGACGCTGTGTGGAAACTGCAGTTGCTGGCTCTCGAAGCTTGGCCCTAGCACTCTGGTTTTGCTGTTCTATCCCACAGGCACAGAAAACTTCAGGTATGAGGCAGAGTGACTTTTCAAAGATCATCTAATGGGAAGAAAGGAGACAATTATGTCTGTAATACAATACTGTGCGTAATGTGTTCAAACACTTCTTTGAAATCTGCTCTTGAAACAATGTTGCCGCTGGATCAGTGTATTTTGGTACTGCTGTTGCACCTAGGCAGGGAAGACCAGGAGCCATGAAGCCACCCAGGGTCGGCTTTGCTGTACACAGGGCTTGACAAAATGGTCTGGCCACTGCCTCGCCTCTGAACCACGCTCTTAACCCACCGGACACAGCTCCAGCTGCCGGGCACCTTGCCTGAAACAGCAGCACTAGGTGCAGGAGCCGAAAGTACAGCGATCCCCTGAGCCCTGGGTGCTGCGGGGCCCCACAGCTGGGGATCCCACAGCCAGGGTTCCTGCAGCCGGGGGCCCCTCAGCCGGGCTGCAGCTGGGGGTCCTGCAGCTAGGTGGCAGCTGGGCCACAACCGGGGGTCCCACAGCCAGGGGTCCCTCAGCCAGGCTGCAGCTGGGGGTCCCGCAGCTGAGGGCCCCTCATCTCGGCTGCAGCTGGCGGTCCCGCAGCTGGAGGCCCCTCAGCTGGGCTGCAGCTGGGGGTCCCGCAGCCAGGCCGCAGCTGGGTCACAACCGGGGGGTCCCGCAGCCAGGGGCCCCGCAGCCGGGGGTCCCGCAGCCGGGCGAGCGGGGGCAGGCACGCGTCAGCCCTGGGCTGCCCGAGGCCACTGCCCGGCCGGGCCTTCACAGCCGCTCGGCCGGCGGCGGTCCCGTCCCGTCCCCGGGGCTGGGCGTCTCTCCCCAGCTCCGCCTGCCGGCGCTGTGCCGCAGAGGCGACCATGGTCTGTTCTACCGCCGCCGGGAGGCACCGCAGAGACAACCCGGGCAGGGCGCCTGATCTGAGCCGGGGAGAGAAACGCCAGAGGCGGCGAAAGCCCGCGGCCGCTGCGGGCGGGACCGGAGAGCCACGGGCCGGGGAGCGCCACCGCCTCCTGAGGGGCCGGGAGGGTGGGGCGGGGCGGGGCCGGCGGGGCGGGGCGCGGCCGGGGCGGGCGGGTTCCCGGGGCCGCTCCCTGGCTGAGGCGGGGAGGAGCCGCCGGGATAAAGCGGCGCGGCGCGCCCTCTGGCCTGACGTGCGCGGGGCTCCCGCTGACGGCAGGCGGCCGCCGGAGCGGAGCGGTTGCTGCGCTGGTCTCGCGAGAGCGCCGGGCTCTGGCGGCGGGGCGGGCGGCGGCTCTCGCGATAGTTGCGGCCCCGGACCCAACATGGCGGAAGGTAAGGGGGGGAGCCCGGGCGAGGCGCCGGGCGGGGCGCGGCCGCCGGGTGTACGGGGAGCGCCGCCGGCCGGGCTGGCTTCTCCGTTCGCTAGGGGAGCGGCAGCTGCCCCCGTGTGGGGCTCACGCCGCTCCCCCGTGTGCCGCTGGTTCGGCCCCGCCCGCGGCGGGTGGGACAGGCCGCCCCCGAGGTGAACGGGAAATGGCGGGGGAGGGGCTCAGCCCTGCTTGGGGCCGCGGGCCGGTAGCTCCGGCGGCGGGGCGGGTCTGGCCCCCTTTGCCCTTTAGGAGGAGGGGGTTCGGAGTAGCTGTGGGTGGTGGGGAGCCCGCCGGGACGGCCCGCAGCCCCCTTCCCCGCCCGGGGCCGGCCAGGCGGAGCTGGGTGGACGCTGCCGCCTGCCCGGGGCTGTGGGGCCGCGGGACCCCTCACCGGCTGCTCTTGGAGCCGCGGAGGCGTTGGGAAGTGCTGCAGCCTCTCGGGCACCTGCTGCTGCCGCCCCTTTTGTCACATTCGGGCTCCGATGAAATCTGCAGGACTCCTAAGGACTCCTAGACTGCTCTGCTTTTGCTTGGAGGCTATCAATTACACCGTTTCAAAATTAATTTAACTGCGGTAATGGGATTTGAAAAAACGCTTCGTTTTTTACAGTCCTACTTCTTCCTGCAAGACAGAAGCTTCCTCTTTTCTTCCTTGGAGGAAACCAAGTCGGTGAACTGAGCTAAAATGTCCCAAGTTTCAGAGGAAATGAAGGCTCTGACTTCCAGTCTGAAAAGCACAGCCTTCAACTCTGGGAGAGCAGCTCTCAGGCAGTGGTAGAATTTTAAAAGCACTTGTGGAAGATTAACTACAATGTAGCAGATGCCAATAAACTGGCATGCATCAGCTGAGAGGATGCTGCAGTATAGCTGGTTTAATAAATCCTTAGGGTAGCTCCTGACTTTTTGTGTGCTGAAATACCACGGTTCCAGTCTTAGCTGACCAGCCTTTTAGGCTTGCTTTTAAGCCTTGGTCATCCAGTTCTAACGAGCATTCGATGTAAAAGTTGTCTTCAGGTGGGGACACATTCCTCACTGAGATATGAGGCTCTGGTTCGGAGTCCTGCTCTGCAGAATGAACCTGCAGTTAATGCAGGTCCGCTTTCAGGCATCTGTGCTTCTCAAAAGATTCTTCTCTAGTTCATGTAACTTTCTGGTCTTTTGCCTAAAGAAAGTATATGACCAGTGAGTGATCCTGCATGAACAGGAGTAATAAGCTGCAGTTGTAGCTCTGCCCACTGAATTCCTTATGGTATCTGTGCAGAGGGACTCATTTTGTCCTTTCAAACAAAGTACTTATTTGCAGCAACACTTTCTAGTTAAGAACTGATGGTATTAGAGAGTCAGCTGGAAAGTGAAGGTTTATTAAGGGAGCTTGTCATACTGGCTGTCTACTCAGAAGCTGAGTGCTTTTTCTTATGGAAGCCTTGCCTCTGTGTATAGAAGCCCTGAATTGGATTTATTGCAATTACTAGTTACAAGTTCATTGAACAGTTTCTAAAGACGAGAGCCGAGCTTCCTTTGTAATTGCTGTTAAGTCCTGTACCACCAATACCACAGAATATGAAGTTACATGCAGCCATGGGTAGAAATTGTTGGATTAATGCCTAAGTCTAAAGCAGCAGGAAGTATGTTGTGATACTTTTGGGGTGGTTGTCAGGGTAAAGATCATTAAGTGTGCAAAAATGAGGAGGAACAAGAAAGCAGTAACTTGTACAGCCTTGGGGAGGTGGGGCTTGGGGTATGGAGCAGTTGATGAAGGACCTGGCTTGAGGGGTAAGGAAATAACATTTTCCTGAAATATTTCTCTTGTGTCCACTTCATAAGTAAACAAAAGTTTATCCATATTGGTTCTGTGACTGCTTTTGATGGGTGTGATGGGTTCTGCTAGACCCTCCCTCTAGTTTTTGGTACATGCTATCTGTCACCCCATTGCCTGTTGCCTCCCTACTTATCTTTTTGGATTCAGCTGTACAGTTGCTGTACTGTTATGCCTTCTCCTATAAGAAGCCTCTTCTGAAGTCTTCTTTAGAATCTTTGATGTGGAGTGTAAATTTCTGCCAGTCCATGAGATGCCAGTCTAGCTGCCAGAAAGTTGTTAAACACTGGTTTTCTTTTCTTGCCATCTGTTAACTCTATACCTGAACTGTGGGCTCAGAAAAGGAGGCACTTAGTGTATGCCTTTGCTGAACCCAGACTTTGTCTTCACTCATCCATGTGGATTGATGTTCAGCCAGAGACTTACTGGTATCTTCCGGTGAGGCTATCCTTTCAGTGTCTTGATGCAAAGATCTTCATTAGATTTGTGTATGTGTGCAGTGGATGTACATTATACTTGGGAGAGAGTCAGCTGAATGGTTATACATAATGTGGACTGGCAATAGTAGGCATTATGTCAAAATGATTGTCAGCTTGAAGATAAATGGTCACTTTAGACTGATTTTTTTTTTTAAGTTATGACCCTCCTTCCAAAACTGAGGATTATAGAAAATCTGGAGTTGTGATGCTACTTGTTTGCATAGAGATTGTGCTTCTAACTGAAATGGAGCAGGGTGCTCTTTTTGAAGCAATTCTTATTTTAAGCAGCTCTCTTACTCTTTAAGTGAACAGTGTACAGGGAAAACTTGAGGCTTTGCTCTTTGTGGTGAATGTTGATTAACTGCACCTCAAGGACTGTCTTGAATGTGCACTTGAAATGTGCTGTAAGATCAGATGCTGTCTGCAGGTGTGCAGTAGTAGCTACTGTGCAACTGGTGTGCATGTTCTTGTGTAGAATAAGAGAAGCTCTGATTTTACAAGTCTTGTATTTGCTTACTGTAGGAATTACCTGTCAGTCCCTCTCACTGAGGTTGCAGGAAGTGCATGCTGTCAATCTGAAACAGATTTCTCAAAGCTTCAGTTCTTGAATTACTTTCGCTGCAGGTAGTGATTGTCTTCGATTGCCCTGGAAGCAGCAGTAACAAGCTTTATTGTCGGTTAAGCATAAAGCTTAAGCTACTGCTGTTTGAGAGTTTAAGGTAGTTCTACATTGTGTCCTCTTGACTGCAGAGTAATTCAGAGCGAATGAGCTGGCTTTGGCAAAATGACAGGATTTGAGATGTTACCTCCTGGTACTGCTTCTTTATTCCCACCTTCACGGTCTCATTGTTTGACTGGAAGATGCAGTATTTATTTAAGATGATATATGCTATGAGGTTCAGCAGGCACCTTGTTATTCCTAGCGTTTGAATTTGTATGGCACCTAAAAATCTTGCTATATAAACAGTCGTGGTGTTCACACATGAAATTCTGATGTGGGTTTCATTGTCTTTCAGTGATAACTCCTAGCTGCTGTCAGATTTTTGCTCTCCCAGCTGTAACAGTGGGGCTTGCTTTGTGCCACCCTAAACACATGAATCTGTCAGGAAGGAGCTGTTGCTCCAGAAACATGTCCTTCTAGTTCTGGGAACGCCAAAACTGCATTTATCTTTAGATAGTAAGACCAGAGCAGAATTTCAAACCCTCTGAGGGCTGGTGTGGTGTTGATAGCACAGTTCTGAAGCAGTGTATTTCAATAGAATAAGGAAAATATCCCAAAGGAGATGGTATCTATTAACTTTTAAAGGGTAAAGCTAAATAAAAGACTGTTGAAGGAGGTACACTGCCAAGCCTGCTTAAGTACTATTAACTGAAGAGTAAAAGAGTAAATTACTCTGTTGATCTATTACAGTAGTTGTGAAGTTAAAAGACTTATGAGAGAGCATTCGCTGCAGTAGTCCGTAGAGGAAAGACAAAATGAGACATTGTGTCTGCAGCTGAGCTAGAGATGGATGGGATGCTCTGCTCTGGGGACCTGTGCTGGAGCAAGGCCAAGGTCAGCTATGCTTTTGAACTTCTCTGCAGAAGCAAGAAGAAAACACTGGTCAAAAGAGCTCAGTTCCTCATTGTTTGTAGTAGTGACATTTAGTAAATATTTGAGAAAAATTGTTGAACAATGAATTCCTGGCTGGTAGGGAGTAACCTTGTAGGAACTTTGCCACTGAAATTGTTTGCTTAGCTTCAAAATTTCTCCTCACTGGCCCCTCTCAGTTTAGGACTGGTTTTGGATTTGTACCTTATTTGGAACATTAACTTAATGATTGGGGGTGTGTGTGTGATAATCAATTAAGCACAATGATAGAGCACCACATATTTCTGCAACTAATCCATAATTAAGTATTCATAAGTTGGGCTGCTCTTAAACACCTGTGCAGGTATTTCCTTGCAGCAGTGAAATGGAGGTTTTTCATACAGGTAACCTGGGTTGAGTTCAGCAAACTAACTTACCACAACATGTTGTGGAGTGACCATTTACGTGTGGTGGAAAAGTGGGTGCTGCAATGGGATGGAAATACTTGATCAGGGGTCAGACTCCCAGGTGCTGTTGCTGTGCTGCTCCTGAATTGAAATAGCCACCGTGGACCTGTCCCTGTTAGCAGTGCCTCCGATGGAGGAATGTGTGTGTGTTAGTAGTAAGTACAGTTCTATAGATCTTTGGCTAGTCTTTAAAACACAGATTCTGAGGAGAATCTGTTTTCCACTCTGGCCATTTTCTTAAGCAGTTTCTTAGCTGACACTGTGAGGAGTTCTAAACAGGTCAGTCAGGTACTCTGAGGTAGGTAAGGTACACCAGCAACTGTTCTAATGCTCACTTGTGGTTGATGCCTTAGCTGTAAAGTCAAACGGTACCTTAACTACACTGAAAAAATGCGTAAGAATTACAGTTAGACCCCTACCCCACCGTAATTTCCACCATCGTTGACTACCATGGTTTTAGAAAGCTTATGGCATTCCTGACTGGACAGGATTTGGGAACTTGCTTTGTAAGTGGCTTCTATCACTTTGTTCTGATGATTTTTTCGATGTGTTTATGGCTAGCAGTGACATAAAATAAAAGGTTTAATGTTGGGGGAGATGCTGAAGTACTGTGGAAGAGGAGAGACTCTTACTGGAGCGTTCTGTGATTAAACTAGATATGTAATGTGCTTGTAGGATGAAGTTATGCTCAGATGCAAAACAAAGGTGTGCATGTTTCAGTCTTGTAGTAACACTGTGTGCCTCTGCAGAGGAGGTGGCCAAGCTGGAAAAGCATCTGATGCTTCTCCGCCAGGAGTATGTAAAGCTGCAGAAGAAACTAGTTGATACAGAAAGGAGATGCAATCTTCTGGCTGCCGAGGCTAACCAAGACAATGCCAGTGACACCTTTATCAGTCGACTTCTTGCCATTGTAGCTGAACTCTATCAGCAGGAGCAGTACAGGTAAGAAATCCCCCTTTGGGAAAGGGGGCATTACAGGAACCTTTGACTTTATTGACTGCAGTAGGTACTAGGCTTGGATAAGGAGAATTATTTACTGCCTGGTGCGAATGGAATCCTTATTGCAGTTGGAAGAGCATGCGAAGATCAGGTAGCATCCTAAATCCAGTTCTTGAATAAAGAGCTCGAAGTAGGTGCTTACCTCTGAGACTGACTCTTAAGAGAAGTTTGAAGAGAACTGACCATCTTTACTGTCAACAGCAAAACTCCATTTGAACAGAAGTAATTTCAAACTGATGTATACCTAGCTGGTAGAAGATACATCAATTAATTAATCTATCAGCTGGGAAGCCTTCCTTTCTTGAAAGGATGTGTCCTTGAAACCAGTTCTGTATTGCTGTAGTGTGTGAAGAAGCCTTATTAACTTGGCTTGTCTGGTTGTATGGTATAACAGGTCTTAGTGGTATAAATGATACTGTGTTGAGATTCAAAAATACAGAATTAGGTTTAATGGTTTCTTGTCCATCACCTTCAATACTCTAGATCCCTTAACTGATTTAGTTCTGAGACTACAATGACACTTACCAATTTCTTGGCTATTACTGGAAGCAATGCCAATATAATAAGGGATTTCGCTAATGTAATGAGAAAATACATAGTTTTGATTAAGGTTTCCTTCCCCTAACATGTCCTCAAGAGCTTCCCTGAGAAAAGGCTCTTTGCCTGGCAAGAACTTATGTAGGATGCTGGGTGAAAGATTTATTGGGTAGTATATGCCAGAAGAATTGGATTGCTTTATTTTTGTTCAGCTTTTTGAGTTTAAAGTCTTGGAAAAGTGGTCTAAAAGGGCCTACAAGTCATGGAATGAGAAAGGTAGCAAGTCCCAGTGCAAGTTTTGTTACTTAACATCTCTGTATTGTTGTACTGTAGTTTATAGCATTGCTTTGATATAGAAAATGGTTTAGAAAGTACACCTACACAGTCAGAACGTTGCAAGCTATTGGACTTTGAAGTAAACAGGGCAGGTCCTCCCTAACTGCAAAGGATAACTTGGTGTTAAAGGGGTCAGGATGAAATCAGTGTTCTTGACAGCCAGTGTCTTGGGAACTGGGGTTTCTGGAGTCTGCCTTGTATTCAGACTAGTGTGAAACATTGTTCTCTTGCTGGTCTTGCCTGAAACCGTTGGTGCTTAGCTGACTGTATTAGTATGGACACTGTGACATAAATATTTAACCTCAAGATTGTTGGATTTTCCTATCTTGTACAGTAATTCCCTGGCAATTTATTCAGAAATGGTTGGAAAAAAACCCCAAACCAAAAAACCCACGCAAACACTTTAAATAATGACTCGTTGCATTTCTTCTTAGAGAAATAAGAATTGTCGTTTGACAACATGTTCTACTTAAATGATTAAACATGTTTTTGATGTTTCAAGTAACTCAAACCTAAATGTGGATACCAGGACATAGATACTATGGAGATGCTAAATCTGTACATACCTAAGAACAGGGGAAGTCTGCATTATACATGAATATGTTTTTTTCCTCTTATCAGTGATCTGAAGATAAAGGTTGGGGACAAGCGCATCAGTGCTCACAAATTTGTCTTGGCAGCACGCAGTGATACTTGGAGCCTTGCCAACCTTGCCTCAACAGAGGAGCTGGATCTGTCAGGTCAGTCATTGCTTAGTAATAAGATGCTTTGATTGTCTTTAGGGTGACTGATGAAAGGCCTGTTGGAGAAAAGGTTACTTCTATACCTTTCCGACTACTACTGTTCACAAACTGGTGCTTAATCCATTAATTGCAGAGCTCTGTCTCTGAAACATGGTAGTACACTTGTGACCTTGGTGCTAGTGCTAGTTAAATCAATAACCTACCTTCTTTCTCTTTAATGAACAGGGGTTGAGAATGGTGGCCTGTTTCTTTTCTAGAGTCAACTAGGCATAATGAAAAACAAATCTGTATGGAGGAGCTTGACTTCTTTTTTTCTAAGGATAGGGCTTCTAGAGGTAGAGTGCGTAATTTCTTTGTAACATGTCATGGAAATACCTTACTTGTTGTTAACATAGTGTGTGTGGGAAATGAATACAAATACTTAAAAGGTTATTTGCTTTGGCAGTTTGGTACCTTGGTGAAATACTGGAGAAAGAGAAGCTTTCTAAAGAGTATTTTGTTGTGCTGCTACATGTACTTAACGCAGGGCAGTGTTTCTGCAGATTGAACCTCTTAGGCTTTTCTGTACCTAACAGTATAGAAGAGTCTTGAACAATTAATTTGTGAGCAGTGAAAACAGGCATGAAGTTAAGCAAGTTTGCTGTCTGGCATGTTGAATATTCGAGCATTGGCTTCGCTTTCCACACTTAATCTTATCATGAAACCTAAGTGCAGGCAAACTGGAAAGAAGCAAGTCACAGCAAGCTAGTTTTATGAGATAGCATAAGCTTTTTTGCAAAAGGATTTACTGATCTTTCTGCAGCCACAGGAAAACAGATGCCAAGGAGTTTGAGTGCTATACTAATAGAAGATTACAAAAAGCTCTTCTGTTAATTGTAGTTTTGTTGCAAGTGGCAGTCCATAGCCTTCCTAGCTCCACGTTTAAGGTAGTCTGAGAATCTCAAATGTAACTAGTCTTGCATATTTAACAATGCAAACACTTTCTATTATAGAATGATTTTAAAAGAAGTGTTAGTAAATGTGTGTCCTACTGTAAAATTGATTATTTTATAAAATTTTATAAATAGCACAAGGATTAGGTTATGAAATAGTTGTGGCAAGCAACAAGTTGTTCCCTAAGATCTATCATGGTTTTCTTAACAGGTTCTGTTAAGAACTTGCAAGCTGAGATTGTCTGAATCCTACTTTCAGAATACAAGCAGCATTTAAAATTGAGTGTTTTTTAAAGGTCATGTAATCTGCAGAATTTTCTAGTCTTTAAGAAGAGTATAAAGAGACAAATGCAAGTTCTTCTGTTGGGAGGGAGAAAATGAACACTTAGCTCTGCCAAGGCAGAGCTGACTTCAGTAGATTTTCTGATTTACTTCAAATTTGGAAAAGACACGTGCCTTACTAAAACCTCCTCTTTCTTTCTTAGGAGGCAGTCTATTCTATGCCAAGTACTGCCTGGTACTGTGAAAATAATCTGGGACAACCTTTGTGTAAAGGAGATGTTTCTGGATGAGTATCTTGGTGTCTTAAAAATGTATGGTTTTGTTCTAAAAACAAAACAGCTTAAGGGACGAACATTATTTTTCTAACTTTTTCTTGTAATTGGACTGATCTTATGTTGTGGAGTAATTCTCATCTACATCTTTGTAAGTAGAATTGTCACTATACTTCTGACTAGGTGACAAAGGTCCCTGGCCATTGGGCTTGTGAGTCTTGTGGTGTATGCTTCTATTTTTCTTGCTGTGTAAAAGCATCAGGCATCTGATCAGTGTTGTAAACACTGAAATCTGACCAGCTTCTTAAACTGACTCTTTTGCACCTTTCCTAGAAATGGTTTTTAGCAGTTGGAAGTCATTACCAAGGTGTAAGTACCTTTGTTGGAATGCAACAGTTCATAACATATGGCTATAATAAAAAAGAGGGAGGATTCTTAAGTTGTGGAATCACAGAAGGGTTTGGGTTGGAAGGGACCTTCAAGGTCATCTAGGCCAACCTCCTGCCACAGGCAGAGATGCCTTCCACCAGTCGAGGCTGCTCCCAGCCCCGTCCAGCCTGGCCTTCGGCACTGCCAGGGATGGGGCACCCACAGCTGCTCTGGGCAGCCTGGGCCAGCACCTTGCCACCCTCACAGTACAGAATTTTTTCCTTATATCTAATCTAAATCTACCCTCTATCAGTTTAACACCATTATCCCTTGTCCTGTCACTACAGGCCCTTGTAAAAAGCCCCTCTCCAGCTTTTTTGTAGGCCCTCCTTAGGTACTGGCAGGCTGTTAGAAGGTGTCCCTGGAGCCTTCTCTTCTCTAGGCTGAACAACTCCAGCTCTTTCAGCCTGTCCCCATAGGAGGGGTGCTCCAGCCCTCTGGCCATCTTTGTGGTTGTCACATGTAGATGTGGATTTAGCCATAGGTAAGAGACCAAAGACTTTAAATGGACATCACTAACACATAAATATGCAATATTTATGTGGCAGGTAGGAGATGTTATAGGGCTCACTGCATTCTGCACGGTGTTCCAATGGAAAAAAAGGTTTTCCTGCTTGGTGCCAGCATTGTTACTAGCTTAAAATTCAGATCAGTTTTGCCTCTGTTTTGACACTTTGATTAAACTAAAGCAGTACAGTTTCAATGTGGTTGGTTGTTTTTGTTTTGTTTTTTTTCTCCAAGGTAGCTGTGGCTTTTAAGTCAGAGGAATAGCAGCTACTTGAATAGGTGATTGTTCTTTGAGTATTTTATTAATCCCTGTTGCTCTCTGTACCAGATGCTGACCCAGAGGTAACCATGGCAATGCTGCGGTGGATCTACACAGATGAACTTGAGCTAAGAGAAGATGATATCTTCTTGACAGAGCTCATGAAACTAGCTAATAGATTTCAGCTCCAGCTGCTTAGGGAAAGGTGAGTCTTGGTAAATACAGTGAATCTTTTTGAACTCTTCAACCTTGTTTGAATAGAAAAAAGATGAGAGCTATTGGCAATTGGATAAAATTTTGCTTTTTAAAAGCTTTGAGTTTTTAATAATACAGCATGACCGTTCAGTTTATCACAGGACATGAAGCCTTGCACTACAGTTAAACTCTAGTGGTCTTTCTTAAAGCTTTTATGCTTACTTTCCAGTTCCACTCCCAGTCAGACTAATAACCTTAATTAAGCATTAAGAGGAAGTAGAGATCAGTATATTAGTAACAAGCTGTGGTGAGCTGCAAGAAAGGAATTGTTAGAAAATGCTAGGAAGAATCAATAGCAAGTAGCTTGCAGTATTAAAATACCACAAGTGAAAAATATTTAACTTAAAGAGCTGTTCTGTGCATCTTGGTGGCAACTTCGTAAGAAAGTTGATGTAACAGTACAGTGCTTTGCCATTTTGAGGAGACTGATTACACCACACTAGTAGGGGCTAGGTTGTTATCTTGAATGTAGAGTGCTCTACACGGAGTTAGTGAGAAGCCTGAATGTACAAAACACAAAGAAATTTCAGTTTGTACAACTTTGAAGCCTTAAATTTGGTCAAAGATACAGTACCCTTTGATAATCTCTTGCCCAAGGGGTGTTGGGGGCTGCAGCAGCACATGATGCTCGTAATTTATGGTTTAAGTGACTCAACATGAAGCAAACTAAATTGCTGTTAATTTTTTTTGATCAAAGGAGTTGAGTTGTAAGGTCAATGCTAAAACTGCCTTCAAGCTTTGTACCAGCCTAAAACTGTCTTCATGTTTGCTACCTACGTGTTCCAACAACCAGCTGTTGTCTGGTCATAGTAGTCTAGTGGCAAGTCCTTGTACAATATGCTACTAGTAATTATTAGACAGCTTGGTAGGTATAGAATTGTTTAGGTTGGAAAAGACCTGCAAGGCTGAGTCCAACCACTAACCCAGCACTGCCAAGTCCACCACTAAACCATGTCCCTAAGTGCCACATCTACATGTCTTTTAAACACCTCCTGGGATAATGACTTTCCCACTTCCCTGGCCTGCCTGTTCCAGTGCTTGACAGTCCTTTCACTGAAGAAATTTCTTCCTAATACCCAACCTAAACCTCCCCTGGTGCAACTTGAGAGCTGAGGCTATTTCCTCATCCTATCAGTCCTTAGTTGGGAGGAGAGACTGACCCCCATCTTGCTACAGCCTCCTTTCAGGTAGTTGTAGAGAGTGAGAAGGTCCCCCCTCAGCCTCGTTTTCTCCAGGCTGACACCCCCAGTGCCCTCAGCTGTTCCTGGTCAGACTTGTGCTCCAGCCCCTTCCCCAGCTCCGTTGCCCATCTCTGGATGCGCTCCAACACCTCAGTGTCTGTCTTGGAGTGAGGGACCCAAAACTGACACAGTATTTGAGGTGTGACCTCACCAGTGCCAAGTACAGGGGGACAATTGCTGCCCTGGTCCTGCTGGCCGCAGTATTTCAGGTACCAGCCAGGATGCTACTGGCCTCCTTGGCCAGCTGGGCACACTGCTGGCTCATGTCCAGCTGCTGTCAGGCAACACCCCCAGGTCCTTTTCTCAGGTGGCTTTCCAGCCACTCTTCCCCAAGCCTGTAGTGTTGTGTAGGGTTGTTGTGACCCAGCTGCAGGACCTGCACTGAGCCTTGGCCCATCGATCCAGCCTGTCCAGATCCCTCTGCAGAGCCTTCCTACCTGCAAGCAGATTAACACTCCCCCCCAGCTTGGTGTCATTTGCAGTCTTACTGAGGGTGCACTTGATCCCCTTGTTGGGTTCACTGATGAAGGTATTCAACAGGACTGTCCCCAGCACTGAACCCTGGAGAACACTGCTTTTGAGTGGCCACCAGCTGGGTGTAATTGCGTTCCCTGCTGCTCTTTGGGCCTGGCCAGCCAGCCAGTTTTTTTCCCAGTGAACAGTAGACCTGTTCAGGCCATGAGCAGCCAGTTTCCCCAGGAGGATGCTGTGGGAAATGTCGTCAAAGGCTTTACTAATGTCCAGGTAGACACCGTCCACAAGCTTTCCCTCATCAATTAAGCAGGTCACCTTGTCATAAAAAGAGATCAGGTCAGTGAAACAGGACCTGCCTTTCATAAACCCATGCTGACTGGGCCCGGTAACCTGGTTGTCCTGTACATGCTGCATGATGGTGCTCAAGGTGATATGCTCCATAACCTTCCCTGGCACTGGGGGCAGGCTGACAGGCCTGTGGTTCCCCTGATCTTCCTTCTGGCCCTTCTTGTAGATTGGTGTCACACTTGCTAACTTCCAGTCAACTGGGACCTCCCTTGTTAGCTGGGACTGCTAATTGGTAAGTGGCTCAGTAAGGGCTTCTGCCAGCTCCCTCAGTATTTTGCGTGGGTCTCATCTGTATCTGGAGACAATCCATTTTTGTGGTCTTAATATCTGCTTGGAGATCACAGGAATATATTTAACTTCATATTTTCTTTCAGGTATTTGAATTTTCTTCCTGTAGACTCAAACTGGTAGCTTCACGCATGTAAAGATTAGGTGGATCGGCTGTTAAAGCTAATCCCTTCTCTGTATTTAATAACTGTATATGCTGTGCCTTTTTCTAACTTTGGCACAAAAGCTGCTTGGGATCACTGTAGTACTTGCAAAGATAGACCTCTTCCTTACTTTATAACAGTAAATGAACTGCACTTTGTTCCCTTGGGAGATGTAAGATGTCTTGTCTCCACTTGCAGGCTCCTGTGGTATGTGGTGTTGTCATGGGACCTTAGCTTAGATGGACTCTAATAGGTCTGCTCTTCTGGAAACTGTTTTACAGGGCTTCCGATTACTGTAAGGCTAAGTACTATAAACATACTTTAAATTAAGGCCAAGCCATTTTCTGCTGGCATCTGGGAAAAGGAGTATATAGGACCTTGTTGCAGCATGGGATGGTGATTGCAGTAAAGCTGTTTCCTGGCTACTGAACACTGGCTTTCCTATTTTGACAGATGTGAAAAAGGTGTTATGTCACTAGTTAATGTCAGGAACTGCATTCGTTTCTATCAGACTGCTGAGGAGCTGAATGCTAGCACTCTTCTGAACTATTGTGCTGAGATAATTGCTAGTCACTGGGTAAGTACTGTCAGAAGAAACCCAGAAGAAAAATATTTGCAGAATACTGGAACTTAATGAGTAGAATTTTGCTTAACTTACTGTACTGTCTAACTTCAGGAGTATCTCTTGATATGCTAGCATTCAAGCATTCCAGTTGGGATGGATGGGGATTACATGGATTCCTGATAACTTTCAGTGACTAAGGTGACCTATTAATGCTGATGCTTGTATGTTTGCAAGGAGCAAGTGTTGATAAAAAGCTGTCAAGTCTGCCTGTCCTGCCCCCTTGTGTGAGTGAAGGGGCTGCTTCTGAGGCAGGAGTGATTTCCCTTCCTATCTGTCTCGGTTATCCTTATAGTATGTGCTCTTGATGCTGTGTGTTATTTGGTATTCTCTACAATACTAATTTGTAATATATATGTTTGAAAGAAAGCACAGTGAATTCCTCCTCTAAGATCTGTTTTTGTCTTTAGAGGTTTTGTCTGTTGTCTGTCTCGGTGTGAATGTCTCAACTGCAGGGAAGTAGCTTATAGCCTGAAGAGTAGTTTTGTTCACTGGAATACTTCACTGTAAAAAGCATCTTACTTCCTTAAACATGAACCAAACCAAAGGGACTGTTCTAATAAGCAAGAGGGTTTCTTACCAAATCTGTACTCCAGATGAAGTTCATCCGTAGTTTGTCTCAATCTACACAGATCCCAAATCCCAGGCCTGCTTTTACTTCTGAAAATAATCCCTGGAAGCCAGGGAAGAGTTTATATTCTGTAATGAAGTGCCAAGGTGTCTTGCAACAGACTTGGAAGTAGCTCGGATCTGTTACTTTGAGGAAGGTTTGATTAACTGAGTAATGGATTAGCCTTTAAATTCAGACTTGTCAACAGCAGAGTAGCGTGTGAGGATTTAGGTTATTCAAAATCTCGAATGCATCGTCTACATGTGGATGTTTCTTTGTTTGGCTGATGCCGGAGGGGAGTGCTTTGATACAAATATATGAAGAAAATTCTTATATCTGAACTTGCAGGTTAGTGATTTTTAACTCTTTCCTGCTTTTGGCTCAGAGCTTCTGACACTGTATTCTCCCTGGAATGAGGTGGTTTCTGTTTAGTCAAACAAGCACTAGCTCAAACTTAAGGTCTTTGGAAAAACTCCGAATAAAAGTTATCAAACTTAAACATACAAAGTTCTGCAGTTGTCAGTCTTTAATAGATGTAGGCTTTTTTGTCAGGAAACGAATCTGTGATTTAAGTCCAGATAGAGAATTAGTTTAGAGGCTAGATGTTAATCTACTGTAATGCTTGGTAAAGCGCTAGTTTTCCATATCTGTAGACAAAAGGGGAGAAAAATTTCACTAAAACTGATCTTGACACTAAAATGTAAGATGTAAAGCTTCCTGAGTGTTTCTTCCTAGCCTTAATAGGCTGTCTTGGGTTGTTCCTTCTTGTGATATTATCAAAATGGAGCTTTTAACTGAACTTGTTTTCTGAACTTCATGATTATATTGTACGATGCCGTGTTTAGAAATGGAACGGGAATATTGCTTACCCTTTTTTTTATTGCTTCTAGGATGACTTGCGTAAGGAAGACTTCAGTAGCATGAGTGCTCAGTTACTGTATAAAATGTTCAAGTCAAAGACGGAATATCCCTTGCATAAGGCTATTAAAGTTGAGAGAGAAGATGTAGTCTTTCTGTATCTAATTGAAATGGATTCACAGGTACAGTGAGACAGACTTGATCTGTCTTCTAGAGTTTGGTGTTTCAAATAACTAGTTTGTAGCTACCAGTCTGAGCCTTGTTATTGATTTTTTTTTTTTAGTTGGTTTGTTTTGTAACTAATTCTTATTTGCATGTTTATCATTGCCATGGTTACCTCTGTGTATGTAGTGGAGGTCTAGTGGTAAAGGCTCCATAAACACATAATTCAGAAGTGATTGATGACACTTAAAACATCTTGCATGCAACAGATCGTATCTAATAAAATCCAATACTTGATATCGCTATACACGTTTAAAGCTGAATGGTATACTAGTCAACTTTGCTGCTTCATGGCAGTTCACTAAACATAATTTCTTTGGAAAAAACCCACTTTTCTATTGAATGTTTGAAATAACAGGTATTCTGTTTGGATGGATACTATACAACTAGCAAATAAACTGTAGCACAAGGGGGAAGCAGGAATTACTCAAGTATTAATTATCAAGAATTGTTCAACTAGTCCTTTAAGATACCTTGGATGCTAATTGGAAGCTGGGACTATAGCAGTACTTGGTTAGGTGCTAATCCAGCTGGGATTTGCGGTATCTTAAAGCAATAATTGAATAATTTTTCCTAGTATGATGTTGAATATACCTGTATAGGCAGCATCTTTTAAGACTGTACTAGTATTTCTTCCTGTGAGTTAAATGAGGCTTGCAAACAAAACTCCTGTTTTCTCATTGAACAACCTTCAGGGCAGGCTTTTATGTGGTGATGCTAGTCTTCTGGTTGTTCTCCTGTCTAAGATGCGCTTCCTTATATGCAACGCTAGCCTTTAGCACTAGAACTGAAGATCTGACACTATGGTAGTTGGAATGGGCTGTTAAAATACTATGTTGGTCTGGTGAGCATGCCTCTAACTCATGTCACTTGACTGAATTTGTGTTGTAGCTTCCTGGGAAGCTCAATGAATTGGATCACAATGGAGATCTTGCTTTGGATCTAGCCCTCTCCCAAAGATTGGAGAGTATTGCAACTACACTGGTCAACTACAAGGCTGATGTAGATAGGGCAGACAAGAGAGGCTGGAGTCTATTACATAAAGCCATCCAAAGAGGTAAGTAAATAAGATACGAAGCCTTGTTAACTCAGTTGTTCCCATTGTGGAATACACATTCCTGTGTCACTTTTAGCTAAGCTAGAGAATCACAGTCACAAATGAACTTTGTCCTAGTTCTTTTTTGAAATGTAAAACCAAACTCACTCTTATTTGGGATCTGAAAGCTAGCCTGCTGGCTGGTAAACGAAACTTACGCTATCTGACATCCAGAAGCGATCTAATAGAGTATTGCCTGCTAAAGAAAGAAATGTAGGGAGATACTGGAAATATTCTAACTTGGCAATACAATGTCTTTCTGACAAATAGTTGAATCAGTCATGACAGTGTAGGCACAAATAAAGATGAAGCTTTTTTCTGGACCTGGGTTGAATGCAGTATATGCTGCTTTGTGATTGTTGTTAACAGCAAGCCTCCTTGCTACTGGACAGCAGTTTCAGGGGAGAAAAAACTGACTGGAAGAAGATGAGGAGCAGGTGGAGGTGCTTCTATGCAGTCTGAATATCTTCAAAGCTCTGGTGAATGGTAGCGTAGTTATCAGAGTGGGGCTGGAGTACAACTGTGTGATTATCTTGAGCTGTTCTCCACCTTAGAGTGGAAAACACATCTTAGGAGAACTGGAGTGCAGTAGGACCTGGCTGCCTTTGCCACAGCACTCTGAAGGCTTTGGAGCAGCAGCATCTTGGCCTATGGCCAAAGTCTGGTAAAAACCTGTAGTAAATGCCTTGTGCTACTAGTTGCCTGCACTGATGTCTTTGACAGCTCTGTTCCTGAAAGCCAAGCACAACCTGAACCTTAACACTGTGACTGGACCTAATGGGTATTGTAGTGCCACAAATTAAAAGGATAAGTTTATTTTTAACAGCAAGCTCTCCTGGGCTCTTAGAAATAGCTTAAGTTTTGTGAGTTCAAAATATAGCTCCCTACTTCTTCCTTTAATCTCCTACATATCTGAACAGGGTAATGCTGGTGTCTGATCCTGTGATTGAAACTTCAGCAGGAGGAGTAGGAGACCTTCTAGGCATAGGTCAGTGTTGTGATGGCTGCAGCCCTGTAAAGCACTACAAAGATTGCAGCAGGCTGCTCTTAATACTAGCATTTGTCCTTTAGTTCTAATGTCTGCTTTCAGGCTAAGCTAGAGCTCTGAGAATGAATGCTTGCTTTTCAGTAACTAAAGCATCAGTGAATTAATCACTGTTAACAATCACATGTTCTGGAAATGGAGCTAAAGCAAATTGTCTGAACTTTTCACATGATTCTTATTTCTAATGATCACTGGAGAGTGGGGGAATGAGACATGGAAATCAGAAAATGAGATTTGGGGGTTTGCTGGCAGAGATAATAGAGCAATCTGTATTGCTTAAACAGGTGAACAGTCGTCTTTGTTCTCCAGTCTTGCATTCAGGACAAGCAACCTGTGAACGTATCTGTACAAAGTAGTCTTTGGAGTAAGGGGAATTAGTAGTATTCTGAAGTCATTCTCTACATTTTGGCGGTTCAAGTCCAAGGGTTCATGTACTGAAGTGGACCTGACTTCTCAGGAGGGAGTTCTTAAGAATGCCATGTGTGGTGGGTCCTGACTGTTGAAGCTCTTACCCTATTGATAATGGAGCCTAAACTTTCAAGAGCAAAGGCTGTGTTATTGCTTGTTTTTGTAGCAAGACTGAACAGATGATGACTGACTTCAACTACACACTTTTGACTGATGCCCTGAAATAGTACCTTTTGTTCAAAAACTACTTGTATGTTTTGTGTCACAGTTTGTCCAGTTGTGCATTAAAATGGCAATGGATTTATCTTGATAGAGGAACTAGCAAACTCCACATCACCATAACAAGTCAACTAGCGTGTGAAATTGAGTCACACGTAACCTCTGGGCAAAAAACTTTTTCCAAGGGGTTGTTAGGAAATATTTTAGTCCTGGCTTTGCAGTGAAGTGTTGTTGAAGTTACCTATTGCTAAGGCATTCTGAGAGCAACACTTGTATTGGCATAATTGTATGGTATGGAGGTAAATTGTGTGTATCCATTTTCTGGAGTTGTCTGAAGTATATTTCCATAAATAACCTGGTTTTGTTTCAAAAAAGGAGATAAATTTGCTGCAAACTTTCTCATTAAAAATGGTGCCCGTGTGAATGCTGCTACATTGGGAGACCAGGAGACTCCTCTGCACCTTGTGGCATCATACAGCCCCAAGAAGCATTTGCCAGATGTTATGACAGAGATGGCACAGATAGCAGAGTCCCTCTTACAGGCAGGAGCCAATCCAAATATGCAGGACAACAAAGGAAGGTAAATAGTGGGTAAAGTCAAGTCTACTACCAGTTTAACAGATAATACTGTATAAATTAGATGTAGCCTGCTAAGAACTTGCTCAGGTCTGTCAGCAAAGCACAGGTGATGCTGGAAGCAGGAAAGGTGAATTCATTAATCCAGGTTGAGACCTATGGGTAGCACTTAAAGCAGAAAGCTGTGCAGGCTGAATGGTACCCTGTCATGACCCATTAAACATAGCCCAGCTATAGAAAGCTGATGTGACTTGATTGTGTTAGGACATGTGGCACGCAGTTTGCCTTTATTGAATTACTGAACAGTAAAGCAAGCTAACCAAGATGACAACTAGTATTCCTGAAATATACTTCTCTTTGAAACTGTCAGTGAAACTGAAATGATCTCAAAAGAGCCAGTATCTGCAGTGTGTTTATCTGAAGCGAGCTGCTTTAATAGGTTAGGCTGAGCTGGCAAACAAGTATGTAAAATGATGTAGAAGACTTAAGAGTACATAAGCTACTCAATTCTGATAGGTCAAGCTCTTGTGCTTTTTCCTTGATGGCTAGCTTTTACATTAGTGTAAAGAGTTGCTTACTGCTAAATTAAATGGAATAGTGTCCACTAAAAGGATAGATTTCTCTTTATTTCAAGATGTGCTTGTGCCCTTCTGCAAGCAGAGACAAAAGTTAACATTTTAAATCTGTAGGGCTATGTTGAGGGCCAGGGGCGAGATCTTAAGCTTATTACTAACGTGACTGTATCTTGCTCTGATTACAGGACCCCATTACATGTGTCAATTGTGGTTAGGAATGAATCTGTGTTCAGTCAGCTGCTCCAGTGCAAACAGTAAGTCTCACCGAAATGTAAAAATTATGCTGAGGTTTCATTGTGCAGTGAAGATACAAAAACTGGTTTAACAACTCATCTATGCCTTTTTGCCTTATAATAAGGCTAGCAGTAGGCTTGGAATGCAAAAGTGTAAAGGCTTTGTGTAACTTGAGGTGCTAGAACAGTGCCAGAAGGCAAGTAAGCTTTTGCCCTACTGTAAAGAGGAAGCAAACTGCATCTCTGTACTTTTCAAAGAGGACTAGGTGAAATAATGTAGCAATAACTTCATTTGTAGTGGAACTAAAAGGAGTAATAAGACTCTTAAATGTCTGAACATATTCTTGAGTTCAACTTGGCTTCTGCTTAAAGCTAATACAGGTGACTGCTTAGGGCGATGGAGCAGGATACTTCATTTGACTCAGTTTCTTTGTAGTTGAATTTGCAGCTCTTGTACGCAGTTTACTCAAATACAAGAGGATTTGCTTCTTTGTTAGACTTAGTAGGAGCCCAAATGTACCAGGGCTGTGCTTCTCCTAGGAGCAATAAGCTTAAATCTAGTAGTGACTAAAAGGTGTCCTGCCTGTTTCGAGTATTCACGGATTCTCTGGAGTAACTGGAGCTACAGTAGGCTTCTTGGCAAGCAAAAGTTGTCAGTGAGGTAGTAGATAAGCTAGTACAGCTGTTCAGACACTTGAAACTTAAGCTGCGCTGGAGAACCACTTTTTAAGGTATAAATTGGGGAATGTTAACTCTTATTTTTAGACTAGACTTGGAGCTGAAGGATCATGAAGGAAGCACGGCTCTGTGGCTTGCAGTTCAGTATATCACTGTATCGTCTGATCAGTCTGTAAACCCTTTTGAGGATGCTCCTGTTGTAAATGGAACCTCATTTGATGAGAACAGTTTTGCAGCAAGGTTGATCCAACGAGGCAGCAATACAGATGCTCCAGACACAGTAACAGGTAAAAAAGAGGTTTGTATTTCTGTGTAGATGGAAGGCTTGTAAGTTAATTGCTTAATGTGAACTGCACTCTGAGGGGCTGAATGAGAGGTTTCAACAGCATTTGCTGCACTAAAAATGGTAGGTGGTAGTAGTTTTACCCAGAGCTGGAACATTGACAGTCCCAAGCTGAGCCTGACTTGCAGGAAGTGACAGAAAATCTGGACTCCTTGCCAAGTTTTAATATCCTCTTTACAGTTTCAAAAAGCATAATCACTAAATGATAGTGCACATGATAGTCCAGTGTTGCAAGGGGACTACTAGTAGGTAGGATTTTCCTTGTGGCTTCAAATTTTAATGTTGTAAGGTAGGAGGTAGGCACTAGCATACTTGTTAGTATCAGTGTGGTTGGAATAGCACTCTAACAGTGTTTATGGTTTTTTTTCAGGGAACTGCTTGCTTCAGAGGGCAGCTGGTGCAGGAAATGAGGCAGCTTCTCTCTTCCTAGCAACTCATGGAGCAAAAGTCAACCACCAAAACAAATGGGTAAAAATAAACGTATAGACTGTAGTCTGAAAGTTTCCTTATTTCTCTTCAGAAATAAGATAGCAGAGATCTCTCGCTGCTAACCATAGCTTAGAGCAAGCTGGAACACCTGTGGAGCCTTTTGCATGTTTTCAGAGATTTACTGGTGATCAGACAACTGTTGCATTTTCATGGCACTGTTCTTGCAGCATCACTGGTTCTTAACATGCTTTTAACAGTTCCCTTACTGCCTGTTGTAATAAAGTCCTTTATAATAAATAATATTTATAATTATATATATTTTATATAATATTATAAATACAGGCAAACTCATGTAGTTTGAAAGTCCTAAGGAACTTCAGGTACTAGGGGTGTTCAAGCCTTCGCACCAATTCTTGTGGGCATAGTGGCTTAAAAGCTACTTCTCTCCATGTTAACCTAGTACCCTGTTTATTAAAGGGAGAAACACCACTGCATACAGCCTGTAGGCATGGCCTAGCAAACCTGACAGCAGAACTCTTGCAACAAGGAGCCAATCCGAACATCCAGACGGCAGAAGCAGTGCTTGGTCAGAAGGATGCATCTTCTCCAAGAGCAGAGAATGTTTATTTGCAAACGCCTCTTCACATGGCAATTGCTTACAATCACCCAGATGTGGTATCAGTCATCCTGGAACAAAAAGGTAGGGTTTTTCTCTGGTTCAGACTGTATTGATGGTGTAGTAGAGCAGTGCGTCAAGATGGCATCTAAACTGTGTTTTGATGAGCTACTAATAAATGGTGCTTAGGTAGAGCAGTTAATAAGACTGGCTAAACATAGTCTTAAATAATCTGCTCTTTAAGACTATTTGGCCGTGAATCTTTCTAAATTCTCCACAGTAGATAATGGACTTGAACACTTGATCTCAGCTGTACAGCCTGAGGCTCCTTTTCTCTCCCTGTCAAAGCATCTAGTTCAGGTAAATGCTGGAATCAAATACGGGTAAAGGCATTTTCCTGTGGTGAGATTTCTGCCTCCCACAACTCTTTCAGTAAGAGGACTTTGTACAGAGTAATACTAGTGTTACAGTGGAGACTTGAGTACTGAAATACTAACAGGTGACAGTTTATTCTATGCTACTAGTTCAGCTTCTCCTTTCTAGCATCAGGAAGGGAGTTTGACAGCTGAAGCAAGGCCTGTTTTGTCTCCTGTCATAAGTGGGATTTAGAAGGGCATAGGTGAACTGGGGAGAACATTCTTCATGCCAGGGAGCTGAGGAGGAGGAATGCTGCCATCACCTTGCAGCACAGCCTCCGCTCCTCATTCTCAGAGCTTTGTATAGGCTACCCTGTTTGAAAATGGAGGTGGATATGGGGCATGTTAAGCCTCTTAGCTAAAAAGTTGAATGTTTTGTAGTGTAAGTATTAAGATTAGGCAGTAGTGGTAATACTACCCAAATCTTAGGCAGTATCACATCTGGGGTGTGTCTTCTGCAGACCTTCCAAGCTGACTGAAGGAACAGCCTACTTCAAAATGTGACATTGCTACTTCATGGAGCTTTCAGTGTGCAACTGCAGGTTGAGCACAAGAACGTTCTAATTGCTTTTATGCTTTTTTTGTAGCTAATGCTCTTCATGCTACCAACAACTTGCAAATTATTCCTGACTTTAGTCTAAAGGACTCGAGAGATCAGACTGTGCTGGGATTGGCTCTTTGGACCGGTATGTGCTTTCATAGCTTCCATATCTTTGTAATTCTCATCTTTTTTGTTGTGAACTAAAAAAAAGTATCTTAAGACAAAACAGCAGATGTGTGTTCATGTCCTGGCTTGCACTACTAATGAGAAGCTGTCAAGGAGAGCTTTAGATGATTCTTCAGGTTCTAAAACTGAATGTTCACATCTGACTTACCAATAGTTTTCTAGCCCTTCAGCTTCCCTTGTTGACCAGCAGGTAGCCTGGAGCCTCTTGCCCATGACTGTACTCCAGTTCTGTGGAATTGTTCCACTGTGAGCTCCCTGGTAGTTTTAATATCAGATCACTGTATTTTGTCTTAGTGGTTAACTCTGTTCTAGGTGCAGTTTAATACAATAACGCTGACCTTTACAAAGGGAAAAGAGCTACTTAAAAGTAGCTCACCAAGGGGAATGGTAGTCGAAATACTGATTGAGATGCTTCGTTATCTGAAATGCGGAGGAGTGGTTTGGGGAAAAGATACTTCTGGCTACAGCCAAGTGACATTTCAGCAGTGTCAGGACATTGTCAAAAGGAAGAGGTGGTGTGGTCACTACTGGATCAGTTTAAGTGTGGTCCTGCTGAACTGGCAGCAGCAGCTGTATGGGAGATGACTAATCATACTCTGGACTTCAGATGTGGCAGGATGCTTAGTGATGTTACTCTACAGGAGTGTTAGATGTCATCCACATGTAACAAACACCTTTACTGTCCAGGCTTTTCACTTCCCTTTCCAATGAAAGGCAAGTAAAATGCAGCTTTCTCTCAACCATTGCTTTTATCTGGCCCTGAGACAGGAGGAACTAACCTAAACATCTAATACAGCAATATTCAAGGGAATAGCTTATGAATGTAATACCAAAGTTAATAATGTATGTTGGGACAGAAGTCTGCAGTGATATGAAGGATTAAGCTAGGTATGGTTTAAGCAGGACTGTACTACATTAGGTTGGCAGAACTAATAGGAAAGCTCTGCTGTATGCCAGACCGTATCTTGTGTCTTCGAGCAAGACAGAAGGACTCGGTAATCCATATTCAGTAAGTCTGTAAATGAATATTCAAGCTGGGTAAAGTCATGAGTTGGTTTAGCTCAGGTACGTAAATCTTAGGCTCCAGCACCGATTTGGTGCATCTGACTAATTACTGAAAACAGCTTGAAGGTTTATTTGTTAGTCTTCAGTGTCTGTCTTACAGAACTGTAGGTAAACACTAATGAGCTTTAACTCTTTAGGCATGCACACAATAGCAGCTCAACTGCTTGGATCTGGGGCGTCCATAAATGACACAATGTCAGACGGACAGACTCTGCTCCATATGGCAATACAGAGGCAAGACAGTAAGAGTGCACTCTTTTTGCTGGAACATCAGGCAGACATAAATGTCAGGTAAGATCTGAACTGATACACTACTCCATGGATATGTATGTAGGAGCAGGTGGTGATGACTGCCTTATGATATAGCGGCTTGAAGCTGGTTTCAAACAATGATTTGTGCATTGTTATGCATTTGCTTTTTTTTTATGACACTAGTTATGGCTGAAGGATTATATATGTGAACTTGGACCTATATATAGCCCCATTGGTCAGTACCTCCTCTTGAGGCTGCAGAGGGAGGTGCCACTTAATTCTAGGTGGAACAGACAAGTAAGTCCTAGGGACATGGTAGTAAACTTCTGCAATCTCATCTGTTTGTGGGCTTGTTGGAGCTGCGTGGTTTTTGCCATCGAAAACTAATCAGATTTAGCTCCAGCAACAGGGTTGCGATAGAACTTGCCTCCTGCCTGTCTCATAGACAAATTGATATTGGACTTGCATTTATCTGCTTATGTGACTGACAGGCTGTTTTTGAAATTGGCAGTCTATGCTGTAATCAATGTCATGGGTACAAACTGCCTAGTACTGCTGTTCTAACTTCAGGTTTTTAATAGTTTGTGTTTTTGACTGTGCTTGAAGTGTTACCACAGTGCAGACAAAGCTCTTGGATTCTGTGGCAGTAGGCTTGATCTGAAGGAACTCAGTTCAAATAACGGCTGCGCTTAAGGAAATGGTAGTGTCTCTGAGCTAAGAATACTAATGTGCTTTTCAAACTTCCGAAATCAATCACTTGCTCCTTAAGGGCGGTGGGCTGGTGAAAAGTCAACTACATAGCTGTGATCAAAAACGGACATGTGTGCTTGGCTGTAGAAACACATGGTCTTACCACAGCAGAAGTACACTGCTGTGTTGTATAAGGAGATAATTCTTGGCTTTACCAGTAAACTACTGTAATGTGAGGCCTAATTTTATAATACAGTAGTAACTCACTTCAAACTACTTATTGCAGAACACAGGATGGAGAGACTGCCTTACAGCTAGCGATAAAAAACCAGCTCCCTCTTGTCGTTGATGCCATTTGTACCAGGGGAGCAGACATGTCTGTGCCAGATGAGAAAGGAAATCCTCCTTTATGGCTTGCCTTAGAAAATAACCTGGAAGATATTGCATCAACTCTGGTAAGACCGTCAATTGACTTAATTTAGTTTCAGGTTTGTGCATCTTGCTAGCAACAAAGGGCTCACCAGCAAAAACAAGCTCAGTGCATGAAAAGAACAGTGTAGCCTTATATCACTGTCTAACTTCTAGAGGTTTTTTTTTCACCAGAAGTTCCTTTTTCTTGGGAACTCTTATGCACACTGTAGTCTGCACAGCCAAATATCTTGCAGCCACTGTAATAAAAGTATAGAATATGCTATCTGGATTCCTGATCCTGGAAGGAGTAAGGATCTACTAAAAATGTTAGTCTGTAGCATACCAAACTTGTATAATGATCAGCTTCTGGAGTAAAACTGAACACCCATGTGTATACTTTGGAGTATGTGCTGGGTTTTGTTGCATCTTTATAAAGGTTGCCTTGATAGCATTTTTAAGACTTACATTTACTTTAAAGGTTACTGGTGTGCAGGCATAGGTGATCCAGTAGACTACTTACGAGATGCAAGTAGATGTCCTTATGTCTCCTTCATAAGGAAGTTACTGAAAGCTTTGTCTCTATCCAGTTACTGTCTGCTAGAGACAACTGTTTAGAAGCTGTGCTGATGACCTGAGAAATAAAGCTTGTAACTAAATACTTGACTGACTGTGCTGGTATTTAATAAGAATCTTTACAGAGTCAACACTGAAACTACCTGTGTATAGACCTTGTAAATAGTTTGTGGAGTCTTAGTCTGAAGTGCCACTCCTTGAGTAAGGACTTCTGTAGTGGAAAAATACAAATACCAGGAATGTAGTTCCTGAAAAAACTGTCTCTGTTTAGCTGAATGTATAGGAAAGCAAGGAAACAGGCCAGACCTTGCAAGGCAGTGTCTGCTGATGCTGTTTGACTTGCTGTAGGTGCTTGTCGTTGCTGAAAGTAAGATAGGTAACTCTTAGCCAAACTGGTTTAAGACTTGTCTGTCAGAGTATTTGGGTGACTATCTGAATTGTTAGTAAACGCTACATAATTGAATATTATGTAGTAGACAAAAAACCCATACTTTTTTCTTTCTTTCTTGGTCCAGAAGACATTAAAATAGCTTCCTGAAATTTAGGGACTGTCACAAGAATAGATAAACTATCAGAAATTCTTTCTCTAATGAATAATGTTTTGGAAGCATTAGTAAAGGACTATATAAAGTAGTAGGAGCCTGCTGGAGACAAAAAACCTTCACTGCCTCATTGTGCTTCTCCTTCCAGGTTAGGCATGGCTGTGATTCAACCTGTTGGGGGTCAGGACCAAGTGGCTGCTTACAAACTCTTCTTCATAGAGCTATTGATGAAAACAGTGAACAGATAGCATGCTTTCTTATTCGCAGGTCAGACCCCCTTTTAAAATACAACCCTTCTAATGTGCATGTACATATTTTCCTGGCATAAATTAATTGAATGCCATTTTGAGCCAGTAACAGGTATGTGCTTCACTAGACTTTTGGTGGGTGGATGGCACTTAGGGAAGTCTGACTAATCCTAAGGCATGTTCTGTTAGCCTTGTTAGCATCATGTTTTTGATGGCGTGTCAAATTAAAACCAGGAACTTGTACTTTTGTAGAATGTCAGCAGTTGCTGGATCAGCTCTTTTTCTGACTCTCGTATGCAACAGTTTAAAAAGTTTACATCTAGGTGAAATGTAATTGACTGTATTGTGTTGGTTTTAGTGGTTGTGATGTGAATAGTCCCAGAAAGCCAGGCCCAAATGGAGAAGGAGAAGAGGAAGCTCATGACGGACAGACACCTCTACACTTGGCAGCCTGCTGGGGACTAGAAGAGGTGATTCAGTGCCTTTTGGAGTTTGGTGCCAATGTCAACGCTCAGGTATGTTGAGAAGCTGTGCAATTTCTTCAGAGTTGATTCTTTGCCTCTGATGTAGTGCGAACAAACTTTCCTTTCAGCTGAGTATCCTGCTTGATAGGAAAAAATTCACCGAATGGTCAGGGTTGGATGGGACCTCTGGAGATAATCTAGTCCAACCCTCTGCTAAAGCAGGTTCACGTAGAGCAGGCTGTGCAGAACAGTGTTCACTTGGGTTTTGGATGTCTCCAGAGACGAAGACTCCACAACAGCTCTGGGAAGCCTGTTCCCATGCTGTGACTACATCCTTCTGTTACAGCTGCCCTGGTGTGATGACTGGCTGTGGCTCTACTTTCTTTCCTATCCCTTGTTACCAGATCTAGTGCTTATCTGCCCATGTGATGGGTTAATTCGAAAAGCTACGCTGAAGGAAAATAATGACAGAAGGAAACTTCTTGCAGGGTTAGTTTTCTGATGTAATGATTGGAATTCAACTCTTCTGTCCCTAGTGTGAATTCAAGGCAGGAGCAGGGCTGGATTTTGTTGCAGCTAATCATTAGATCAAGTATCACATAAAACTCAAAATACTCTGCTTTGTTAGTATGTTTGGGAAGTGCCCTCAGTTACTGACTAAACTGAGGTGATGTGAGTATGAGTAACTTGATGTTTTACTACACAGTAATCCTTAAACAGAAGCTTGACAAATAGCAACAAAAATGACTGCATAACACTTCTAGGTCCTTATGGATGCTATTGAAAAATGATATATAAATGAATGACAGAACAGTCACGGAGCAGCCATGGTTGTAAACTGCAGCTCAGTACAGACAAGTGATTAAACGCCTAATTTGAATTTGCTAGACTTAGGTTTGAATGCTCATCTCTGCCCCCAAAATGTCTGACTTCATGGGAAATGTTATTCTGAGCGACTTAGATGCCTGTATAGCACAGGATTGAGGTCAACCTATTTGGAGAAACAAATACCAATTTGCTTTACTTACACTGTGGATTTGAGCTCCCACTGCAACTGTTTGATGTCCCAGCTGAAGGCAGCTGGGCATGTCACAGAACTAAACTAAGCTTCCTCGACCCTTACCCTTCAGAATTAGGGAAGGATTTTTGTGTTAATATTCATCTAACTTCCTGGTTTCTTTCTAGGATGCTGAAGGAAGAACTCCAATCCATGTTGCCATTAGCAACCAACATAACGTTATCATTCAGCTTATGATTTCACATCCAGATATTAAGCTAAATGTACGTGACAGGCAAGGAATGACTCCCTTTGCATGTGCCATGACGTATAAAAATAACAAAGCAGCTGAAGCAATTTTGAAGAGGGAGCCAGGAGCTGCTGAGCAGGTAAGCTGGAAGTACTCAAAGCATGCTGGTTATCTTACTGCAGAAGTTTGTAGTTAACAGGTGTTCCACAAGCAAATTCTGCTTTATCCTTTTGTGGCTTTACATGCAATGACATTCACTAGAAACTGGTCTTCTGTAGCAGGATTTATTAGGAAACTGTAGATGTGTACATGGTATTGTGTGAGTAAGAACATGAAGGGGTATCGCCTCATTAAATCCCATCTCTTCAGTACCGAACTGAGAAACAGGCGTATTTGTATGCAAGGAGAAAGTTTTAACTACTTCTGTCTTGTGCTGGACTAGTACAAAAATAATCTATTTCTGACCTCTCCTAAAGCTATCTAAAACAGAAACCCTGACCTAAAATAACTGAATAATAGATGTTTTGCTGCACTACTGAACTATAAAAGCCTCCACCATATCTTCAGGCTTCTGGTGTGATACTCGGGCAGCTGTTCAGGACTTTCTTCCTACCCTTTGTAAGTTTAATTACTAGTAAAGTGTTTGAGTGCTTAGTGAGCTCTTGTATCTAAAATGTTGTTACAAATACAGCCAGTTCTAAATGTGCTTTAACATCAGCTTCAAGGCAAAGATGAAAAACAATACACATTTGATACTAAGCCAAAAAATGAAGACACTTTACATCAGTGTGCCGGGACCACATGTTGCTTCTCTGGTGTTAACTGCCAGATTGACTCAAGTTTGTTTCATTTAACTGAGTTTATCATTAACTGCTGCTCAGTGCTGAAGTACAAGAGCTGTTAACCTTCTATCTGTCACAGTTCTCTCCAGTGCATGGTCAAGGAATGACAAGGTTGTGAAGTAGAAATAAAGTTATCTGAAGCAGATTGGAGTGAGCAATTGCAGCTGATAACCATCAAGTAACTGAACCGAGAAGTTATATCTATCAAGTCTCTAATATCAAGCAGTGAAAGCAACAAGTAGAGGGAGCAAGTATCTCTTAGTGAAAATACGTCCTACCACATAACAATTTGTTGTACTACAGAAATAATGGATTTCATTTCATGTGCCTTTTCTGCCACAGGTTGATAATAAAGGTCGGAACTTCCTACATGTAGCTGTTCAGAACTCGGACATTGAGAGCGTGCTGTTCCTGATAAGTGTACAGGCTAACGTAAACTCTCGGGTCCAGGATGCCTCCAAACTAACACCTCTCCACTTGGCTGTACAAGCTGGCTCAGAGATCATTGTGCGTAATCTGGTATGTACTGGAGAGTCATTTTTCCTCTAATCAAAAATGCATATTCTAACTTGATGCACGTAGCCTGTAGACTAGAAGAGTTGGCTGAAGGTGACACCACTTCTTTCTGAAGCAAAACTCAAGACTTGCATATCAAGTTCCCTTAGCTTGTACTGCTAGGTGGGCTGCATCAGTAACCTTTATATGAGCATGTTTGATTTGCAGCAATCACTAAATAGTGTGGCTCGTTTTAAGGGAAGAACTTTACTTTGCTCTTCCTGCAGACTTGACCGTGAACAGAAGTTGCACCAGCTCAGTAATGATAGCATTTTATATATGCTGGAGGCCTAAAAGTATCTCTGTACAGTGGAGTCTTGTGTGCTTCATTCACAGAAGTAAACTGTTGGCTAATACCCCTGAAAATATCTTTGAACATAGTCCTTTTTGCGTCTTGACAGCTGCTTGCAGGTGCCCAGGTGAATGAACTGACTAAGCATCGTCAGACTGCTCTGCACTTAGCAGCCCAGCAAGATCTGCCCACAATTTGTTCAGTCCTTCTGGAGAACGGAGTAGACTTCGCAGCCGTAGATGAAAATGGAAATAATGGTAAACGTACAAAGTTACATGAGTAAATGCAAATGCTTCAGTAGGTCTGTTACTGTTATATTCTCCGTGATAGGAGGTAGCCCACTGACTGGGCTCACTCTTCAAAGGTGATAAAGAATGAAAGCCCAGGAAATGGGAGGTTGTGGAAGGACTTTGAGAGGGAGGGTGGGGGAAGTAGAACGGGCGTGCTTAATTTTATTGGGCTGTAACTATTGCTGACATTAACTACTTCAAATTCTTGAAGCTTCTCTTACTTTTCAGCTCTTCATCTGGCAGTGATGCATGGCCGTCTAAACAATATCCGAGTCCTCCTCACAGAGTGCAATGTAGATGCAGAAGCCTTTAATATTAGGTAATTGGTATAGTCTTAACAGACTAAAAGACCCACATTCTATTTTAAAGTATGTGCTGGTATGACTAGATTAAAAAACCCCAAAGGTTTGCCTTGGATTGTAGCATTTCTGCACTAAATCTGCAGTGAAGTGTGCAGAGCATGCTGTGTTTAAATTGTGTGGAAATCTTATACACCAAGAAAAGGAAGTAAAAGTAGGCAGCTGTGTGTGATGTGCTGAGTGAGTTAGGTGTAGCATTGTTTTATGTCAGAACCAGGCTTGAAAACAAGGAGAGTTGGATGAGTAACTGCAGTAGCAAGCAGGCTTTGATCAGAATAACAAATTCTTCTCCCCAGAGGCCAGTCACCGATGCATATTTTGGGACAGTATGGGAAAGATAATGCAGCAGCCATCTGTGACCTCTTCTTGGAGTGTATGCCAGAATACCCTCTAGACAAACCCGATGCTGAAGGAAACACAGGTAGGTGAGATTCAACCGCTATTAAACTTGAAAGTCCCTCACGTTGTATTAATGGTATGTCACACTTAAAGCTGGAATAATTGGCAGTAGCATGTTAAATACAGTAAGATGCAAACATTACGTGGAAACTTAAAAGGACTAGAGATCTTGCTCTGGACTGAGTGTAATTATAATACAGACCTACCACTCTGTTAGCAGGCAAGTGTCTGGCTCTTATTTTTCAGTACTCCTGTTGGCTTACATGAAGGGAAATGCTAACTTGTGTCGTGCAATAGTGAGAGCTGGGGCTCGTCTCGGAGTTAACAATAATCAAGGAGTCAATATCTTCAACTATCAAGTTGCTACAAAACAGCTTCTCTTTAGACTGCTGGGTAAGCACTACTTGCTACATTTGGAAAGTGGTTTTTTGCTCGTGTGTTGAGGTACTTTGGTGGAGGAAGGAACTCTGGAGATCTGTCTCTGATCACAGTAATTCCAGAGGGGCTGAAGTTCTGAATATTCTACAGCTTTAAATGGGTGGGTAGAAATACTAATTTTTTTTATGAGCAACTGAAAAGTTGCACAGTGAAGACCTGTCAAACTTTCCTATCCTTCTAGAAAAAGTAATATTTGCGGAGACTCCTGGCTGGTATTGTAGTCCAATACAGTCTTGAAACCTAGATACTGCTGTTTAACTTGTGGTGTATAGTTGCTGTGGGTAATGTGTAGTGGCTTTTGTCAACATTACATTGCCTACAAACAAGAGTGCAGCTACTGCCAGAGTAGCTAGTTAATACCGAATGCAGCATAAAACTGGAAAAAGCCTCCTTAATGTTACAGTGTACTCGAGTGTCTGAGCCCATTTTGCCTTTACATTTTGCCTTTAACAGATATGTTGACAAAAGAACCTCCCTGGTGTGATGGCTCCAACTGCTATGAATGCACTGCCAAATTTGGAGTCACGACAAGAAAGCATCACTGGTAACGTGATACAGCTTGCTGCGCTTATGAGGAAACGGATTCCTCTTCCAAACGTGGCTAGGCTTGTTCCTTCTGGTGGTTTAGAAAACCTCTGTGTTAACGTAGGGGTATAACTAATCTAGCTGAAACATTCCACCCTATCCTAGATCAGCACCTTGTGGTCTGACTAAAATCATATCTTAAGGAGTTTGTGCACTTGAAATCACGTCAAAGTTCCTGTAGCAAAACAGCAGATATGGATTGTTCTAGACTCCTTTCTGAGAAGGGGTTTAGGTGTGGCGGGATCCAGACTTAGTCAGTGGTTTATGTCTAAAGGATTATCTAGGCAGAGTCAGGCGCCTTTACATGGCTTTTCAGAGGTTCAGCGTGCTTATTCCCAGTTCACTTACCTAGCATCTGATGTGACAAGCCTTCTCTCAACCTCAAGGAGTAACCTTGAGAGGCATCCCTGCTCGAGGGGAGGTGTTGGCATGCAGCCTGCTGCCATGCAGGGTTGCTCCACGGCCCTGGGCTGACCACTGTTTATGGAGTAAGACTATTGACTTAGTCATATTTGCATACCAGCTGGATCTTGGCTGGTACATGCTCAACTAGCCCTCAGCTGTTGAGCAAGGTCTGTAGCCCGTAGCTATTGTGGTGTTATCTGTCTCCCCAGAGTCCACCTTAAGCTGGATGCAGTGACCTGCTGCCACTGGTGGCTATTGCTTAAGCTGAAAAGGGGGGAGGGGAAAGCACGTTGCCACAGTGATGGGGCTGACCCGTTCTAAAACAGGTGACAGATTTAGGCAGCCACTGCCAGCTTAGGTTAGGGGTGCTGTTTGTAAAGTGAAAATGACTGAAGGTGCTGGTATGAGTTGCCTTTTCTTAACTAGTCTGAACTTGTAGAAAACAAGCTGGGTTAGATGGATGTTAGGCTAAGGTTTTTCTCTTATCCCAGTATTCCAGAGAAACTACGCGTGTTGGTTGAAGTCATATTAGGTGACTGACTAGTATAGAAGCAGTATGTGCGTTTGGTGTTAGTATTAAATTATTACATGAGATGTGTAAGAAGATACAAGAAAAATGTGGCATTTCAACTGCTACTGTACCCTTTATAGTAATACTGTCGTTGATAAAGAATATCAAACAGTAAACCCCAAGTGTTCACTGTGAGTGAATTAACTTTTTCCCACCCCTCTTCTGTCAACAGCCGACACTGTGGACGCCTGCTCTGCCATAAGTGCTCAACAAAGGAGATTCCCATCATAAAATTTGACCTGAACAAGCCAGTTCGAGTTTGCAACATCTGCTTTGATGTCCTGACTCTGGGAGGAGTCTCCTAGTAGGCTGTGGAAGTAAAGGGATTCCCAGTCAGCGCTCCTGACAGCAGCTCTGCTTACAAGCCCTCTGGATAGGGAAGAGGAGGCCTATACGTGTCTTCTGCAATAGACTGAACTAATTAAGGACCCTGTTATGATATATTCCGGTATAAATGACTTTGTACGACTGTAAATGTATTGGGCTGTGATAGACTTCACTAGGAATTCGAGTGGATCGTTGAAAACCAAGTGATAAAAGAATTTAGACCCTCTTCTAGTTGCAGTGGGGTATGGAAGCTAAAATTGTTAGGCTGGTGTTCGAATCGACATGAAACAGGTCTGTCCTTGATATGGTGCTTTGTACTGAGCAACTCTATTCAGTCCTGTGGCTTTCAGGCTGATTAGTAGAGATGGCATTAAGTTTCAGGGTAACCAGGTATCTTTCTTTGCTTTGTCTTAAAGGATAAATGTTCCCTTTCTCCAGAGAAGACTTCTTGAGAAGCTAGGCTGAGCTGTGGCAACCACTGTTCACTTAAACTCTTGAAAAATGGGAGTAGTTGTTAAGTATAGCTCAAGAATTGTGGCCTTACAACAGAAAGCTTTACAACAAACATCTGATGCAAAGCAGTCAGAATTGCAGATCCACATCTGAATACCTCCTCAGTAAATGTCTCATGAGCTTTAGCATGTTCAAGAGAAGCGCAAGATTGTTTAGCCAGTAAATACTCTTGCTCATACCAGTTAGAACTGTCAAGGTCTACTTTGTTGCACTTTCGTATTTACGTTGCTAGTCCTTCTAATTCTGGTAACTTGTATAAATGAAGGTAAGTGCGCTGAAAGACCTGACCGTATGCTAGATGGAGAAACACTAGAACTGGTTAAGTAGTTGTAACTCGGAAAACAGCAATAAATGCTGATGTGCATTATGAATCCCATGAGGGAGAGTAGCACTTTACTTTGGTTTAAAGACCCTGGTGAACGGCTGTGGGACAGTCAGTAACCCTACCAGTGTAGGATGTGCTGCACCTCTAGACATTAAATTCCATTTTCAGCAGGATTGCTGGTGAGTGGGAGCGCATTTGGAGGCTTCCTGTTAACAGTTGGCCTCTGGCTTGAAGGAAGGATTCCGACCTAGTGGTGCAGTGCCAGACATTTGAATTAAGCTGCAGTATTTTAATCTAGGCTGATCATGCTCTCTTAAACATGCTGAATCTGTAACAATCCATCACCACATTGTCTAGGTAAACAGGAAAGTACTTTGCTGATAGACAAGGTTATGATTTGGTGGGCAAAGGCTTCAGTCAGAAAGTACGTGTGCTTAAGCAAAACTACATGCTATATCAAGGCTGTTTTCATCCCAAGAGATGAACCTAGTTTAGACTCAACTCGGCGTTCCTCATCTCTACTGTGAACTGGTGTGTGTTTATTTAATGACTGTTATCTCCAGTGTACAACGTGGGCGAGCTGGTGGTGCACTGCCCTGTGAAGAATAGTGACTTGTCGGTCTTAGAAGAAGGTGAGATGGTAAACCAGACTGCTGCTTTTGTGGAAGACTGGCTTGGGGTTTTTCCTCACACTTGTACAAAAAAGGATAGGAGAGGGTATAATTGGTGACATTTGCATGTTGAATTTCACATCAAGTCTCACTTGATCTGCACTTTTGATTTTCCAATATGACTATGTTATAACTGGAATCTCACCCTTGTTAACACTAGAGAAGAGTAATGGACAATAATACAAATTTGCCTCACTGTTTAATGTCTGTTGCTGTCACGTTCCAACAGAATGCCCTGGGTAACACAACTGGTCTCTAACACAGTTACTAATATAAATGGTTGTATCTCTGGCAGAATATTCTAGGTGAGAGAAGTGGAGAACAATGATGTCTGAGCATTTAACTGCAAGCTACAGTTTGGATTTTTGAGTGGAATAGATGAAAAACATTGTACTTCTAGTCTATTGCTTTCTGATATTTCAGAATATCACTGGCTGCAAGTATCTAGCAGTGAAAGATAGCGATGGAAAAGTGCTTTTGGTGAAAGAAGTCTTGGCTGTAGTGTATCCCGTGATAACATGTTGACTTCCTTGGTTTGGAGCTGTGGTGATGTGGAGGGGTAAGTTGTGTGCTCAGAATACCAAAAGATAGCGGCAGAGGAGTGTTCTTCCAAGGCCACAGCCTGTGGACTTCCAACTTAAGTGGAAAACTGCACAACATGTAATTGCTGAAGTGTTTAAACATCACTTTTTCAGTGACTTCTCTGGAAGGGGCAGGGGAACAGGGAGCTCAGCTTTAACAGAGTAAGCAAGCTTTTAAATAATGAAAAATGTAGATCTTGTGAAAATTCAGCCTAACTGGATGGCAGGTTTAAGGCTGGCTAGTTGCTGTTTTTAACACAGAATATTAATTAACTGCCTGAAACTCTGGGAAGGATGTGTGAAACCATGTGTAACGCTCCTCATTTGCTGTTTACAGCCAATATTGTACCAGCTTTCTTACTGAAGTCTGAAAAGGAAAGTTAAGGTTGTCGATAAACAAATGTGTAGCCTGAAGTGTTCATTAAATTTAAAGCAACTAAATTCAATGAATTTGATCATTTTAAAGTGCCTTTGAGATAGTTTCCTTCCAGCCAACTCTAAATAGCTTTCTGCCAGAGTTAAAGGGGAGAAGCTCACAACTCAAACCAAAACGCAAGTTTCCTTCTAGTTCAGCTGAAGAGGCTGACCCCACCAAACAGCTGGTGGGGTCGGTCCTTTATACACTCTGTCTAGTATCGGTCTGAACTCTCAGACCTCAGATTTGGGGGGGTGGGGGTGGGGCGGGGAGTTTTGCTGGCAATGCTCCACTGCAGGGTACAAATACGAATGGAGGCACTTGGTAATGTACTAGTGGTCAACACATTTCTAACTCTACTAAAAACTGCTCTTCTTTGTAGCATACTACAGTTGTGACCAAAACCCCAACCCTTGTTACCCCTGCTGTCTTTAAGTGGTATCTATTCACTCGAGACTCAAGTCTGCCAAGCGTTGAACAGGGTAAATGGAAAGCCATCGGCCGTCCCTGGGAAGTGATGCTGTCAGAGCAGGCTTCAGGCGCTTCAACAGGGCTACGTGGGAAGTCTGTGGTGGTTTGTAGCTTTTTGTTCTGAGCCTGGATTCCTCTTGATTGCAGTCATCCAGCACTTACACAAGCACAAAATGTGGACTAGTTTCAGTTTTAATTTGTCTCTGTAAAAGGTGTAGTCACTGTTTCACACCACTAAGTGGAGTGAGAACGTTAAGTGTTGAAGGTACTAACAGAGCATAGCAAATTGCTGGCTAAAAGCTGAGAGATGCCTTAATGACTTCCTGTGCTGGAGATGAATGGCTTGTACAACTTCTCATTTCTCACGTAGTGCTTATAAATTAGCATGTAACAATATTGGAGGCCAAGGCTGGATTTTTATTTTTTTTTTGTAGATCAGATGTTAATAGGTGAGTCCTCTTTCCTGTAACCGGCAGAGTTGGGTACTGCAGCAAACTCATTTCTAGAAAAATCAAAGCTTGTATGAGTGACAGAAATAACTCGAACCTTCCAATACCCTCTGAAATAGAAAAGGAAGTCTTAGAACAATGGCATTTTATCTGCAATGTTTGTCTGGAGTCACTGTAAAAATGTATTTTTCCAATATGCATTACTTTGTTGTGTAATGATTCTACTTGTAATAAAATGCATAACTAGATAATGCATTGTGAGGTGGAAACCTTGTTAAAGTATCTTCTCCTGTAGAGGCAGCTGCCCCTTTGCAAGCTATTCTTTACAAGCCACAAGGAAAACTAGGGATGCAACATTCAATTGGGCTTGACAACTGTTCTAAAATGATTCCAGGTATTCATTTTAATGTTGTGGAACTGCTACAACCATTCTTTTGGCTGACAAGGTTTGGTGTTCTAGTTTATACCATATAGTCATCCTGAATGCCTTATACTAGACACAGAGATAATCATTCTTATGAAACAATCCTAACTTCCTCTAGGCCAGAGCTGGTTCATGGAGTAAATAAGTTCTTGGCTTAGATCAGTTTCAAGGGCTGAGCCGAGTTGACTCAAAGCAACATACTAAGTGTGGTCAGTTGTATATTGGTGGGCAGCTTAGCCTCCTAGCAAAGCCTAGAGCTGCTGCAGCTTGGCTTCAAGAAAAGGAAAGCTTCAGTGCAATAGCAAAACCAACCAAAACATCTTGGTGAGTGTGATGTGTTAGTCTTTTTATTAATAAAACTTTACTAAAGTACAGATGAACACTGAGCTTTATTAGAGCACCGTCTGTGTTGACCTGACCCCTGTGTAACTGTCACTATTTTCTTCCCACCCTTTTTACTATGGGAGGATCTAGCTGAGCTTTTAAACTGGCGTAGAAACAAGATAATCCTGGAGCACTTCAGGCCAGCGAGGTTGTCTCCTTGTTTGCTTTAATAGATGACTTACTCCTTGTGCAAGATAAAATTTTCCTCCATCTTGGTGTTTCCCAAACACTAAACTGAAATTGGTTTTGAACCAAGTTTAAGTTACAGCACCACACTCCCATCTTGCCTTGCTGCAGCATGGGGTTGTACTGCTTTTGGGGGTTTTTTATGATATAGCTTTTAAGATCAAAAGCATCCCCTCAGCATTTCAACATAATGCTTGAGCACAGAGCACATTACAGCGAGATGAGACTTGCTTAGAGGTTACATAGCTAATGCACCTCTGCTAGGCCTCCAACTTGTGACATTGACTTGCCTTTACAAACTGCTTTTTACAGTATTTAATTACCTGGAATTTACTGCAACTTTTAAACAGCTTTTAAAAGCTACTTTAAAGACACTTGCCAATCAATTTAGGGGATGGTTTGACCTTTAAATGCTAGTTCAAGAAGACACATCCAACAGCACATGATGCAGTGATGCTTGGAATGCCCCCTGAGTTGTGGAGACAATGAAGGATGGCTTTGCACCTCTTGCCTGCGGATCTTACACTGCTTTACCTTTAGGTTTGTCATGCGAGAGGAGCAGCCTGCTCCTGTCCCAAAGACAGCACGAGCCCAGGGCTGGGTTTTTCAGTTCTGCCACTCATCTAAACATATGACTTCGCTGTGACTGGTAAGAGCTGATGCATCTGCCTGAAAGTGTCTTCACTTCTCTTCAAGATTTTGGTTGAAAACTAAACAACAAAACTAGGTTTACTAAAAAACCCTACCCACCACAACCCCCCAAACATATTACAATAACCATATGCACGTTTAAATGGCTGTACAGCTATTATCAGTGTCAGCTGCAGCCTCATCGTAAACATCGTAGGTGAAAAGCACTGTAGTATGTCCTGCTGTGACTGCAATGAAGTGATTATTCTCTACTTTGAAGCAATGCTGCCAGGCCTCCTGTAATCTTAATACTTATTAACTGATTGCTTAGATTTGTGGGACTTTAGAGGTGCTAGTAGCTCAAAACTAACTGAGTTTATAAATGCCTTCCAGCTGTTTATAAATAGGTGGCAGCTGCCTTAAGGAACTGAACACAGTTCAGCACGGACCTGTGCCGCTGCTGGGCTCTGTGTAATCTGAGTGTCTCTCTTGAGGCTCCACCTAGACCAGAACCTAACGAAAACCAGCAGCTGCTTCCCTGCAGCCTTGGGTTTATAGCACCTAGGCTCTCTGCGGGTATTCTCTTGTCCTTTTCAGCCCCACGCAGAAACAGTAATAACTTGCCCTGCACATTTGCCAGCTGTGATAAAATATGCACAGACTTCAAGGTTACAGGCTGATGGACGTGGTACCAGATGGGAGGAGGCCATATACCACAACGGAAATAAGAGGCAGATGACAGCGGGATAGTCGTGTTGCCACATAGCTTTTGTTAAACTACCAATTCTTGCTCTGAGTAGTTTGAAAGTAGTGAATCACAGGACCAGGAGGGTGAGGTTAATATAAAACAACAATCCTCATTAGGTGGCTTCCAGTATCATCTTTGCACAGTATCTAATGCAAACACTAAATGAGGAAATACAGCTGTGACCTTTGCCTTCTGTATTCCAAGAATTTGATAACGCTTTTGTATAACTAAGCTGCAGAAGTTCCTAGATGCTACGTACCTTAACTGTTGGAGAAATTCAGGCTTCTCCCTGCTACCTTTGAACTCCTTGGAGAAAACCAGGTGGGAAGGATGACCACCATTACAAAGCTGCAGACATAGTTCAAGCAAGTGGAGGACTGTGCATAAACAGGTCAGTGATGCTGCAGCAGTTCTTGTGCTCATTACCTCACTACCTTAAAACGCAATACGTTGCACCCACCACTGCGCATGCAAGCATCAATTTCCTGACTGCACAATGAATCAGTTTTTAAATATAATTCAGGCCGTGCATCTTAAAAATTTGTTGCCAGATGTAAACATACCATAGGAATAAAGTACATACCCTGTTACTGCTTTTTAGCCACTAACTTGGCTAAAGTATTTCCTCCATTTCATCTCCAGCTCCGCACATTAAGAGAGTCACGAGCAACATGAATTGTTAATTGCTGCCTTTGCACAGATGGAACGGAGCCGGAGCTGCCCCCTCAAAGTGCGATGTTTGGCTGCAGGACTCTGCCCCCCTGGAGTCAGTCACACCTTCAGGACACACTGCTCGGCCAGCGGATGGCAGCCCTCGTATTCCTCCAGGTGAGGGTTATCCAGATCGCCGCGGTCGTTGTGCTCACTGGAGGCCGGCCAGCCCCACGAGGGACCAGTAGTCCTCACGCACACGCAGTGACTCCCCCGCGAACCAGGTTGGTACAGCTTCCGAGGGACTCCAGTCCAGTCTCTCTTCACTCCCCCACTAACAATGGAAAATTTAAATAAATTACAATTCAAACCCGTGAAAATGCTTCTAGTGAATAGAGAACTGTTAGAAAAAACCCAAGAGAATCTGGGAGAGTTAGAACTAACAATACGCCACTGAGGTAGACTTTGCTGTCAATAGCCAACACAGCTTTCTGAGACCTCCTTATTGGCTGTGCTTTGGACACCTGTGGCCTGAAGCTGGTGTCATCACTGCTGCTACATGCTTTCGCACTTCCGAGAGCAACCAACTTCTGCTTACCGTGTTTCTATTGCTGGAAAAGGAATCATAGCCTTCTGTTACACAGCGTGTCTAATGGCAAAATGCCTTTTCTGGGGGTAGCTAATTGCTCACAGGTGACCACATGCCACCTTCTGTGCCTTGACTGAACACAGTGATTTTGAGAACTAGGGCAGAAGCAAAAAAAAAAAAAAATCTCAAGTACCTCTGCAGCTACTTCATGGTGTCTCTTATGGGCCAAATCCTGCCCGTTCCCCCAACCACAGCCTCTTTTAAGCCTGTAAAACTCTTTACACAAGTGACTGCCACGCAACACCCAGTCCCAAGGCTGTACCAAGCTCATTCACACATAGAAGCAATTCCCCCATGGTACGCAGTGCTACTGCTGTACCGAAACGAAATGAAGCCTAAGCATTTCGTGGTGTGGTCTGTGAAATGATCCCACCTTCAAACAAAATATTCCCTAAACTGAGAGAGGAATACAAGTAAATAGGCCAAGCAGGAAATGACTATTCAATGTTCAACCTCATTTTTATGTGGTTTTAAGTGAAAACTGTTGTGGCAGTAGCCTGTGAGACAGGCTCTGAAACTCTCTGAAAAACACAAGCTAAGCATTGCATTCCCGATAGGTGAGAAGGCAGCAGATGGTCCTAGTGAGGTTTCTGTCCTGTTTCCCTGAGAACAGCAGGCTTGTGTGCACATGTGGCAGTTCTGAAACCTGATTTGGATTCCAGTGTGACACAAGAATTTTTGCCCCAGAAATAAAATTCCTAGAAGTATTAATGATTGGGATAAAACTTTGGTTTCCTTTTACCCGCTCACCAGGTCAGTGAGCAGAGTAACTCTTTGCTACCTCATGCTGGAGAATGTTTTCACTAGCCCAACCTACGCCTCTGTGCAACTCCAGACTGGGTGGTGGCTATCAGTGGTTGCTGGGCAGGCAGAGAAAATCTAGGGACTCCAATTCACACAGCAGCAGTGGCTCAGCCTGGCACAGCAGAGAACAGCACTGCTGCTCCTTGCCGGTTGGCCCTGCCTGACAGAAAGCACAGCTGGGGGGGTGTTGGCTGATGGCAGGCTGAACATGAGCCAGCAGCATGCCCAGGTAGCCAAGGCGGCCAGTAGCATCCTGGCTGGTATCTGAGACAGTGTGGCCAGCAGGACCAGGGCAGCGATCATCTCCCTGTACTTGGCACTGGTGAGCCCGCACCTCAAATACCATGTTCAGTTTTGGGTCCCTCACTCCAAGACAGACACTGAGGTGTTGGAGCGCATCCAGAGAAGGGCAACAGAGCTGGGGAAGGGGCTGGAGCACAAGTCTGACCAGGAACAGCTGAGGGCACTGGGGGTGTCAGCCTGGAGAAAAGGAGGCTTGGAGGAGACCTTGCTCTCTACAACTACCTGAGAGGAGGGTGTAGCGAGGTGGGGGTTGGTCTCTTCTCCCAACTAACAACTGGTAGGACAAGAGGAAACAGCCCCAGGGGAGGTTTAGATTGGATATTAGGAAAATTTTCTTCACGGAAAGGGTTGTCAAGCACTGGAACGGGCTGCCCAGGGAAGTGGGGAAGTCATCATCCCTGGAGGTATTTAAAAGACGTGTAGATGTGACACTTAGGGACATGGTTTACTGGTGGACTTAGCAGTGCTGGGTTATTGTTTGGACTCTATTTAAAGGTCTTTTCCAACCTAAATGATTCTAGGATTCTGTGAAAATTCGTGGACAGGGGAAGGGACCCTGCCCAGCATATTCCAGCCCTGCCAGCACTCAGCACATTAGGACCAGCCTATACCCTTCTGTGGAGAAGTCAGTGGACCTCACCTACAATGGAGTATGGTGGCTGCAGGAGCCAGGACATCTTTCTATGCCACTCCTGCTAGGAGAGCCAAGGACAAAGCTCAAGACATCCAAAAAAACGGCAGAAATGCTCTGCTTCAAAGGGTCCAAGTGTGATGGCAGGAAGGCAGTTTACCTCTGTCTGGAGCACCAGAATCGGCTGCCCTTAGCAGAATTCCATTCAGAGTTGCAGGGTGGGAACTGCTGCTTCCTCTGCTCACTTTCTGCTTGGAACTTGAGAGCCTCCTCTATCGCAGCCTCAGCCTGCCTTAAGGCTTCTGTTGGTGCCCCATCTTCATCATAGAATCTGCCCACAAGCTTCCCTGGGAGAGAAGATCAGTTAAGACCGAAGTGTTTCCAGTCAAGGAAAAGGAATAGTTCTGTCTTTGTAAAAAAATAAATCATTATTTAAAGACAAAAAGGGATCTCACCATGGCCCAATTTTAAAACTGAACTGAGCTTACATCCTTTCCATTACTGGATCACACAGCAATTTATACATATTAAATCCACGCAGGGCAAGCTTAGGCACAGCCTCATTAAAGATCAGAAAGTCAACACCACTTTCAGCTGCAAAACTCAGAAGTCTTTCCCAACCGTGCACCCTATTCCCCAAAATCGTTCCCCTGTGCTGCTGCTCCTCCCGTCCCCCGAGCCTGGCTCATTTCAGTGCTCACATCTGATGAAATGATGAAAAGCAGGACAGAGAGCTGCAGCTGACGGCCCAGGGCAAGAGAACCGTCCAGTTTTGCCTCCAAGGTGGGCAGATGAATCTCACTCCAGCCAGGCCCACCTACCCACGGGGTTGTAGCTGTCACTGTAGAAGGACAGCCAGCTCTGGATGGCGAGCATCTCGCCGGGCGACAGCGCTGAGACATCGTCCACCAGCCCCGCTGGTGTGAAGTCACCGGTGGCAAACGCTCTGGTGGCATCTCTCCCTGCAAGGAGGCAGGTGGTGAGGCCCCCCCAGAGCTCTGCCAGCCGCCCCTGAGGCCCTGCCAGCCCCCCACTGCCCCGACCCCCTGACAAGGCCCTGCCAGCCCCCCCCCGAGCCCCTGACAACCCCCCCTGAGCCCCTGACAGGGCCCTGCCAGCCGCCCCCGAGCCCCTGACAACTCCCCCAGCCCCCACAGAGCCCCTGACAACCCCCCCCGAATCTCTGACAGGGCCCTGCCAGAGCCCCCCTGAGCCCCTGACAACCCCCACCAGCGCCCCCACCCCCCCGAACCCCTGACAGGGCCCTGCCAGCCCCCACAGAGCCCCTGACACCCCCCCCCCCGCGAATCTCCGACAGGGCCCTGCCAGCCGCCCCGAGCCTCTGCCAGGCCCAGGCCGCGGTAGCCCCCGCCCCGCCGGAGCTACCTGCGAGGCCGCTGTAGGCGCCGCCTGGGCCGTAGTGCCTGCGGCCGCGTTCCACGTCGAACACGCGGCCCAGCACGGCGAGGTAGAGCCCGGGTTCGCCCGCAGCGCCCCGGTACCGGGCCAGCTCGGCGACGCTCAGCAGGCGGCCGCGGGGCGGCGGCGGCAGCAGCCAGGCGCGGGGATCGAACCCGTGGCCCAGAAGGCAGGCGGCCCCCAGGCACAGCAGCGCAGCCGCCGCACCCCGCCACATGGGGCCGCACCACCCTGGCGGGCGCCTCGCGTGCCCGACCCCTTTCACGACACTTTCCTCGCCGCACGGCAGCGTGGCGGCGGCTGACGGCAGCGTGGCCGGTGCCGTGGGAAAGAGGCGTGACGAGCCTTCCCACGGCTCCGTTTTACGGCGGGTGTCGCGCAGCGCGGCCGCACCGGCGGCTTTCCGGGGCGGGGCGGGGCGGGGCGAGCCGGGCCTTTGCGGCGCCGGGCGTCGCTTGGCGGCAGTGTGGCGCGGCCGCCGCCGGCTGCGGGCTGACAGGTGCGGCGGGCCGGGAAGTTGCTGACTAAGCCGGGCCGGGCGGAGCCGCGGGAAGGAGAAGCGGCTCTGCCGAGCGTCGGGTCGCAGCGTCGGCGCCTCCGGGGGGCCCATGGGGACGGCGGCGAGCCACAGCAGCGAGGAGGAGGAGGAGGGCGCCGAGGAGGGCATGGAGGGGGCGGCCGCGGCGCCTCAGTCCGGCGCCCCCTTCCCGCCCGGCGCCGCCGCCAGCCCGGCGCCTCCGCTGCCGCCGGCCGAGGTGCTGCTGGACCAGGCCCGGCTGCGGGAAGCCACGGCGCGGCTGCGGGAGGCGGCGCTGCCTGAGTCGCTGGTGTCGCGGCACCACAGCACGCTGGTGCGCTGGCTGGAGGAGCGCCTCAGCCGCGGCGACGAGGCCGTCAGCCTGGAGCAGTTCTGCGAGGTGCTGGAGAGCGTCTCCCGCCTGGCAGCCGGCTCCCGCGGCGAGAGCGAGGAGGTGAGGGGGCGGCCGGTGGGGCCAGGCCGCTGCCCGGCCCGGGGGGGGCTGCGGGGGGCCGGTCCCCTCGCGGGACAAGGGGCGCCGGGGGGGGCTGCGCGGGGCCGGGGGACCGGGACAAGGGGCACCTGGGGGGGCTGCGCGGGACCGGGACAAGGGGCACCTGGGGGGGCTGCGCGGGGCCGGTCCCCCCGCGGGACGAGGGGCGCCCTCCCGAGGGAGCTGCCGGCCCAGGGGGGCAGCGCAGGGCCGGGGGACCGGGACAAGGGGCGTCCTCCCGGGGGAGCCGCCGGCCCGGGCAGGGCGGGGGGCGGTGGAACGCCCCGGGCTGCCGCTGGGGCAGGGCTCGCTCAGCCGGGGGGGCTCCCCCGGGGTCTCGCTGTGGGCGCGCAGCCGCCGGGCCCGTGACGCGGGGTCCCAGCAGCGAGGCCACCGAGGCGGCCGTGGGGAGCCCGGTCACCCCCTCCTGGTGGCCGGGGCGAGGCCAGGGCAGAGGGCTCTGCAGCCAGGTTCAGAAAGGGGCTGCTGCTACCGATAAAGGTGGCTGGCAACTTCCAGATCTTTTTTTAATATTTTTTTTCCATCGGTAATTTATACTTGGTTTTGTTGATCATGCCCAGCAGTCACTTCTAAATAAAAGGGTTATTTAACAACCATATTCTGCTGGTGTTACTGCCAGTGCAGCTGGTGGTAGCTCAGGTAGGAAGTTCTGTACCAGTAATTCCTCTGAGATACTTCTTAATGGCATCGCAAGTCAAAGTTTACCAGACTTGATTTTATTGTTGCTTTTCAAAATCGGCAGTGAGCTTGTCAAGTAGCTCGTTGGTATCCCATTACTTAGGTGAACAAGAGTTTTGGAAAACTTGTAAGCAAGTAGTGTAACACAGTTCCCCCTCCACAGACAGGTCTTTAGGTAAGGTTTTGGCAATAGAAGAGAGTGCAGTGCCCTTTCTGCTGTGGGAAGGCATGTGGAGAATTTAACATGTAGAACACTTAAGCTTTAGCTTTGCTCTCTAGCTAGCTAGCATTTAAAATGCAGTGGAAAACCCTGTTACGGGGAATTTCATGCTGGTTGAGAAAGTGGTTGTATTTGAATCTCTCACTGCATGCAGTTCCTGAGTCTCACCGGTGACTTCCTCCTGTCTTTGTATGGCTCCTGAGTAGTAGAATAACTTGGTAAAGTGTTAAACACTTTAACGTCACACATAACGCTCTGCGAAATCAGTGCCCAGATATTAACAAGACTACTGGAAACTGTGAAGAGATTAATTTTGTTCTACAGATAGGTATGGTGATACCTGACTGTTTTAAGTAGCTTGCTAAAATGCTGCTTCCATTTCCAGTTCCTTTAAGAGAGGCACTAAAGAACACTTCATTTGTAATGATGGTGAGAGTGGAATTAGTGCATCAGGGCTGTCTGTTAATACAAACAACTGAACTTCACAGGCTGCAGAAATATTTTGAGGATTGTCTGTATTGCGCATCCTCCTCTGCATGAAGAATGTAGTGGTTTTGGGTTTGGTTATTTATTTTTTTCTGCTCTCGGGAATGAGGAAAAAACTTGTCAGAGGATTTATCATGGTATGGATATGTGATCATATCCAGTCTGTCCTGCAAAGTTGGTATGTTGGGAGTTAGGGGAAAACCTTGATGTCATTGTTTTTGTAACTGGCACCAGCCCAGGGACTGTAGTATTTTAGGATGTGTTTTACACTGATGAGAAGTTAGTTTGTGGGTGGCAGGTCAGTAGGTTTCACTCTTTAGTGTTTATAGAATCCTGTCTGGCATAGACTAAGTGTTGATCTGCCCATTTTTCTATTATCAGTGTGGGGCTTGTGAACAAATACCTTGAATGCTTTATGGGCAAAATGAACCTCTTGTTTAAGTGCAGAATCTTCTTTCTAGGTAAAGTGAACCTCTGAATCCTTTTTTTTATTTAGTAGTGCTTCAGAGCTGTCATGTAATGTGTCCGGCTTTTGCTTGAAACATTAACGCTGCAGCTCTGCCGAGGATGAAGGATGACATACAGAGTTTTCCTAAGTCACACTTCAGATGTTCTGTCATGCTGTCCAACTCCTGAGCTGTCTGTGAGATGAGGGGGTGATTTTTCCGTGTGCCATGTTTCCTAGCAATCGCCTTAGCCATCAATTTTCCCAGGAAGGATGTCTCTTTTACATTTCTTTATGTTCAGGGTTGAACTGAGTAGGAAGTGTGTGGACTTCATGCTTTTATTTAGGAGCACAATGCAGCTGGATTGTGGTAAAGCTGCTACTGCATTTGTATCATGTCTCAGTTGTGAACACAACTCAAAAGCTTGGACACAGGTTTGCATACTGATTTTTTTCTTTCTTTTTTTTTCTTATATCCCCATTGTACAGAGCAGCTTGTCTGAGCAGTGGGACTTGTGTATGCTTTGTGTCAGTTAAAGAGTTTGTTATACTGAACAGTCAAAAAATAATTGTAGAGTTCTAGTGTTGGCGCAGTCTCCTGAGATCATAGGAAGAGTTTAAAAATAAAATAGCAAAATACTGCATTAAGATACAAAGAAAAGCACATATGTCATAATCTCTCCCTACATGAAAGTATGAAAATTTCGTTTAAAGTAGATATTGGCAGATCCAGCCTTGTCATCTTCTTTGGTGTTTGTTTTCACTAGTAACATCACCAAACTTGCTCACTTGTTTACCTCGTGTTTTAGTAATTGCACAGTTTGACTTTAAATACAAGGAGAAAAAGTCATAATTAGGAAAAATTGCTTCCCATGAAGTGTTGTCAAGCACTGGAACAGGCTGCCCGGGGAAGTGGTTGAGTCACCATCCCGGGAGGTATCTAAAAGACGTCTGGATGCGGTGCTTAGGGACATGGGTTAGCGGTGGACTCGGCAGTCCTGGCTTAACGGTTGGCTCGATGATCTGAAAGGTCTTTTCCAACCTGAACAGTTTCTGTGATTCTATCATAATGACAGGAATGGTGTGGTGCAAAACTGTATGTCGAATTGTTTTGGCAACCGAGTTAACGTTTGTTAAAGTTAATTCCCGCTGTGGTGTTGTCCTCCAGCAAAAGCCTTAGTTTTTTGCTTCAGCACCTACCTGATGCCCAGCCTCAGCCGTCTGTACTGGCTGAGGTCCTTTCTGGGTGCCCAGCACCGTTCGCCTTTGCTACCAAGAATAATTTTTTTAAAAGGTGATCATTGTTAGCGTGTGTTCAGCTGTATGTTTAGCTTAGCAGTTCTATAAACTCCTGTTAAAATTCAGCTCTGTGCCACAGAAGTGCTGCTGGAGCTGCAGTCAGCTAAAATACAGCATTTTGATTCGGTTGCCTTCCAAGGACTTTGCTCTCATTTAAGTGGTGTAATTATGTCATGGTTAATTGGCAGGTTATTTCGATCTAATCATTTCAGATTATTTCTCTCTAGGATAGTACTTTTAATGGTGCATCAAGTTCGATAATCGGGTAGCAAACCAAGAGATTCAAGCGTAAGCTTCCTCCCAAACAGCCGTGATTTGACTCTGTCAGACGCTTGTGATCTGTTCTTAGAGGCCAAGTTGACTTGGCTATGTGGCTGAACCTGAAATACCAAGTTCAGGGCTGGGAAGTCTTGCTTGTAAAGAAATATATTTTGTAAGTGCATTCCCAATTTAGGGGGGAAAAAAAAAAAGGTGCTTGTGAAATACAACATTTCTTTTTGGGGTATGGTCAGGGTTTGGGTTTGGTTTTTTTTTGTTTTTGTTTTTTCAATTAAACAGAAGCTTGATTCAAAATTAAATATGAATGTGAAAATATAGCTAGGTGTTCTTTTTAATAGTAGTGTGTCACTGGATCGTGAGTTCTGTGACGTGGCTAGTTAAAAAAAATTACCTTTACCAGCTTGGTTCTGTTGGATAGGTTTAGCTGAATAAAAGTATCTTGTACTTTTGTTAGTACAAAGATGTGAAATGCATAGCTGTGTGAGTGACTCTTTATACGTGCTCAACACAACTTCTTATATTAAATATTTATGTTAAGGTCAAAGTTAATAAAGTTGGCAATTATTCCCTTCCATAAGGGGGAGGGGGAAGTCTTGTCTAACCCCATTGTTTTCACACATACTTTGAAAAACTGTGTTAAACTGGTGTTTTGTGTAGGAGGACAGTGTATGGAAGGAAATACACATTTTAAAAAATCTGGTTCTACAGACACTTCCGTAAGTAAAGGAAGTAGTTAAAACCTGAAAGAATATGAGAGGGTGCAGTGTGAGATAGATGCAGCAGTAATGCGTAATGGATGGTGGTATGGCTTTTAGAACTACTCTACCCTTTAATGGAAAAGCTTTTTAGTGTTCTTTTGTGAGCACCTTCTTCGTAGTTCCAGCTGCCGGTGGATGGATACTGCTGATTCACTGGTATAGATGATGTGCTGGCTCCACCTAAACGTAACTATGGTTGACTTCTATAGGAAGGCAGTGCAAATGCCTTAAAACCTGCTAAGGACTGCAGATTTCCAGCCAGGCTGTTTCCTGTTGTTACAAATTCAGTACTACGGAAAACAGATTCTTCTGATTTTTATTTAATGCTGTTATGTTTACTGCTGTAGTTTCTGTGAAATACCTTGAATTTCTGCTTGAAATAATTTTCTTTTTTTTTTTTGCTTCTTTTCAGGCTTTTGCACAATTTGATGCTGAAGGAGATGGCACCGTAGATGTGGAGAACATGCTGGAGGCTCTCAAGAATTCTAGTGGAGCTAATCTTCAAGGGGAGCTTAGCCATGTGATCAGGCAACTGCAAGCTTGTTCACTAGTTCCAGGTATGAGAACAGTGACAAAACAAATGGTTTCCCAAGTCTTGCCTTTTTTTATAAGGGGTGCTGCTTCAATAAATTGTGTTAATAGTGTTGCTTGTCCTGATCTTATCAAAACCATACTTCGGGTTGTTCTTGTTTCTCTAGTATCAAACAAGTGAAGTTGCTGTAAATGAAAAATTTCCCATAACTACATCCAGCTCACTAACTTTCATAAAAACCCAATATTTTCTTCTCTGTGTGAGCAGCTGTGGAGCTGCTTATCCTTGTTTGGTTTAGCTTATGGTCAGAAAACAGTTCCTTGCAAAATTTTGCTGAATGCCTAGCTAATGCGATCTTGTACTCAGTAACTGGAGGAATAAATCCTTCATTGAGTCTATTTCAGGTGAAGAGTCATATTCCTTTTTATTATATTGTTATTTAGCATTTGAAATCCTGCTAAAACATAATTCATGTTTTATAGCATACTGTTTGGAAAGTGTCAGTTTCCAGAATTTGATTTCTGGGATAAGTATCGGTTACTGAGTTTCCTTCCAAGCTTTTGATGCAAAGTGGCTAAAGGGGATTTGCCTCAGAGGATTAAATGAGAAGTGCTAGAATTGGCTAGAGATAAGTCAGAGGAGAGTACTTACGGAGTACTGTTCTATGCATCTAAATGCACTGTGATTCAGAGTACCGCTGTCAAGGAGCTGAAATTTCTTATGAAGTTCATGGAAAGCATTAGGCATCTCTTTGGGAATAATCCATAATGCCAAATGCTTAGTGTAGCTCAGCGTGAGTGATGTGAGTACATCAGCTCATTAGCCAAGCAGCAACTGTTTCACTTTGAACTTCTGGGACAGCAAAATAAGCACAAGAAGTAAGATTATTTTTTTATTGTAAATTGTTTTGAACCCCTTCAGGCATTTCTGGTTACTGGCAAAAGTACTTGCCTGCACCTTTCACAGTCCTGCTGCAAAGGTTGCAAAGTTTGAGCTACTTTATATGGTGGAATGTAGTTCTCATGTAGGTTCCCGTGCTTAACTGGGATTTATCTAGTCATACGTTACAGAGGGGACAAATGATGACTTGGTCAAGTCAGGTGTTGCAACGAAGATAGAAATAATGTCTCTTTCTAGGTTTTATTGATATATTTTCTGAATCGAAAGAGCGTCTCGGTCTTCATGCTTCAATGATACTGAGATTTTTGCACCGGAATCGGATTTCTAGTACTGCCATCCCTTACCCAGTGTTGGAGTACTTCAACAATATCTGTACTATGCGGTCTTCTGTATTGAAGGATTCTTTAGATCGGCTTCTCCTAAAAGAGAAAGGTATGTAGTATCTTTCTCTTCTTTTTTCAAGATGGTAATGTAACCATAGCTTGAAGAAGCGATTACAGATAAAAGACAAAGCTTTCTTTACTGTTTAATCTTTAACAGGCATGGCTTTTTATGAAGTTGATCTACATGCTTCTGTGGGTTTTGTGTTGGTTTTTGAGGCACATAAATTATTTTCCTAACTACCTAGCAATCAGAGTAACACACTGGGATGTCTTTCACCTTTCTCCTGACCTGTTTCAGAATGATGAGTACTAACTTGCTATAGCCTTTATTCAGTCAATATCTCTACTAGTTGCTAGAACTTTAGTTCCCATGCGAAGATGAATGTTTTCTGAAGTTGACTGTTCAGTATTAAAAAAGAATTTGCTGGTTAGGGGTAGAGGTAGCGAATCTTACTGTATTTCAGATGGGACTGGCCTGGTGGTCTCCCTAGAGGGATGACTCCTTTTCCTCACAGCTTGACTTGATATTTTCAGTTATCTGCACTTCTATTGAAATAGATCAAGTTGCTTGGGGAGACAATATGCTTTGTCCCTTCCCTGGAACAGCTGAATTGACGTTTTCTCCATTGTATTACTTTTTCCTCTCGTCTATTTGTATTTTGGCATAATAATGATAAAACACTGGTGAGGCCAGTAATGAAAGGAGGAGATAAAGGCTATTGAACTCCAGGCAAAGTAGGTACTTTAATACTGCAAGTGGCAGGTTGAGATGATTTCATTTCAGGTGAAATGCAACTTCGCTGTCTTCTAGTTTCTGTCAGAAACAGTTCTCCAGGAACCGTGTTCTGTGCCAACAAGTTATTCTATATGAGATAGTTATTATAAAGGTATAACAATATTCAAAACAAGCAAAGGAAGAGTGCTGATGAGGGGTTTCTTTGCAGAATACCCCAGTGACTTGAATGGTGATCAGGAGTCGGACAAGCTGAAGTCTGTCACAAAGTGCTATACTCACATAGAAACCTCATCCAATTCTGCTGATATTGACAAGATGACAAATGGCGAAACTACATCTTTCTGGCAGTCGGATGGGAGTGCTCGCTCGCATTGGATCCGGTGAGTGATGTGGCAATGTACAGCTGAGTTTTGGGGGTGTTAGCCCTTAAGTCTACAGCCAGTGGGGTATTGTGGTGGTTTGGCCCTGGCCGGAGGCCGGGTGCCCACCGAAGCCGCCCTGTCGGTCTCCTCAGCCAGGCAGGGGAGAGAAAATACAAGGAAAGTGGGTCAAGATAAGGATGGGGAGATTGCTCGGCAATTACCCTCACAGGCAAAACAGACTTGACTTGGGGAAATTAGTTTAATTTATTACCATTCAAATCAGAGTAGGAAGTTGAGAAATAAGCCCAAATCTTAAAAACACCTTCTCCCCACCCCTCCCTTTTTCCTGGGCTCAATTTCACTCCTGATGTCTCTACCTGCTCCCCACCAGCAGCACAGAGGGACGGGGAATGGGAATGGGGGTTACAGTCAGTTCATCACATGCTGTCTCTTCTGCTCCTTCCTCCTCACACTCTTCCTCTGCTCCAGCGTGGGTCCCTCCCATGGGTGCAGCCTCCCAGGCCCAGCTGGCCCCAGGGCGTCCCCACGGGGTCCCCAGCCCGGGCTCCTCTCCCCATGTGCCACGGGCCCTGCCAGGGGCTGCCTCAGCGCCGCTGCCCATGGGGCACCCCCTGCCCCGGCGTGGGGCCCTCCCCGGGCTGCGGGGGGGTCTGCTCCCCTGGGGGCTCCATGGGCCGGGGGCTCCCCACAGGCTGGGGGGAATGTCTGCTCCAGGGTCTGGAGCCCCTCCGGCTCTGGCCTGGGGGCTGCGGGGCTGCTGCTCTCCCATCTCGCTCCTCTCTGGCTGCAGTTGCACAGGTTTTTTCCCCCCTTCCTAAATCTCTTACCCTGAGGCGCTGCCACCATCGCTGCTGGGCTCGGCCTTGGCCGGCTGGCATTGGCTCTGTTGGGCATGAGCTCCTCACAGAAGCCACCCCTGTAGCCCCCTGGCTACCAAAACCTTGTCACGCCAACCCATTACAGGTAACTGAAAAAAAATTGTGCAATTAATGACCGACAGATGAATATAGTTGACTTCTGCATAAATTTTAAAGGCCTGACCACCAAGTAAAAGTATTCACCGGTAAAATGCATACATCTTCCATGCTGGCACGTACCTTTGCTTTGTAGCTAAGCTTTCCAAACTGCATTACAGATGCAGTAGTTATTGCTTGAGGTGCTTTGCCACTGTCTAGAAAGTTACGTGAAACTCCATGAAATGTGTTTTTTCGGTAGTAGATCTAAGTGTGTATACTTTAATTTTTTATTTTTTTTTAAAGTCTCATGTTGGTCATTATTGACACTACATTTTTATTCCCGGGGAATGAATTCTTAGTTGAAAAGCTGAACAACCAAATTCTACAGTCTCATTATCAGAGGTGACTGTCATTTAAGTCAATTACAAGTTTTCTAACTTGTCCACCGTGATATGGGGCTGGTAGTGCCTGTGAAGCTCTAGTTAGTGGCCAGCGGATTTATTTGTGTCTATAGAAGTGGATACAGAGTGAAGCTTAGCTAAAATGAAATACTTGACTTATGTTCTCTTTGCTTTGCAGTTTAAAGATGAAGCCAGATGTTGTTTTGAGACATCTGTCCATTGCAGTGGCAGCTAATGACCAGAGTTACATGCCACAGCAAGTTACAGTGGCAGTGGGAAGGAATGCCAGCAGTCTTCAGGAGGTCCGAGATGTTCACATTCCAAGCAATATCACTGGCTACGTAACACTGTTGGAAAACGCTAACATTAGTCAGATGTGTGAGTCAATAAAGATACCATTGGTATACTGTTCTGGTGCTTTTTTGAAGGTGAAAGGTTGGGTAGATCATAGATCGATGTGTTGAAATGTCAGTTATTAGAACAAACTTTTGACCTGGTCCTTGGGTTAGAGAAATTGTTTTAACTGTAGTTTAATTTCTAGCCTGTAAGATATTTTCTGAGTCTTTCTCATGGCATCTGTCTGGAACTTGGGCTAAGGGTTGAAGAGCCAGGATGACTAAATATGCAGTTTTAGCCTCTCAGTTTGAAGACACTGGGCAATTTTAAAATATCTTTGCTTGCACAGTGAAAGCGTATGTTGGATGATGGCATCTGGCAAAAAAATCTGCTTCTGAGCAAGTATTTCTTTTTTTTTTCTTCAGTAGCAAAGCTCTGAAGCTGGTCAGATGCTTTTTGTAAAAGCAGGTTTTATGCTAAGGGTTTTTAAGTAGTGTTATTTTTAAGGCTGGTAGATCTGTGGGTGCTATATTGGAATCAAACAGAGGAAAGCTGCTTCTTCCTAAGATGGCTTCTGCAGCTTTGGAAATTTTGTCCCTTCCTTCCAAAGAGGTGCTTTTCACTAAGATGAACTCTCACTGCCACAGAAGTGGGCAGCAAGGATGTTGTTCCTCAGAAGTAACTAGGACAACGTTATCTATGCAAAATGGTCAAGAACTTACGTGAAAATTTTTATCTAACTCAAAACTTTATTTTTAGGCTTTGTTCTTTTTCTCTATCTTCTCCGCTGCCATTCTCAAGACACTTCCTATGTATGTAGGTGGAACGGTACTGGATAATCTATAATCTATTTTCCACTTTAAGGGTCTTTTTACTACTTTTCCCCTAATTTCTAGCCATACAGTATGTAAAGGATCTCATAGGCCATTCAAAGGCTGAATCTTCCAAATCATAAGCACGGTGAAGAAACACATATGCATAGTTGTCTGTATGTGGGAGTACTGTTACATATCTGCTGCTATTTTTCTAGGAGGCTTTGCAGCAATTATTGCTTTGAATATCTGGATTCTTCTAGATCTAATCCAGCAGAAGAAATTGAAAAAAAAATGTTTTGTGTTTTGACAGATGTACAGATAAACATCAAGCGTTGCCTTAGTGATGGATGTGACACAAGAATCCATGGACTCAGGGCCTTTGGTTATCAAAGGGTTAAGAAGGTGGGCGTCTCTGTGTGCGATGCTTCGGCTATCTGGTACTGGTCTTTGCTGACCTCTCTGGTAACAGCTTCCATGGAAACAAATCCAGCATTCGTTCACACTATTTTACAAAATACTCAGTAAGTACCAAACTTAGATGGTTTGTGACTTTTTAAAAAATTATTTTTAAAAATACTTCCAGCTTTAGTAAACTAATCTACTTTGTGTAACTGGCTTCCACTCCCTTCATCACGGTGTTTGAACATAATTTCAGCTATTGTGGTATTTCTCTTTTATCCATTTGCACACACTAGAACAAGTCAAATTCTCCTACCTGTTGTCTAATCTAGTTGTTAAGTCATGACTGAACACTGACAGATAGGGTTTTTTACCTGTCCTCTGACTTGTAATAATTTTGAAAAGCCTAAAATTAATTAAATTTTATTGTTAATTTTTTTGATTATAAATATTGAACACCTTCCGCGTACCACTGGAGCTAAATTGAGCTTAATTTTTAGCAAATGTTTGCTTCTGTAATGCCATGCCTTATGCAGGGATATAGTCAGGAATATGCAGGATCTCTGTGCAGATGTTTGCTCGTGGTGGTTGGCCACTTTCTGCGTTACTGTTTCCTTGTTTGACTGCCAAATGCTTCTGCCCAATGACTTGAAGGATTGGAATCCTAATAAAACCATTACACACCCACATCAACTTTTATAGAGCTTAGCGTGATGCCACCATGCTTAAGAGCATGGCTATCGCCAGGTTAATGAGTACTGTAGGCTAAAGTCCATTAAGCCTATCTTTTAATTTGTGTCATCTATGAATCTTCTTTAAAGTTTAGATAACTTTATACATGCTTATGTCGGCAAGCTTTACTAAAACCGAAGGGCTTCAGATTTGCCACACTTGAGATATTTTTTTAGAAATACAATGTAAATACTGAGCTAATAAAGCTAAGTAAGTTATAATGGCGAAATCTTGACCGAAAAATGTGCTTTCAGGAAGTACAAATTCAGTGTTTGGAATTATAAAGCAAACCCCCAAACTTCAGTGTTGCATAGAATGACTTTGAAACTGCTTAGGAATTCCTGTTTTCAGGGGTTCTTGCGTTACCTTTGGAAATCAAACAAAAATTCTGATCTGAGCTAACCAGTTTCTCTTAGTTCCTGTAATTGTTCTGAAAGAATTTAAAAGGATTTTTCCCTTTATTAACAGGCTGTTGCTCAATTCTAAAACTATTTAAAGTAAAGCAGTACTTGGGCGCTAAGCTATTTCTAATGCTGTCACGGATTTAATTCAAACCCCTTTGATTTATTTGTCTCATTAAATCTGAGATATGAGGCTACATTCAAGATTACCTGGCAGTCGTTGAACTTGCCCTGCCCAGAATGCAATACTAGTTTTACCTTTGGAAGAGATTCTCTGCGTATATAAATCTTCTGCCCTCAGAAACTATTTATAGAGACCTTTTTGCAAAAAAACATGGTGATTCAAATGTCTAATTTTAAAAGGCTGTTTTCTCCAATTCTCTCTGGTGTCTGATGTTACATTCCCTCCTTTCTACTAGGAAAGCACTGCAACACATGCCACCTCTATCTCTAACGCCAGGGTCTACAGATTTTTCAAGCTTCTTATCTCCAAATGTTTTGGAAGAAGTAGATAGCTTCCTTATAAGAATAACAAGGTGAGTTTGTGTTGATGTATTTTGATGGAGTGGAAGATGGTTTTGAGGAATTTTTATAGCAAATGTATCTCATTTTTACACACCTGCTATTTTTTTAGTATCTTGAAAAATTCAAAGACATTAAGAAACAGGCACCTCTAGATTTTTTCCATGTGAATGTTATTTTTGTTTAAAAACAGAATGTCTTTGGAGTTTCTTTTCATTCTGTTGTTTTTTTTCCCTCCCCAGTTGTTGTACTACTCCAGAGGTTGAACTTACACTCCTGGCCTTTGCCTTAGCCAGGGGGAGTGTCGCTAAAGTGATAAGTTCTCTTTGTACAATCACTGATCATCTGGACACTCCGTACAAGGCTTCATCGCTTATCGCTTCCATGGCAACAGTCAGACAGAACCTTCTTTATAAATATGGTAAATGAATAATTGTTGGAGCCTTTACTGTATGTACTTAAAACAATATGCAGCTTTGAGTTGTACTTGTTACTCTTTGAGGGGTTAAAACTGTACAAGACTTCTAAATTATCATCTGTTAACCAAGAAGCTGAACTGTCTTAAAAGTTATTGATTAGATCAGCTTTCTTTGATCTAAGAATTGAACCAGGTAGCATTCTCTTGAGGGAGAAAACCTGAACTTTGTAGATAGTGGCTGTATCAAGGTGGTGATAGTGTTTGTGTTGTGTAGAAAGCAAATGGCATCAAGTGTTTTCATTCTTCCAATAACACACTTTTTTGTATGTTTAGCCTCAGTCAGGGATCTCTCTTGCAGACATGCATAAATTGAAGAAGTGTTCTAAACATAATGTCATTAGCGTCTATTTACAGTGCTTTTATTTTCACTTTTATAAACTAATCTGAATGTGTCATTAAGTGTAGAGCTGTGCATGGTCTCGCAAAAGGTGGTCAACTTTTGCTGTAATGACTGTACTTCTTTGATAAATCTGTGTTTTCTCAGATGTCAGCTTCTGAGATTATCGTTACTCTCTCAGGAAGATTTTTTTGCTTTGCTTTTATTTTATAATTATAATATCAGTATTTACTTTCAATAGGTTTGAAAATTGTTTAGTTTTTCCCGGAGTAGCCACTGCCTTTTTTGCAAGACAAGAGTGATATTTCGCATATTGTGAATTCCGAAGTCTGCAAACAGTTGAAGGAACATTAGTTGTCATGATTTTCATTGTCCTTCTGCCCATATCTAAAACTTGAGCTATTTTAGGTCAATGTATCTTGTACACTCCAGCTTCTTCACACTTTTTTTTTTTGTGTGTCTGACAATGGTAAAAATCTCAGTATTGTAATTTTTTCCATTCATTTTCTCTACGAAGAACTTTAGAAAGCATTTTCCCCAGTGTTTTTTATGAACTTGATAAACCCTTGCATTTTCTTACTTAGGAAAACCTTTGCGACTAACACTGCAAGCATGTGATGTAAAGGGAAAAGAAGATAAATCAGGGCCTGAAAACCTCCTTGTAGAGCCATGGACTGGGGATGGTAAGAGCCTGGACTTAAAATCCAGCATATTCAACTACACAAAGGCTGTTAATAAGGCTGTGGTGCTGTTCCACTTATAGTTAAATATACTTGGTGCTACTCGATAGTTTTATGATATGGAAGATCTGTAATTAAAAATAAAAAAAAAGGGCAAAACAACAAACACCTCCCCACCCCCAAAAATACAAACGAAACCAAACCCAAAAAACCAAAACAATGTGGAAATTCTGTTTTACAACAAGGTGGATTTCTCAGGAGCCAGCTTATTGTTAAAACAAAAAGATTGGATTTTGGGGAGAATTATTGATATTTTATGTGGAAGTCAACAATGAGCTGTCACAAAGAAAATTATACTAGAGCACATTTTGTGGCTTGAACTCCTGAATAATTCACTGTTTGTTTCCCAAATATTGATGGAGAGATATGGTAGAAATCATTGAAATTTTCGCTGACTATACGTAACTATTAATTCTTCTTTAAAGCCTGTCTTTGTTAATGCAATGCTTTTATGTACTAGATAAAATCTAAACAGTTTTGTTTTTCTTGACCTCCTTTTTAAGTGAAATGCTGCCTAATCTTTTTTTTTTTTTAAATTGTGTATTGTCTTGTGCAGTGCTACTGGTAAATGAAAGCTATTGTGACAGAAAATCAGGCACATTCTAAATGCTCATTTTACCCCTCTGTTTGCTTTGTGTTTGGTTGGTTGGTTGGGTTTTTTTTTTAAAAAAAAATATTTGTGGATTGTCTTACGCTGTTTTGTGGATCACAGTTTGGGGAAAGGTGAGCTGTATCAGTGAATACAGCTACAAGCCCAAGTAACATTTGGGAGTTACTAATAACCTTTAATGGGGAAACACTCTTGAAACTGCTGCAGGTATTGCAGTCCTAGGAGAGACACGGTCTGGAGAGATCGTGTATGCTCTTGTGGGAGCATGTACTGACATAATACAGTCGTCTTACTTGTCTCTTTTTTATTTGGAAGCATTTACTAAGGAGCATTTCACTAGAAAAGCATTGTGGTTTTGTTTTCCCCCCTTTAGTCCACAATCTTCATATTCTCTTTCAAAGAGCTTGCACTAGCACTCCTTCCAACCTCATCTATTCCCTCTGCTGCTTTAGGTTTTCTTACTGAAACTGGGAAAACCAGGGCAAGTATCATTCTTTCTACTGGAACTGAATCTTCATTTCAAGTGACACAGATAAGGATAAAGGTATGTGGTTCCTGTATCCTTTTGAAGTAGAAGGCTTGCTTTTTTCCCTGGTGGTAGAGTTGAATTAGAATATTTTTTTTGTATGAACTGGAATTTTCAATTCATCATGAAATAGTGTTATTTTAGGGGTTTACTTTGGTATAAGTCACAGGGAACTTAAGGAAAGGGAGGTCATCAATTGTTTAAGGGGCCATAGGCACGTGGTAAAGACGCTTCTTTTATATTGCTGTTGTCTGTATCTTGCGATATACTCAAGCCAGTGACTCTTATGTGTATGGCTTCTCTCTGAAGAGTATGGATTTACAGGTAAGACCTTATAAATAATTTTCCAACTGTATATAGCAGGTTTCAAGATAGCAAGTAAGTTAGATTAAATGTAGGTCTTTCAAATTCATTTTTAGAGACACCAGTGTACTTTGCACATTTGGTGTGACTTTTATCTGGTTTAAAAAGCAAGATCTTTTAAAAGTGATTAACTTTTAAAAGTGATTAACTCTCATGGCCAGGGCAAAACTTCAGTGAGATTTCTGATTCCTGGAACAAGGATGCATATTTCAATGTCAAAGAGACTTAAAGGTGGATGGATTTCTGGCAAGTAAATTCTAATGAGCTGGACAGGTAGCTAAGCTGTTTTGCAGTGTAGTGATACCAGGATACATAACTTTAGTTTTGTTTGTGTTGAAAAAAAGCATACAAAATTTAAATGAGAATTAATATATGGAACTCTGGTTAATGTTGGGGTGCTAGCAGGGTGATAAATGCAACAAATATTAACCATTCACACGATCCTGGTTCAGTGGGTTACAAAAGTACGGTCAATATTTAGTTCCTCTCCATAACTTTTTTGTTATGGGAAATATAAAATATAAAAGCAATACATTTTTATTGTCAATTTTTTCATAATATTGCAACTGAATCTCTACTCTTAGGTCCGAAGAGGTGCCATTGGGGCCCAGTGTGGGCTGGTGTTTGCTTATAATAGTGCTTCGGAAAAGTTCCATGCAGAGGAACACTTCAAAAGATTTGAAAGCTATGACAAATGGAAGCTGCGGGAATTCAAAAAATTTTTAAAAAACAGGTATAGGCGGACATTTTGTAACGAATACCTGGAAGATAAATGTTAATTAGGTCTTTTTGCAATGCCAGTTGAACTATTGAGAATTGTTCCAAATGACTTAAAAATTAGGCGTCATTTAATCATTACTTGTTTAATTTTAATGAGCCTCAATTTGATGTGTTTGAGGAAATACATCATGGCTAGTTTTCAACCTCTTGATTTAAAAACCTGTTTAATAAGGGATATAACAAAACAAACTTTCTGCTTGAGGTGCAGATCACTGGTAAACAGAAACATTTTATGGGAAGATCATAGGTTAATTAGCTTTTATTACTTTCTCAGAACTGTTTCTTGGGAGTGAAGGGAAGTTAGGGACAGTGACTAAAAGGATTTTCTTACTTTGCATGTGATAGTTCGGGTATGTGAAAGTTTCTGTTGTCTCTCATCCTAACTTTGTAGCTGTAACATGCTAAAAATATTTTGGTAGAATATCAACGGCCTTGCAGTTTGTTTAAACTTCTTCTTCACAAAGTTTGTGGTATACTTTGATACATAGAAGCAGTTCTTCGCATGAAGATCTGGGAGATGATGACCCTATTGGCTGGTTTGAAGTGGAGGAAGAATGGGATGAAGTTGATGTCAAAATGCAGCAATGCAGAATCTCCCAAGTAAGAAACTGAAAACCCGTTGGTGCAGTCACAGTGAGCAAAAAAACCCCATAAAATAAAGTTGATCTCTGTGCTTTGTTGTAATGCCAGTTGAAATGAGTAACTCTTTTGTGCAAGGAGAATTCTTCTGGGCAGAGGTAAAAATCAATGGGCTTCTAGTTAAACGAATGATTCAGCTTCTGTCCTTTAGGTTTTATTCTTTCTTTATGTATACACAGAGAGCTGTAGTTAAATGGTGCTTCAGGATCAAATTTAATGCAAAATTACGTGATAACGCACAGACTGCTAGTTTCATCATGAGGAAATATTTCTAAAAACAAAGACATGATTGTTCCTTTATTCTAAGATCTAGACAACTACCGCCAGTTTCTTCAACCTTTGTTTTAAGGGACAATTGCTAAGCAGTTCCATCAGTTAGGTTGATTTCCTTAAGGAATATGGGGCTTTTCTGTTTCAAGAGTGGCAGAATATGGGGTTTGACAGGGAGTGCCTAAATAGAAAACTTTGCTTTTTGCATCCTGCATTTCTCTTGATTCTGGAATCGGCTGTTGTGCAGTTCCTCAGTCCTTTTTCATACTGTGGAAATCAGCAGAAGTGGTGGTACAGTTACAAGTCAACTGGATATTTTTCTAAAACTGTGACTGCTTGCTAAGCCACTCTGCTGGTGTCTGTGTAACCCTTAGTCCCTGAGACTTAACGAGCGTGCAGAGTTACTGAGTACATTTGGATGGCAGAACTTGCTGTTCCCTTCAGGTTTGCATTCTGTACCTTACTGTGGATAGATTGCATAAAAGAATGTTTTAAATACTACATATTGATCCTCTGCTTGCTTTTTAATGTGGCTAATAATTATTTTACCTGCGAAAATGCTGTAGCTATAGAGCCAAGGAGCAGAGTATGTAGAACAAATGGAACTGATAATGACTTAACTAACTTTGCAGGTGTTTGTAGAGGTCACAGAACCATCTCTGTAACTTTTGCAAGGGAGGAGAGTTCAAGCTTAGCCTGAATCTCAGGCTCAGTATTTTAAACTTCTGGAGGTGATTTCCAGGGAATAAGGCTTGACCTCCCAGCCCTACCTGCAGTCTCCTCGCATATGTGTGTTCACGTCTTTTAAAAGCCAGATTAGTACTAGTTTTTAAAACCCAATCTTGTGCTGTGTTTCTGCCTTTCTAGTACTTGATGATAAAGTTCTTGTGCACAAGACAAGACACAGCAGAACGGCTGGGGGTTCAAGGCCTGCATGTTCTTGGGTACCTTCGGCCGATGCGAGACGAGCCCAATAGGAGCATGAACTGCTTGCAGTGCAGGAGGACTGATGACGATACAGTTTGTGGCACAACTCTTCTCCTGAAGACGCTTCATTTTGTCCAGCAGCTGGCACAGGACCTGGTATTCTTACTTCTTAGTTCTTTTTAAGCATGTTATTTCCCATGCTAAAAGTAATAACGCTATGCTAATGGTAGTTGTGAATGGATAAAGAGAAGTCTTGGGAATCAGTACTAGCAACCATTAAGACTGTGCTATGAGGGGAAAAAAAAAATTCTGAAAAATAGCATTCTGTGTATATTTAGTGAAGTTGACTAGGACTATTTGGTCCAGAAGAGAGGTAAGAACCATTTTTCAGCATCATGTTACAATGCTGGGTGAAATAGATGCAACAGGAGGATGCTCTACTGTCTATTAGATAGTGTAGCTATTTCTGAAGGAAGCATCTGGAAAAATGCATAGAGAAAGAGCTAGGAAGGTTGCACAGATTAAAACATGTTCTCTTTTTATCTGAAATAATTCTGCAAATACCTAGGGTGAGATGTGTACGACTAAGAGATGTTGCTGGTATGTGCTGATATGTCTCAGCATAATGTACCCGGCTTCTGGGGATACATGTCAAAATCATGTTTTGTTCCTGCAGTGCATGCATCTGCCTTTTCAACTTCAATTCTGAGCTATGGGCAGTCTCGTTTTGGTTATTATTTTCAGTCGAATTAGATGAAGATGCAGAGGTTGTGGGTGGAGGTGGAGGACAGGGGTGGGGGACTAGACAGTCTAGAAAGAGGACAGTGAGTCCTTTTTAGTAGCTCTGTGAAGGGGAAGGTTTCAGCATGAACAGTCACGTTTAGACACTGGAATATGCATGAAAGACCTTACACTGGAATTCATGTTAGCTGCAAATTTATAGGAAACCAGGCTCCTTTAGGCCCAGTGCCCAGGGATTTACTTTTTATAAATGTGTTCTGTATAGACTTAATTTTCCAATCTTGCATTTTCTTTGCCTTTTTAAGGTCCAACAGAAGGAGAGTGGATTAAAATACAAGTCATTTTTAGATTTCACAGGCCTTGATTTGCAGCTGTTCTGGAATTTTTACAATAAACTTCACCAAAAGTAAGTCACTTTACTGTGCGGTGAAGAACTAATCTGTGTGTGTATGTATAAATAAAGTATGCTTAGTTTAGTTGCAGCAGTTTCTTCTTCCTAAACGACATCATTTACATAAATAACATTTTCCTGTTGCTGCCATATGGGTTTTTAACTCTGATGTTATGTAGAAGCTTGAGATGCAGATTAATTTAGCCGGTAGCTACAGGGTTTTTTTTGGCTATCTGTTCTCTACTCAGTGGTTTTTATCCATCTGAGATGGTGACTTTCATAACATTATCTATTTGGTGCAAAAGAGCTTCTGTTCTAGTTACTGCTTCTGTTTGTTTTATGCTTTCTTGCAGCCCGAGGGAAGAATGTATCTTTGCTCAAACACTGCTACTGCAGCTTCTCCAGAGCTGCTTCTCTGTACTTGCTGGAGACGGTAAAACTGCTAAACCTCAAGAAAATTCTCAGAGCAAAACATCTGGTCACACAGAAGCTGCAGAAGAGCTTTATAGACATTTGTGTGAAGGTAATTTACATTAACTGTTTTGTCTGTTCTGGCTTACAAGTGTGTTAAAACAGTTACAATTTGGGAAAAGATATTTATTCCTAGAGGCCAAGTGTTCCTTTGCTGCTGCTTCAGGTCAGTGTATGCTCATTAGTCTATCCCAGTGAAACTTCCTTTTTAACCCTATGAAATGGTTTTATAGATTTCTGACAACGTATGGTCTGGAAGCAGCTGCAATAGAAAACTTCTTTCAAACATGGCGCCTGCTTGAACTAGCAGAGAATGTGATCCTTTAACTATAATGTTACTGGGGTTCGTTTATTTCATATAAATATAAATGATCTTGAAAGGAGCCTGTAAGGTTTATAGAAGCACAGGGAAGATTCTGGAGCCGGTGGAGGATGGAAATTACACATTAGATTCATTGGAAGTAGGATGACACCTTTCTTATTCAAGTGTAATTTTTTTGTTTATGAACTAACACACTCTTGAAAAACGAGCTAGAGATAAAACAGTTTATATAGAACCTGTCACATCTCGAGAACCTTATGAGCTTTGATAGTTGTCAAGTCTTAATGTTCCTAGAATTACTTTACTCAGGGAATAAATATATCCTTAGAAAAATCTTTCTTGCTAGAAGTCAGAAAGTTTCCCCTCATTTTCTCTGTGTGTAATGGGATTGCAAGGGCTTGAAGTTGTGTAAAATAACATGTTTAATTCAGTTAAGCCTCTAACATGCTGGATGGAGTATTAATTTGAACCTGTAATTTTGTTTCCTTTTTGTATGAGCAGTAGTGGATATGGGGGACAGTAACTTCATGCCAATGAAAATGCTAAAAGAGGAAGTTAAGAACACCTTACTCAGTGGAGCAGCAATCTTTTTCCCAGATAGACAGACCAGGCGACACCAGCTCTTCACCATGATGGTAAACTCTTAAATGAGAAATTGATTGTTTAGTACCTGCTTTCTTTATGCCCAAAAGAGGACAAATCTGAGTTCTTGTTGTCAACTAATGTATACTTTGTCCTATTAAAGTAAAAACCTTCTTTTTTTTTCTTTGCCTCTCTTTACCCTTCCCTTTCTCTCTCTCTCTCTGCAGCTTATCCAAAGAAAGAGGAGCTAACCCTGCCTTTCTTACCAAAAATGAATAGTAGAACGCAGAAATTAGAATTCTTTCTCACAGAGGAAGGAAACAGAACATATCATAAAAATAAATCTTTTTCCTTTTCTAGAAAAACATCACAGAGCAAGAACATAAGCAATCAGTACATCTTGCCTTCAGATCCTTGTGTACCCACTTCAGGTAAGGGGTCCTGAAACTGTCAATAATTGTCTTGATACCCATCTGTTAATAAGTTTATATTTATTCCTTTTTAGAAATGTTATTCCCCTGGCAAATAATTCTCCAAAGTAATCAACTGACTTTGCTTTAGGAAGGAGAACACTGCTACTTAATATGTTTATTAACTGAGTAGCTGTATAAAACATTGTCCAAGGTTGGTGCTGAAATCAGAGTGTATTGCTCTTAGGTTTCTTCTAGGCTGTTTGCCAGGTTTTTAAAGTGATTGTTTGTCCATGGTGATGGCTGGTATTGATTTAACTGGTCTAGAGTCATCAAAACACAAACTTTTGATTTTCCTAGTAATTATACAGTAGGATCTCTACAGATTTATCACAGGGATAAATAAATTTGTGCTTTGGAACTGTGGTGGTACTTGGTTAGTGAGAAGATCTTTGTTTTGTAGTGATCAGGATCCAGGTGGACTCCTATTATTACCAGAGAAAGGAGTTTCCGCGGATTTTGACATAAGTGAAGTGCTGTCAGTCATGGATACCCTTCTGCTAGTGGCAGCAAGAGAGGTAATTGTCTTTGCACTCTTCCTGCTTTGCCAGGATTTCTGTATGCATTCAAACACAAGCTGCAGGCCTGAGGTACATGCTAAAGAACTAGCTTTCCTGTCCATCTGGATAAAACTGTTCAGGGCTATTCAAGTCTGCAGGATTAGGTTTTGCAGACAATTGAAGTATTTTCCTTTAAGCATTAATATTTCATTATAGTGGAGTAAGTAATGTAGAAGATGAAATATTTTGCCGTAGTGTTGAAAAGAATTTATGGTACCCTATCAACGCTAGGAAACAGAAGTAATCCCACGTTGAGAGGTTAGAATTGGTCATGCCACTAAGGGAGGTGTAAATGGAGGAGGGCCATTTACATATGGAGAAAAAATTTGCTGAGAACACAGTGACTCATACGTTGTAGCTATTCCTACTTAAAATTTCAATTTAGCAAAACAAAATCCATCAGTTGCTTCATGGTGTTACATGCTGCTTGTCAGTTGCATTTAATCTTTTTTCTGGGGTGAGTGGGATGATATAATGTCCATCACAGTTTACTGGGTACATGTTTCGTGTCGTTCTGCAGCAACGGAGGATATCCTTTTGTTACATTCTTTATTTTTCAGTGTGAAATGATGATGCTGGATGTTGCACAGCAAGAGAGTGGCACAGTCTTGTCTTCCCTATTCTGGTCTGTTCAAGGTAGCCTCCTTTCATGGTGCTACCTGCAACTTAAGGGAAGCGATAATTCAGCCAAGGATCTCGCAGTAGAAATAGTTAAAAACTGTAAGTGCTGGGATCGAATACAGAATTATGTGTGATGTAATACAGGACTTTAAAATGGGATTTGCGAATTGCAGTATAATAAGGGTTCACTGGTGGTTGCCTGAGGCATACTCAGAGCTGTCACAACATTTCTAATCCCTCTAGGAAGGAATTTGTAGGCATACTGGGCAATTTAGAATTTTAACTGTACTGATAATTTTACATTGGGAGAATCTTCAGAAAACGTTTCAGTCAGGTTTGGGGGTCAAATACTGAAAAAACTAACAGCCAAACAAAAACCAGTTACAGACTTTCATTTGAACATTTTGGTTTCTTTAAATGTCCCATATTTTTATAAGGTCCTGTGTGGTGATTAACGTATTTTCTTAGAAGTTTGTGATAGCAAGAAGGAACTTAAGAGGCTGGGCACTTCTAAGGGTGTTTTGCTGCAGTGGTTTGGTTTTTTTATTTGGTGTTTTGTTTGTTTTTTACGCAGCAGCTCAGTATTGAGTAGTTGATTAGGCCAAGTACTTAATGGAGGTATAATTTTATGTAAGATTACTTCATATTTGTGTATAAATAAGCTTATTGTGTTCTTATCTTACATTTAAAAATGGAGTAAGGCTATAGCTAAAACTTAGTAGCTACTTAAGCTAATTTCTTAGTTGTAGAGGGAGGCTCCTGGATACACTGAGGTGGTTGAAACAAACTTGGAGGGTTTGATTAAATTACTCATTGCTCATCTTTTTTGTAGAATTAAGTATGACTTGTGTCTACAATAGAAATATGACAGAAAACTTCTCTGAACTGTTCTCGCTCGTGAGTGTCACCACCTTGAGGCAGCAGATGCCTTTCCTGCTGTCTGTCTCATCCGCATTTCCATGCACTGATGTGTTTGATAAAGCAGGTTGTGGTATCAAATCCTTAAGGTGGATATTAAGGTGTTTTTTTTTCTCTTTAGATGTGGGCCAGTTCCTGTCAAATATCAGAACGATTTTGCAGTCACTTTTATCTCAATATAGTGGCAAAACAATAGTAGAAAAAATAAGTAACTCTGTCTTTGCTATGGCAACTCGTCAGCTGGTACGTGAACATTGGGATTTTGTACTATTCCCGGGTGGCATGGCTGTGGTTACGTGCATTTTCATGAGACCTGTGTTTTCTCCTAGGTCATCTTCTTGTTGGACTTTTGCACTTTAGACATTCCGTACTGTACTCTGCTACAGGGATTTAGCACTTTGATAGAACCACTGAAAAGACTTTGTAGTGAGCCTCATAAGGTAACTAAAGATACAGGCGCTATTAAGTACAGTGAAACAAAAGCAAAATTCCAAGAAAGATGGAGAAACCTGAGGTGATTCCATTCGTGAGCATTTGAAAGGAGCTGGAAAGCTTCTAAAAGCATGGGATGAGTAACAAAATGTTGAGTGAACTAGAAATATATCTGTGCTGATATGGAAGATGAGCAAAGTGACCAGAAAGAGCAACTGGAGTGAGAAGCCTAGAAGGCAGATAGGAAGGAGGGATTCTGAGGATGAAAAAAAAAAATAAAATTGAAAATATTATGTGCTCAACATTTTTAGCTTCATTGCTTGTGGCGATGCAAATAAAGTCTCTGTGTCTGTAGTGTAGATGTTTTAAATCTGCATTAGTCATCTAGACTCTTTTATTATTGTCAGAGACTTGTAGGCTCTTCTGGGGTGAGACTGTCTCCTCCCCTAGTAGACTAGGTGAATCTTGCTTTAGAAGTGCTGCTTTACCATGATCATTGAGGGTGTCTTTCTAACTAGTTCAGGTGTCAATCAATGCTGTAGCCTTTTACATGGCACTTTGTATGTACATTTGGCAGCTTTAAAGTATAGACACAAAAATGTAGTGTGGTAATTTTTTTAAAAAAAAAAAAGCTTTGCATTTGTATCTCAAAAATACACTTTTGTTCTACAGATGGAAATGGAAAGCTGGCAGCAAGAACAGCCTGTAGTATTGCGAACATGGACAATGGAATCGCCTCATAACTATGAAAATAATTGCCATGAGGTCTCAGTCTTCCTGTGTCATGGGGCAACTTACTTTGAGGTGGAATTTGATGAAAAATGTGAAACTGAAAGGAGGTAATTTAATCTTATGCTGTGTTGTATTCCAATATCTGTTTGCAGAGGGGAAATTCACGTTTCAATGTGCAAGGAATATTTTTTTTTTTGCACTTCAAGCATGCCATTTCAATTTCTGCATTGTCCTGTGTAATACACAGTGTGTATTTTGAATGACTTCTGGTGCTGAAAGCCTTCTGTTCATATGAATTTTGCTTCCTTTGGCCTTGACTTGTTTTGTAATATTGCTGTGACCAGCACAGTTTGTGCTTGTGGTATTTGGTGCTTGTGGTATTTGTCTTGCCCTGTTTAGGCAAAACTATTGGCTTGGTTTCTCCTGATAATGTATCAGGCTACTGCTTAGTTAAGGCATATGCCAGATGTTAAAATTAGCACCCACTACCAATTCTCAAGGGTTGAAAGCTCTGCAGGAAAGCAGGTCTGTGTTTGCTGGGACTATTGCACTGAAATGTGAAATAAATTCCTTAGCAGTCACATGCAGCAATGCAGGTGTGTTTCAGAAAGATGTGACAGGGTACGCTGAGATGTAGTGCTTGTGAAAATCCAAAAGCAAACGTTTTCCCTCAAAACTAAAAAAGCAAATTTGGAAGTAATGAATTGCAATTTTCACAGGTATGATTACCTCGAGTTTACTGATGCCAGAGGTGCAAAAACTCGTTACGATACAAAGGTTGGCACTGAGAAGTGGCCTAAGGTGAGCACCTTTTGAAGTTCTGAACCAAGTGATATATGCAATCTTAGGAAATTCTTAAGATTCTTGTGGAAAACCTATTGTCTAAAAGGATGTGTGCTTTCATCCCTGCGTGTGTGTGTTTATTCCCTCTCAAAGGTGGGGGGCAGGAGGCAAGGAGGAAAGTCTGCAGTGATGCAAATAAAAGGAGTGAATGAGTAAAGAATCCCTCTTTGTTGCTGTTTTTGTTGCTGTTATTAAGGGAGCAGTCAGTCAAAAACAAAAAGTAATAATCATGCTTAACTGCCAGTAACTACACGGGTAAAACTTACTGGCTGACACCCTGCCCTTGCAATTTTTTGCATCATGAGAAAGTGCAGTGCTTTCTGTGGCTATGTTCTTTCTTCCGTGACACCTGCTCAAATGGGATGCTTTATGGCTCCGACTGCTAAAGCTCAATCATCTCTAAAATAGCTCACTAAGCTACTGAATAGAAATTTCACTTCCTTGGTGTTGTGGGTTTCCCATTCAGATGGTGGGGGAGATTAGATCTGTTATGGACAGAACGTAATAATGAAAAAACCACAGTTGCTGAAGGGAATTCATTACCCTGAAACGTCTACTTGTCATGTACATTTGGCAAAATGACTGTTTTGTTGCTCTGTAGAAAGTGACCTTTAAGGCTGGCCCACGGCTGCAGTTTCTCTTTCACTCTGACAGCAGTAATAATGAGTGGGGCTACAAGTTTTCCGTCACTGCTTATGGCCTACCAGATGTTGCCGTTTCTTGGGGCTTGGATTTACAGCTTCTTGTATCCCGGTTGATGGGGCGCTTGGCTTCCCGAAGTATGGCGCTGAAATCTCTAAGAGGTGAGTGCGTTTAATAGCTCCAGAAGTTGTGATGCAGTGTTAGGAGGAGATACGAGGACTTTATGTTTGGAATAGCCTGTGAAATGAAGTTCTTCCTATATTTCTTTCTTGGCTGAAGGTGGAAGACTTGCTGTATTGCTGCTCAAACCAGTTTGGGCACTGAGCTTTTTGTGGCATGCCTGCTTGCTGTTCTGTGGGACTAATTTGGAAATTTCTCTATTGTGATTTCTCTGGTATTCAGAAGCCAATGTTAGGAAGGCATGGACACCTGGAAGTAAACATACTAAGCTGAATTACATTTGTGAAGTAATATCAGAATTTGACCAATCTTCTCTTCTTTTTTTCCTTTAAAATTGTTCCCTAGTGCTGTGGTGGGGTGAATATGGAGCCAGCAAACACGCACCCGCCCCCTAGAGCTTAGAACACAAATGATTTTAAGTGTGTCACATGAGCATTTGGTATTGATTTTAAATTTGAATTTACAAATTAAGTTTGCTTAATTCTGGTAGTTAAGTACACTTGGGATTTGGGCCACTGAAGATAAGTAAAATACAAAAAATATGAGTGTGCCATAAGAAAGAAAAAAAAAAGGTGCATTTGTTCTTTAGTTTCAGAACCAGAACACTTCTAGCTAGCTTTCTAAATCTGAATTCATTCACCACTTTGAGTTCTTACTGCAATCAGTTGGTCAGTCCTTACGTTTGAAAATTGGGGAGGTACCTACACACAAATTTAGGGAACTAATTGAAGTGTTCTTACAGTAGAATGTAGTTTTCCTTTCTTAATATGAGCATGCTGACATACAGCAAATTGCTACGTCATTAGTAGGAGAAAAAGCTTTTAAACTCTCTTGCAAACTGGGGAGTGTCTATGGTCACAGGTGCAGCAAAAATGTCTAAAGTCCTTCCATAATGTAACATATTGTCACCCTAAGATACTGATGCTATCATTAAAGAAAGGGTACAGCAGTTTTCTGCACCACATTAGAGAAACAGGAGTTAGAGAATGTTGTTAAATTACTTGTTCTGTCTATTTGCATTACCTTCCCCCCTCCCCCACTGGATGTTTAACAATTACTATTTTCATTAATCTGTAAAACTGAACAAAAATATTCAGTAACTGAGGCATCTGTTCCGAATTTTTTGCAGAACTAGGTAGTGAAGCAGACTTGCCTCCTTTGAAAGTCACGTCAGTTCTTAATTCTCCTCTCTGGAAACCTGTCTTCAGGCATCAGATGTGTCCTGAGGCACTCCGAGCCAGTCAAAGCAGTCGATGGCACAAAGATGAAAAAGAGGTACTTTTACACCGCTGCTTTCGTTTTGTAGGCGTGAAATCCTGATGTATCACACAGTTCTGTTCCAACTTAATTAGTTGATACGTCCTTAAGCGTATGCTGTTGTGCTGAAGTTATCGTCGCTTGTGCTATTGAATTCAGATATTAAGGAGGAAAGAAACTGTTGTTCTGTACTCTTCTTATTAGTTTCCATTTTCATGGAATCATGGAAGAGTTGGGAGGGACCTTCAAAGGTCCCTTGGGCAGGGACATCTTTCCTTACATCAGGTTGCTCAACTGCAGTAGATACGCTGCAAGCTGACTTTATTGTCAAAATGAGCTGCAACAATTTTTCACATTCATTTTAAAGTGTTTTTCTAATGTTCTTTTCAGGCTAGGAGCTCTCAGCCAGATGACTGCCGTAACTTTCTTATCGACTTTGCAAAATCAGATCCTGCCCAGGACTTCAGTGGGCAAAAATCTGAACTTTTCAAAGGACTTATACAGGCATGTAAAAAACAGACCCCAAAGACAGATATAGTTGCTGGTTCTACTATTGATCAAGCTGTGAACTCAACATTTGCTGCTTTGGTGTATCTCACTCCAGATTTATATGAGAAGCTTCAAAAATATGGTAACTCTAATATTATTAGACTCTCTTAATAATGAAGACTTAAAGTTTGTAGAAGGCTATTTTATAAATCAGGTTTTTTACTGATTTAAAAAAAAATCAGTTTGTCAATGTTAAAAAAATGTTCTGTATAAAGAAGTCATTATTTAGGTAGATTAGGTAAGCCTTATCTCTAAAGTGTTTCTTTTTTATTAATATGTGCTCTTATCTTCAGAGCTTTGTCCCAAAACTAATAAACATCATAAGCTACTGACTAAGCCTTACAGGGATATACCCAGAGAAAGCAGTGATGTCCTCTGGAGTGTTAATTCAGAACAGTGTGGCTCCTGGTGATTAGAGGTTCTTACATCATTTTCCATTCTCATTGTATCTTTTCTAAAAAGCCAGGACCAACCTGTATGTTTTTACATGGAGGTGGTGTGAATTACCTCCCCAAATGTTACTGTGGAAACTAGTCTTGGCATCCTCAAAACCATAGGTTTTTATTTTATTTTAAATAAAAGGTAATGTTTTGCTTTTAACTTACATTATGTCCTTTGTATTACAATTTATGTATTTTTCAGTAGGTAAAGTGAACAACTTTTTAACTTGCACCATCCTTCCATTAAACTTCTTGATAGGTTTGAAGTATTGGATAATAAGGTATTACTTGGCTTTGAAAGGGTTTAATTTTAGGCTTTCACTTTCTGTCGCAATCTTGAAGCTAAATATCTTACTTTTTGAGCTATGAAGTTATGGGTAAAAATGATTGACACAAAGACTGCCTGGATGACTAAAGTATTTATTGCCTTTAGTCATTTTGTCTGTGTCTGATAATTGATCTACTTTTCTGAGTAAGATTGAAAATGGTGGTAGCTCAGGAAAATATTGAGTGGATAGGGTATCCATCCTACTATTATGTAATAGCTTCATCTGTCAGTCTTGCTGGGGCAGACTGATTTCAGGACCCATGTTCACCTGTACCATGTGAAGCATTGTACAAGCAATGACGAAAAAAACCCCAAACCGAGGGCAATGGGAGAGAGAAGACCTTGAATAGGAATGTCTTTTTCTCCATAGTCATTGTCAGGCCAGTTGTGATGGAAACTGTTTTGTCAGGTCTTGAGGTTTTGTCAGTTCATAGAAAGTTCATCACATAAATCTTTTTTTCTCTTTTGTTTTATAACCAAATGCATCTATAGAGCTTTAAGTTAATACTAAGTGTTTCATGACTATTCTGATAGCAGTTTGCGTTAGTGATACTTGTTTGTATGGGGAGAGGTTTTTATCTTCCATGACTACAGGCACCAATTCTGGGGAGAGATGAGAAAGCTACTCGTAATTTGACTTTGCAAATAACTCTGTCAAGGTGCAGTTTATGTATTTGAGGCGTATCAATGTTGACAGTTCTTACTCCTTCTTTTTGTTACAGGCATAATTCCAAGTATTGACTAAGAGATGAAGGGAAGGCTGTAGTGTAATTTTTAGTTAACTAGTCAAGTTGTATAAAAAATGGAGCTGTAAATAAACACGACTCTTCTTTCTCTCCTTTCCAGTCAACAGTGGAGGCAAGGTGCCTTTGAGTGATACGTTTGCACAAGTATATTCCCTGGCTGATTCAATTAGAATATGGATGGTAAGATCACTCAGGAGGTTATCTATGAATGTCTTTTTAATATTTTACAGTGCAATGTGAAGAAGTGCATGGAACCATGTTTTCCTTCAGTGATTCTAGACGAGCTGTTTTCCCTTAAGAACATCATACATTCACTTCTAAACTTTCTAACTTTTAGGAGTGAATTCGACTCAAAATCAGTTAAATCTGTGTTATTTTTCAGCAAGAATGTGTTGTTAATTTGGAAGGTTCTTACATAGTAGATGGAGTACTTTTGAGGTATAGTATAGAAAGAAATCTGTCTTAAACAGTGCAGTGCTAATAGAAAAGGAAATAACTGCTGCTTTGACAAGCAAGTAACTGGCTTCAGTTCTGGGTATGGTTTTTGCCTGTGATTTTTTCCTTGAAACAGAAGCCCTATGTCAAAGGCTGGCATCATCCACTCGCAACATTGTGAGAGGTGTCTGCATCATCACCTGCAGCTGCAGAGAGCCAAAATTGGTTTAGATTTCACTAGACAGCAGGAAATTGTAAATAGTAAAAATTACGTGGCCTTTTTTAGACAATTCAGTCTATGGCTTGTTGTTCTGCACCTGTTGTAAGCCCTTCAGGTGTAGGCCAGACAAATTAACTGTTCTAGTATCTTGTGACCTCTTCCCTCCTCTTTCCTGCCTGCCAGAATTCCTGGCAGCTTGAAACACTAGGGATGCAATGAGTGCAGGTGCATGTTAAGATGAATAATTGCGTTGTACCACAGGTGATGTGACAGGTGATGTTTGCATCTGACAGTACTCGCTAGTTAAGTGACATAATGCTTTTGGAGAATCTTATCTCATGACTAGGTGTATCTATCTCATCCTGAGTGGTGGGGGTAAAGGGGAAGCCTTTTTCTTTGAGGACTGATGCACATCTAGTCACAAGATGGGGAAGGGTCTCAGCCTACAAACCTTGAGCGTCGTGGTGTGCAGCTGTTATCTGCTCTGATAGTTTAGGTGCTGCTCTTTTAGACTACTGGGTGTTTTCTTCTGCAGTAGGGAATAGTAAATACTGTCATCTGTTCCTGAGATTAAATTCCTTTAATGGGACGCAGTCTTCATACTGCCTTACTGTATAGATCTACAGGGGGGAATCATATTTTAACTATTTTAACATCCTGTCTACAGTTGGAAATGAAGCAGAAATCCCTGATGAGTAGGGGCAATGATGCTGAGGAGAAGGAGAACACAGAAGCGGTTGAGGTCAACCCAGAAACTCTTGGTAGGTATTGCCTTTCCAAATGCATAAGCATTGCCTTGTAAATCTTAGACATTATTTTTGCCGTAAAAGGTAAGTTAGCAACTGGGGTTACTGTTTAATACCTTAAGACACAAACTAGTGTATGCTCCTTGAACTATCTGGGGTTGTGTTCTTTATTCTTTGTAGAAAATAGTAAATGAGAAAATTCTTCAGGGAATGACCTCTCACTTGGGTTCTGAACTTGCATTCATCTGTTTTTGTAGATACTTGTTAACTGCAATTAACTGATGTTAGAATAACAGATGGTTTTTACTAAAGTGTGTTCTCATTGACTACTGCGTACTTTATCTGGTTCAGTGTAACTATTTGGATTTAGCATTTAGAAATCTATGATTAAGTAACTGATAGCATCATGATCAATATAACAGGAAAACCAGTGTTTTCTAGCTGTCTTTGTTCAGAAGAAATAAATCACTTTCTTCCTAAGCAGAAGATAGCAAGTTTGATGTCCTGTTGTCATGATTTTAACTCTTCCAATTTTTATACTGCAGCAAAACTGTGTATGCAGAAGAGCCTTTTGTTACTGAATTTTCTGCCTGTGAGAGCAAAGAGGAAAGATTCTGCTTCAGACAGTTTGGAAGCCCAAGACACTGATGATATCCAACAGTATGTCAGTGATAAATGCCAAAGAAAAGGTTCCGTTGTGGACATGGACTTCCAGACAGCACACTCAATGTCACCCAATGGAGTAACTCATCCTGTTTCAAAAGAGGGGGGGCAAATGACACAGTCCGATACGAGGGTTAAACAAATTCCAGACCCCCTCCGAACAGAAGCGTCTACATTTCACAGTAAGCCTGTTGAAAATACAGTTTCACAGCAAGAAGAGATATCGTCACCTCCTTCCACTCCTACGCGAAAATCTCAGTTCAGCCGTGGCAGACTAAGGCTGCTGTCTTTCAGATCAATGGAAGAGCCGAGAGCTGTGCCTACTGTGAAGGAGAAATATCCTATATTGAAAAACATATTAGACTTTATTAAAGATCAATCACTTTCACATGAAAGGTAAGCAAATGGAAAATGTTGCCAAGCATAAAATACAGAAACCTGTCTTCACAACCTCCTCAGGTGGAGTAAACCATATTTTAGCTGCAAGGGAGTATTGAAAAAATAATTAGTGGTCAGATGGATGTATCAACCTTCAGTTATTTGCAGACATATGTTAACACACCCCATGTAGGGGCTCTTAGGGAGTACTGTTTTCTTTGAATTATGTAGTACAGAATGTAAAAAAAACCAATTACTTGGCAATTTATTGTCTTGCTTCCTGAGATCTGTTTGCAGTAGCATCTTACTTTGTATCTACAAACAGCAAAGACCTGGTATATCAGTACAAACAATCCTCGATACCAACTATAGAATAGTTGCATCTCTCATTAAATTACCTGATACTCTGAAAAAGCTATTTTGAAGACAGCTTTTCAATTCTCAGCTTGTCTATTTTAAGCTCTAAAAGCTGGACTGGTGCAGCAAGGGCTGGGTTGGGTTCTAAGCTTTGTCACTCACTCCAACTGTAATATACTGCTGCCGAAATAGAACTGAAAATTTAGATACCCATCTCTTGTTTATTGGTCAAGCACTTCTTGAATTGTGATTTTTTTGGGTTATTTTAAGTACAATGTTTTGAAGTCCTCATAGATGTTTTTTGTTCTTCTTAGTGTTTTAAAGGTTCTTGCTTTGAGAAAATCCCAAGGGCAGAGTATTATGGAAGTGCTCAAGATGATCCGTCAGTGCCTAGATTCGCTTGGGCAGCCGCACTGTTTTCATCCACCCTGTGTACTTTTTCTCTTAGAACTTCTAGCCTGTCAGAAAGATTTTACCAAGTAAGTAATTATTTAGGCAAGGCTCAGCCATAAGATTGAATGTGTCTTAGTTCTTGTGTTCTCCCGGTCATATATATATATTTTAAACAGTAGAAAGTTGTTGCTTTTTAATCCACACAGATAATCAAGATATCACCTGAGGAGAAGTTTTTAGGCTACTATGTGTGCCTTGCATGCTTCATTAAAAAAAAAAAAAGTAATTATTTTCAAGTGGGACTTTACAGCTATTCATGCCAGTAGGTATCATGCAGTTGAATCACAATGTGGATACCTAGAAATATCTTTACAGCTCCAACCAGATCACAACAGGCCCCAAAAGATTGTGGAGTCTTCAGTTACTGCTTTAGAGTTCCTCTCTAGCTCTTCATTCATTCAAAGAATGAATAATTCCTTAGGTAGTGTTGTGTCTGTAATTTTTGTGAGCTTGCTTTGTAAATCAAGATAATAACTATCTGGCAGAAGAACTAACTTCCAAGAATGGGTGCATGTTATATCTTTTTAGTCAAGCATTTGCTTATTTATGAGTTTTCGTAACTTTGGGTGTGATACCTGTATAAGACAGATTTTCTTGTGTGGTGGAATGTTTCACTTGGGTGCCAGAGGCTGAAGTGGTGGACGTGCCAGCCAAGGTCTGCAGTGCTGTATAGGGGCGTGCACATACACACAGATAAAAGAGGCAAAAAAGATCATACCCATTATATGCATGTGCAGTTGTTGTTCTAAGGAAAGATAATTTGGAAGGGTTTATTTTAAATTTTAGGTACAACTAGAAAGCACTTGTTGCAAAGGAGGAGCTAATACCGTGCCGTTCTGGTTCATGAATTGAGCTCTGATTTCCATCGTGTGTCCGGACAGTGCTATCTGAACTCTGTCTGCTGGCTTCTCACTTGTCAAGAGCTTTTTATGGTTGTTCTTGCAGTGCACCAATTTCCTTTAAGATCTTGATTAGATTTTTATAAAGTGCCTTTTCAATTTGAAGGAATGTTCTATTGTTAGTGCCAGGAGAGTATTCTCTTTGCCTGTTTTGTTTCTTAACTTTTGATTACTGGTACAGGATTCTTTTATTTTTCTTTGAAAGTGATAGACTGCTTTTTAAACAAAACTAATATCCTTCCCTCTTGTGGGGAGGGTTTAAAGGATGGCCTGTTTGTAAAATTTCTCAAAAGCATGCTACCTAAAATGTAACGCTGAATTCTAGACTACTAAACTGACTTTAATTTCTAGCTACTTTGGAAACTTGGAAGGCTGTGGTGCTGAGCTGCACAAAGAGATTCGAGAGTCCTACTATCAGCTTGTTTTGTTCCTGGTAAAATCTGTGAAGGGATTTAGTACTATTAATGACAGGTAAAGTACACTGTGTGTATTACTTACTTGACTTTTTTTTTCCTGTTCATCCTCACCTCTTCCCTTGTCACTTATTTATTGTTTAATGCCTTAATTAAGTTTGACTTTGCATTATTTACAGAACTAATTAAGGAGCCTTGATTTTCTGATCAAAAATGCCCTGTTAGCTTTGTATTACTATTAGATGGGAAAGCACAATAAATTTATCAGTGTTAAAACCTTTACTGCATTTTGTACTTACAATTCTGCAATATGTTTCTGAAACTCTAGTAGTAAAGTATTAGAAATAACTAATTTATTGTGCAATACTTGTGCAAGAGTAATGCCACAATAAATACAGCAATTCTGCCTCCATGCTTTAATGTTAAAGCTCCTGTTTTGGTAACGTTTTGGTTAGAATTTTTGGGATTAATAGTTGTCCTAGAGAAAGAAGAATATTGTGACTAGAATGTCAGTTTCCCTGCCAGTAACTTCCAAATCCTTTGTTCACTTTCAACTGGACATGGCAAAGGTTTCAAAGAGAACAAGTTCCTGCAAATACCAAGAAAATGTACTGCAGAGAAGAGACAAACCCTCTTGCTACTGCTCAGGCAATAGCATAAGCTCTGTCTTGACTAAATCTGTAAAGGATACCATCTTTATTTCAAATGGCATTGGCTGTGCTTCTTGCTAAATTGTGAGTTGATACATTAGTCAACCTGCGTTTCTGCCACATAGTTCATTTAATGCAGAGTAAAGCCTGGAAATTGATGCAGTGGTTGTCTTCCCTTACTCCCTGGACATACTATTTCAACTTCAGGTTAGAACTGTCATGTTTTATTGTCTTGTTTTGTTTAGATCACTGCTTCCTGCCTTATCGTGTGTGCAGACAACTCTCCTTCACCTTTTGGATATGAGTTGGGAGCCGAGCGATCTTTCCTTCTTTGTTGAGATTCAGTTACCACATCTTCTTATGACTACATCACAAGAAAACATAAGTATTCATGACAGTGTCATCTGGTAAGTCAGGAGGAATGCAGCTTTCACGTGGTACCAAGTATTGCCCATTTTTACCAAGCAAGGCTCCTGAACTTTGTCCTGGAACAAGCAGTAACAGTGCTATTAACAAGTATGGCATAATTTTGGTCAGTATCCAGAGGCTTAACTGAAGTATTTGAAATTTTTTGCAGCATCGCTAATGCAAAAACTATTAAAATTTTATCTTTAACCTGCTTACTGCTGGAACACTTTACTTGTTTAGCAGTGTAGCTGTTTCTAGTCTTGATAAATATCAAATGGTTTTAACACATCCGTGTTGTAATTTTCAAGTAGTTGTACTACTTACACGTGAACAAATGTGAAAGCCCAAAAGTCTTTAAAATGTCTCATCTGATCCGCCAGCATTACCAAAAGCAGTTTTCTAAGTGTCAGTTTTTCTGATTTTGCATTGTGGTCCCCATGTGTATTCAAGAGCATGTCACAGAAGCAAGAAGCAGGTGTCTGTATGGTTGTTCATTAACCAAGTGAACTGGAGTTCTCACAATTTGTTTTTATTAGTGTATTATAGCACTGCGTTCCTCTTTTTTAAAAAAAAAAAAACCAAAAAGTATCCCAGGTTATATTAGAGGGAAGTCTGCTTTCAAACTTAATTTTGAGCTTGCTTTTCTTTTAGTCAGTGGAGTGAAGAAGATGAAATTGCAGACTACAAGCAAAACTGTGAGTGGATGGATGAATGTCAGGATGTAATGTTTGAGACCTGGTATGAAAAGATCGCTCAAGCTGACCCAGAGAAGCAGCGAAAGGTGACCTCATGATTTGCTTAATTATCTGCAGAAGGGGCAAATAGACTTTTTTTAAAAGCCTAAAGGAGAGAAGGGAATCTGGCTTAAACTGATCTTCCATCAGTTGGATCCCTGGCCTCCCTGGAGGCTTCTAAAAGCCTAAAATCATGAAAAGAAGCCCATCCTTTTTTGGCAGGGGAAGTGTTCTGATTTTTGCCTAAAAAGAGCTTTCTCAAAGTCAGAAAATAATACTCAAGTAAATTGTGTCCCTTTCTTTCTCTAGATGCACATGTTTGTTGCTCGTTACTGTGACCTCTTAAATGTGGACATATCCTGTGATGGCTGTGATGAAATTGCACCATGGCATCGCTACCGCTGTTTGCAATGCAATGACATGGATCTGTGTAAAACTTGCTTTCTTGGTAAGAAAAATTAAAAAAAATACCTCGAACCCCTATACTTGGAAGGCAAAATGGTATCTTTTAAATTATACATAAAACAAAGTGAAAGACTTTTCTCCTGGATACTTTAGAAACGTTAAGCTTTTCTTTTACTATGATGAACATGAGCTTGAAGTTAAGAAAGATCCTTTATTGAAAAGGATTTACAGGGAAATCTTAAAATATTTCTTTCCAGGTGGAGTTAAACCTGAAGGACATGAGGATGACCATGAAATGGTTAACATGGAGTATGCCTGTGACCACTGTCAAGGAGTTATCATAGGTCGGAGAATGAACTGCAACGTGTGTGATGACTTTGACCTTTGCTATGGATGTTATTCTGCAAAGAAATATTCTGACAGGTATTAAATATGTGATTTTGTTTCCCCCTCTTCACTTGGCAGAAAAGCGGTAATTAGCAGTGAAATACAATCGGTCATTCTCACATTGCTTCCTACAAGGTTGCATCTGACATCAGAACGTCTAGTTGGTGTCCTTCAGAGAAACATAGCAAATACAGGGCCAGGTTAGCAAACACTTTGGCAGTTTGGAACCCTGCCCCAACCTGTGAAGTAAGACAAGTAGCAATTGTTTTCTAGCCATGGCTGTGAAAGTTGCAGAAGGTGAGCTACGAACCTGGAATGATAGGGTAGAAGAAATGACCATTGCTGTGGTTAGCACAGGTTTCAGTGCTTGACACCAAAGATCTTAAAAAAAGTAGGTCTACAGTTTCAAACTCTGGACATGTGTTGGGTTTTTCGTACCTTCCTCTAAAGGTGTCATGGGTTGCTAATTAAATCGGTTAGCAAGAAAGAGGCTGCATTTCAAAATGGTGTACCTTCTTCTTTCAGTCACTTGCCCACTCACAGCATCACAGTGTATCCGATGGTGACTATTCGCATCAGCGACCGGCAGAGGCTCATCCAGCCGTATGTCCACAATTATTCCTGGCTGTTGTTTGCAGCTTTGACTCTCTACAGTGCAGATCTGGCAAATGGGGAGGAAGTAGAAGGAGAGAAACTAGATTCACAGGTCCTCAGTCATGCCAGAATTCTGCAACAGCAGTGCATACAGCTCATCGGAGACTGCCTGATGAAAGCCCAGCATGGAAAAGGTGAGTCAGCTCCTCCTTCACAGAAACAATGGTTTCTAGCAAGTGGCAGACAGTCTGTGATTACTCACTTTGAAGTTTCCAAAGGAAAGGGGAAGCTACTGTGTACTTCACTGAGAATAATTGTTTATGTAGAAAGCAAATGTAGAACAAGTGTTGTTCAGGGTCATTGGAACATGGAAAATAGAGTGCTTGAGAAAATTAATTTTATGCTTACATAAATATTGAAGACAACTTGGCAACTCTTTGGTTGTTTTTTTTTCCATCTTGGATGTTGTAAAGGGATCAATCAATGTAGCTTCATGTTCTGTTACTGACGTGTTACTGACAACTGAAGAACTTGAAGGAAAGCAAATAACTTGGTGCAAAATGTTTTTTGTTCTGCATCTCTTGGCAAGAATTTTTTAACCTTATTTGTGGAATGAGAAGTTTCTGGGGATGATGTCCCTTTGGAAATGAGGACTTGTGTGAATTAGGACCTACTACAGAAGATAGGGTGATGCAGTAGAATCGTTTAAGTTGAAAAAGAACTTCAGGATCATTCAGTCCAACCGTTAACCCAGCACTGCCAAGTCCACCAGTAAACCATGTCCCTAAGTGCGACATCTACATGTCTTTTAAATACCTCCAGGGGTGGTGATCCCACCAGGTCCCTGGGCTGCCTATTCCAATGCTTGACAACCCTTTTGGTGAAGAAATTTTTCCTGATATCCAATCTAAGCCTCCCCTGGTGCAACTGGAGGCCGTTTCTTCTTGTCCTATTTGTTATTACTTGGGAGAAGAGACGCACCCCCACCTCGCTATAGCCCCCTTTCAGTATTGTAGAGAGCAAGAAGGTCTTCCCTGACCCTCCCTTCCTCCAGGCTAAATACCCTCAGTGCCCTCAGCCGCTCCTCATAAGACTTAAAATACACGCTATACGATGTAATACAACACAATAAACACCATACCATACCATACAATACTGCACCATACCATGCAAAAGAATACATACAAGAGACCTATGCTGAATGTAGCAAAAAATCTAGACTCGAGATCAAATAAGCTTACTGGTAGGTTTTTTTTTGAGCAGCTTTAATACACCTGAATAACCACCGCCGCCAAATACTTACACATACTCATTATTTAATCTGTTTTTAACGTATAGTTTTATTGTGTAAATATTTAAGCGGTCAAAATATTAAAAGCTAAGACAGATTTCATTTACCTTTCATAATTTACACTGTTGGGAGGTAGCTGTAACATTTTCTTTAATTGAAACTTGTGCCCTGATGGTGTCTTGGAGGTGGGAAGGGTGACCCCCTGCTCATCACTGTTACTCAATGAAACTTGCATATTTAAGTGACCGTGATGGGGAACATCTTTTTGGTGGACTTGATATTTAAAAGAGGTGTATGAGGGGAAGTTTGCAGTTCCGTTTCAAGATACTTCAGTTCTGCTTTTTGCCTGTCTTGCTGCTCAATAGCTTTTTTAACTTTCTTGCATTCAGGTCTGAAAAATTTAGCTCTTCTCTGCATGTTACCAGAAGGTGAATCCTTCTCAGAGAACGACACTGTTTCAGTCAGTCCTCCCACAGATGGTGCTCCAAAAAATCATATTGGTGATAAAGCAGTGAAGGGAAGAGATGAGAAGCCAAGCACAGGCTCAGTACACGTTCATTGTAATGTAAGTACCTCTTCTTTCCAGAGCCCCTGCTACCAGTTCGGTGTATGATCTTCAGAAGCTTAAACATCCTATTCTGGATATGTAACTGACATAATGGATAGCAATAATTTCATTCATAGGTAAAAGTTGGGTGCCAAGGGGACAGTTGGTGGTTGGTTTGTCGGTTTTGGTGGTGTTTTTTTTTTTTTTTTATTAGACACAGCTGATTAAAGACCAAGGCATCGTCTTATGTTCTTAAAGGCAACTGATTCACAAAATTGTTGGAGGGGCAAAGATCGTCCTTTCTGAAAGGGTTGTCGTTTCTCCTAGTTGTTAGCACTGTTTAGGTAGGAAAATGAGTTTCCTCCTTTCTATACAGCATATAAAACTGTGACAGCATTACAGTGTAATATTTTATGCACAGAGATATGAGCAAAATAGAAAAATGTATTTTCACCACACAGAAGCTGAAGATATGCATACATCAAAAAATTCTTAACGTATGAAAGGTTTTGGTATTTAAGGAAAAATGTTTGTGAAGTGCGGGTGACTGGCTGCTTCTTTCCATGGCTGTTCCTGCAGGTGTTAAATTTTGTTTTAATCTTGTGGTTCCTTTGTTTTATTTGTAGGGGAAAGGAGATACTCGCAGTGAAATCCAGTCTCCTGCAGAAGATAAAGTAGAAAAACAAGGAAGTGAAAGCAAAGCTGTCCTTGCAAAGAAAGCTGTCTTGAGACAAGAGTCAGATTTGTCTGTGGATGATGATATTTCCCCAGCAGGTAAAAAATTATTCTCGTTTTCCCTGTCACACAAGTATCCATTCATATGCAAAGCAAACAGCTGTATTTTTTTATTGCCAACCCATTTCTGTGTATTTACAAATGTCTTTAATGCGAGTGGTCTGCTTTGTGAAAACCCACCAAGCATACTGCTTTGAACAACTGCTACCTTGTAGTTGGTTTAAAGGATTCTAGAAATCGGAGTAGAATTCCACTGATCTGTATCAATCTACAGAGGTTATGGTTCCTGTTGGTCTGACACAATACTTGTGTATTCTTCCACTCAGAACCAGATAGTAAGTGTCTTGTTCTACTAAAGATGAGTATTGTAAGACTTATGATAGTTAAATGAATCTGTCTGTTGTACTGTCCTTTATATGTTTTTAATAAAGGTGTAAATCCCTTTATCTTTTATACAATTTTATAAAGACTTGCTTTTCAAATTTTAACACAATTTTTTTAATCGTTTTTTTATCCTTAGAATGTAATTATAAGCTGTCACTTCTTTTATTTTTCATATCATTTTTTGGATTTTCTTCTTTTGTTTTAATTTAAAAAGCAGATGACTACCTCTCGGAAGATTCAACCCAAAAGCAAGCAGAGAAGGTTTTAATACCTAGCCAGGAACAAGTTTTTGCTGAATGCTCTCAGAAGAGGATTCTAGGATTGCTGGCAGCAATGTTACCACCTTTCAAATCAGTTAGTTCTTTTTACTTTCAATCTGTGTAGCTTTCTCGGTGTCACAAATAACATGAATAAAATTCATAGTGAATTAAAGGTGGGAGATGGGTTCTTGCTGCTAACGTTATAAAATGCAGATCAGAATGTCTTAAGGCATTTCACATTACTAAGAATGTAAGGGCTGGCTCCTGGGTGGGGGGAGAGGGAAAGGAATTTTACCTTTAAAGCAGTCTATCTTAGCTGTTCAACACCTGCAAAGTTTACATCATCTATTTAGGGTTTATGTGTCAGGTCAGCTTAACAGGTCAACAACTGCAGTAGGAGCCTAGTGTCTCACTTCCTTTTGTCCCCTTAGAAAAAGCATTAGAACAAAATCTTTTGTATGTGCTGTGACTTTGACCAAAAGTCGTGTTTTCTTTCCCTGCCTTACTGAGATTTTTCTTTTTCTGTAGGGCTCCACAATGTCTTTGCTTAACCTGGAACAAATACTGCCACTGATGTTTCAGGTTGTAATCTCAAATGCTGGCCACTTAAATGAAACTTATCATTTAACGCTGGGACTCCTGGGCCAGTTAATCCTGAGGCTTATGCCTGCAGAAGTGGATGCTGCGGTGGCTAAAGTCCTTTCAACCAAACATAATTTGTTTGCTGCGGGAGATGGGTCTACAGTGCCAGAAGGCTGGAAGACAACTCATCTTCTGTTCAGTCTGGGAGCTGTGTGTTTAGACAGGTGCTTTTTACTTTAAACCTATTAGTTGCTCTCTGTTGACTGATGCTGATTTTGTTTCACGTGTGCCTCATGGATAGAGGCTTTTTAATAGAAAATCAATTAAGCCTGTACCCTGATCATGGAAAGGGCTTAGCACCTGCAGCCCTTGTTGCAGTGAGAATCTCTGAATTTCCTTCCGAAAGAAGGCTAGCTGTTGCAGGGTGGTTTGCTTTCCTACGTAGCATGTTGTAGTGGAAGAAGTAAGGTTTGGAAACTTCAAGGAAACTCAAAATACAGTCCTATATTTATTGTGTGACTTGAATTCTGTCCTGTTGATTTACATATCTCTTGTGTAACTTGGCAAGGGAGGAGAGTGTGTCATGTGGTAACTAGCACCAGTGCTCAGTTCTGGATCTGGGCCTTTTCTGTAAAAGTATTAGCAAGATATTTTTTGTATTAGTAAAGTTGCACTGGAACCAGCAAGGAGGGGCAGGGCAGATATTTGGTTTTGAAGATCTTGAGAAAGCTCTCAAGCATTCTAAGATTAATGTCATGCCTGTTACAATATGATAGGGTTATTTCTCATTGTAGCTGTGCTTCACAGGGAAGGGTCTTAAACAAATACAAAAGCATATGAAATTTAAAGAGAGAATATCCAGAGGATCAGCTATGGGGAAAGGGTTTTCTCAAAGACTAACTTCAGAGCAAGGAGGCCAGTGTCTACGTTATTTGTGTAGTCCACAGAGGGTGAGCAGGTGGTCACGTATGAAAGAAATAAAACACTTGCTGTTGTGTCAAGAAAACCTTCTGAGCTCTAAACTAAAATGAGGAGTTAAAGGTAACGATGCTCAGGGACACTTTAATTGGAACTGTAAACCCCCTAAGAAAACAGAGCGGTATTTATGCTGTAGCGATAAAATCCGAAACAGAATTCATGTGTCAGCTGATATGAAAACTTCAACTAGTAGGAAAAACGGTTGTATAGTGATATTAAAGCTATAGCTGTGAAGTAATACACTGTCTTCAGGAAAAGTAGTTTCGGGTAAGTCTGTAGTCAGCCCTCCTAATATACTTACTGACTGCTCTTGCTTTCCAGTCGTGTAGGTCTGGACTGGGCAAGCTCCATGGCAGATATTCTTCGATCTTTGAACTCTTCTGCGCAGTGGCATAATGTGATCGCTGCTTTCACTGACCATTGCATTAAGCAACTGCCCTTCCAGCTAAAGCACACGAATATCTTCACCTTGTTGGTGCTGGTTGGGTTTCCTGAGGTAAGTGGCCTGTCAATACTAAAGGAAACAAAATTGGTTAGAGCTTGTAGGTTTCTATTTCTAAATGCTACAGATTTCATCAATTGGGGACATCCCTTATAAACTGTCCAAACACGGTGTATGTCAGAGTTCACATCTTTCCACTTGTGCACGATTAATGTTTATCTAGTGACAAATAACGCAGCTGGTTTTGCCTTGCATTTCTTTGAGTGCTACTTATAACTATTCTGAGAAAACCAGCTTAGTACGGTTGAGTAACAAAAAGGGCTTTTTATACAAGCAAAACAATCCAATCTCACTCTTGATAGTTGTAACTCTGATATATTGCCTATGTAACGTTAAGCTGGTGGGTTTAGGTGTTTTTTTATATAGAAGTGAACTGCTGTTTTTTAAAGATCAGCAAATACCTGGCAGCAAACAGATGGTTCAGCTAAAAAATACAATACCAATATAAGCAAATGTAACCAATATAAGAGATGACTGTATATTTATAAATATTCCAATCATAACTGAGTATTTTGCTGCAATTTCAGGTGCTGTGTATGGGGACTCGTTCTGTGTACATGGATAATGCTAATGAGCCTCATAATGTGATCATCTTGAAGCATTTCACTGAGAAAAACAGGGCAGTTGTAGTAGACATCAAAACCCGAAAGAGAAAAACAGGTTCTGTGACATTTTTATTTTATCAAAGAATCACAGAGTATTTCCTTCCAGTTTTTAATGGATAGCCAAAAGCATATTTTAACTAGATCGCTTTGTCCAGGTCTGCAGAGGTTGAATTCCATTATTTGTTAAGTTACCTGACAGTCTGCTTGTAGGTTAAATCAAATTGTGAAGCTTCTGCCATTAAACGTTACAGAGATTTGTTTTCTGTTTAAAAATCTAGCATATTTTTTTATTCAGAAAAGGATTTAGGAAACTGTTGAGACCATTTTATTAATTGAGAACTCTCAGAAACAGGCTTTTGATTAAGCAGTTGTTTCTGGTTTGAGATTTAGTTATCGCTTGTGTCTTACCCTTTACAAACATGTGCTTAATGTTTTAAAAGAATTGCAGATTTTAAAAATATACATGCTGCCTCCGAGTAGTTAGGTGCTGCTGTATAAAGGAGAGGTACTCGAAACCTGAATGTTTTGGAGATAGTCCATTTTGTTGCTCCAGAAAAGTTTTTTATGAAGTGCTTGTTTCCACTGTGGTCAAGATGTGCTTACGTGCTAGCAGGTGAAGATCAAGAACAAACGCAACCATACCTGCTATCGATTGATTGCTTCAGAAATGATGCTGTGTTGGCTGTTTTTTCCTGCTCCTGTAAAAAAGCATGCCATAAGGACAGGCCAAACTTCTTTAATCATGTGTCAGGAGTCTATCTTCTCTGCTTTCCTCCTGTCTGGAAGAACTTTTCAAAACAATTTGGATACTCCTAAAATTTTAAAGAAAAACTAAAAAGCTGTACAGCATGAAATAGTGTAAACTCCAGAGAATGTGTCTGGATATTTTAAAAATAATCCATTCTAGGGCACATTGGTAGGGTGTGTTGGCTAAAGGGTATTAAAACCAAACAAATGCCAAACCCACCAGAAAACAACAAAACCCCAGAGCTAAATGCTGCTTCCTGAGCCCTATTCGTTGTACCAGAGAGAATCTTCTTCCTGTATTTCACCTTGTTTAAAAGTTAAGTCAAGCTAAGTATTTAACGTGTAACAAATCAGTTGGGTTTCTAAGAGCGGGGGCTTTCAGCTTTGTCGTACATGACCTAATATTGTGAAGTTAATAAAGCAAAGGTTGTCCTAAGATTTGACTATTGAAATAGTTTAGAAGACACCTGGAAAAACCAACAGGATAAACTGCTTTTTGATAATGAAGAAGGATTTGGATAGAAAAGCTTTTTTGTTTCTTTGTTACTGTTTACATTTTAAACAGTAAGATCAGCAAGATTTATTTCATCATATCAATTGCAGGTCAGAATTTTTTCCATTTTAATTGTAAAATACAGCATGCATTGCTTTGTATGCTGTGCTGTTATGTCTGTTGCCAGAAGTTACCTGGGGGTTTTTTAGCTTGTCCTGAAAAATGAAATAATTTCTTGACTATTCGATGAATCTGAGATAATTTTAGTACAAGGCCATTGTTAGAATGTACTTTGTGCATCATGGATAGTGTTCATGTCTCAGCCTACTCACATCTACTGGTAAGAGATGATTTTGCGACATTTCAAGATGAAACTAGTAAATCGTGTTTTTTATTTCTTGTAGTGAAAGACTACCAGTTGATTCAGAAATGCGGACCAGAAGGCAGCGATTGCCAGACCCAGCTGAGACAGTACCTCCAGCACTTCGTTCTTATAGCCACACACCTCCTGCAAACCAGCATGGACAGCAGCTATGCTGAGGCAGTGGAAGCCACTTGGGTCTTGTCACTCGCTCTAAAGGGGCTTTACAGAACACTGAAGGTATCTTTTGCCTGACACGTAGAATGTAGTAGATAAATACAAGTTTATATTGTACCTTGTGCTACAGGAACTTGGGTATTGACTAGGCACACTGGGGGATCTGACACAAGTTGGTTTCTCCTTCAGCTGGCTCCTTTCATCCCCTCTCTGTAGGGGGCTGGAGACCTCGCTGGGCTTTAAATAGCAGGCATGAGTCTGAGCTGAAACTGGAATCGCTTTTCCTCTGTGGGAGCTGACCGTTGGTGAAAGCTGAAGAAGAAATTTATAGGGATAACACTTTACTGCCCCTTTTCTTACTCTTGGAAGTATTTGAAGAGGGAATCTGTATTTTTTTTGGGCTATCCGGGCAAAACAGATATCCAATTACTACTTTGTGTGTGTCATAGATGATACTCTTAAGATATTTGAAGTGGGGATTTGGATTTTGGGATTTTTTTTTTTTAGGAAAATGAAAGAAAAACACTCCCAATGTAATTCATCTGGGCAGGAAATTTATCCGAGGCCCTGTGGGTAAGGCCTTGCAAGCACTGTGTTGCAATGTTCCCCTTTTACTTAGTTGTGTCTCTGTGTGTAGATTCATGGCTTTAAGGAGATCCAAGCTGCCTTTCTTCAGTCCGGTTTACTCAAGCTTCTCGTGAAGAAATGTAGCAAAGGAACTGGCTTCAGTAAGACCTGGCTTCTCAGAGACTTAGAGGTAAGAAAAGTTACGTTTTTTTTAAAACATCAGGCTTCACGCAGTGGTATGAATATGGCACTGCACTTCCCTTTTGTGAAGAAAGTCTCAAGAGTATTTCTAATTAGTCTTTATAGAAACGTTCACCTAACTGTACCCCTAGATCTGCCATCCTCTGTCCATTATAATTGTGTAGTCTTCCTTATGACTTCTTTAAAGCAGGAGCTGTTATTAATTAATCATAATCTATTTTGTATATTTGAAATTTGCAAGATGAGGCATTAATCACCTACTCAGAACTCAGTTGCGTTCTTCAATTTAAAAAATAATTAGTCTCAAAATAATTATTTTCTCAATTTTTTTTTTACACTTCCGGCTAATCACTTAAATTGCCTTTGTAGCAGCCTGGAAGGTGTAACCCATTTGCAAGATGGGAAATGGTTTGAGTTTTGTGGTTTGGGGTTGGTTTTTTGTCTTTTTTTTTTTTTTTATTAGGTGCTGCTTCTCTTTAGAATAGCATGTGTTAAACACCGTCCAAGTCTTATAATGTTCTTACAAAATGTTGATTGCTGATACGCTAATAATATCTACAGCCGTCACACCATATGCTACCTTTTTTTTCTATGTAGATTTTGTCAATAATGCTGTATTCCTCAAAGAAAGAGATCAGTTCCCTGGCTGAACGTGAAGATACTGAACTGGAAGAAAGGGAGCAGGATCAAGATGTGGAGCAACTCTTTGTTGGTCCTGTTGATTTAGAGCAGAACAAACTTGATCCTCTGGAGGGTTTGGATGAAGCCACCAAAATATGCTTCTTGGTACTTGAACATAACTTTACTTCCTTTGAAGTTACTGTGAATTTGCTAGTTGTATAAAATATTTGGTAGTTTATATGGCTGGTTTTCTTGTAAATTTACAGAATATGGGTCTATGATTTCAGTGCCTCATTTTCTAAAGGAAATAAACTAGAGCTACAGTAATGAACACTACAAAATTGCAATAAAGATTTTTGCTAAATTCCTTTTCATTTTTACTAATCCAGATATTAAGTTCATTAATTATCTACCTATATGAGAAGTGGCAAAATAATACCTAGGTTGCCCTTAAAGAAATTCAGATTTCTATTTCCCCTGTAATGTCATCTTTTTGAGTTTTATTTTATGTGTTTTTGGTTTGTGGGTTTTTTTGTCTCCTTGCTCAGATGACACATGATGCACTTAACGCACCTCTCCATATTCTGCGAGCCATGTATGAGTTGCAAATGAAAAGAACAGATTCTTTTTTCCTGGAAGTTCAAGAGAGGTATGTGAAAGTCTGGGTCCAGCAGAAACCCAAAATGACTAGATGTGAGTGGTAACCTAAAATCTAATAGGTGCTGAATAGAATTTGTTCAGAGGATACCATTTGTTTTTTTCATGTGTGAAAAAGTAAGGAAATAAACTCCTACAAAGTTGTATGTGTAGAAACGAGTCCCCATCTTCTGAAATACGTTGCACATTCTTTTCAATATGATAACTCCCCTATGAAGATCTACTATGTTTCTAAATTATTCTAGTGAGGCAGAGTGGAGAGCTTACATGTAGCTTCTAGTAATCAAAGCATGTTGTGGAGCCACCATGTTCTTGCAGAGCTGAGTGATTTTATAACATTTACAACTTTTTGACTTGTTGAAACAGGGAAGTTAGTTAACATAATAGAAATAGGCAGAATTTAATGAATCTTATTAAAACAGAAGGTGGAAAGATTTAATTTGCATTTAATGGTACTAATGTAGTTTGCATTACTTTTGAAACACCAGTCTTGTTTGTTTTTTTTTTTCTTTTGTCTCTTTTAAGGTTTGATGGAGATGTAATTACAACAGATGAGAGGATCCGAACACTGGCTCAGAAATGGCAACCCAGCAAGCGCTTGAGGTTGGAGGAGCAGAGTTCAAAAGCAGTAGATACAGATATGATCATCTTGCCATGTTTGGTATGTACATCTCCACAAAAAGGAGCAGCTGTGAAATAATTCATTCAGGCATTGAGTAACTTCATGTTTGTTTTGTAACTTCAAACCTGATATTTTTAATTTTTTTTGACATAATGTGTTGTTAAAGGTTTATGTCAAAATGAATGAGCAGGTACAATGAGAAGCAAATACTTCTTGTAATTTCTTAAGTAAGGGAGAGAACTTGATTCTCAGGTCAGGGGAACAAATTATGATTGCACATTGTAACTTTTTCTCTTTAAACAAGAGAGATTGTAGCTCATTACCGTAAGCTTATGCAGTGTTACTGTTTGGGCATATTATTGTTATCTTACAGTAATTCCAACAGAACAAGGAAACTATGAATTTGTCTTGTAAAGTGAACACCACGCTTGCAAGCTTTAGGTTTTGCATTCAATGGCGTGGTCCTACAGCTCTTTGCTTTATTTTGGGTGCTGATTCCTGGGCCTGTGTGTATCACCAGCACGGTTGTCTTATCAGTTGCGTAGCAAAGTGGATCAGGGGCTTTCTGAAGTAGTTTCGCATAAATATAAGAAAAAAAAAATTAGGCCTTACAACAGCTTATACAGAGGCTGTGAAATATCTACCCCAGAAATTCTCCAAGCTTAGCTGGACAAAGCTTTAGTTGTGAAGTTGACTCAGCTTTAAGTCAGATTTGGCCCAAACTATCTCCGAAGGTCCCTCCCAAATTGCCTCACCCTGTGTCACACGTAGCATGGCATTTTTGTTGCTTTACCTTTGTGGGTCAGCTTAAAGTAATGCTTCTGGTTAGAATTCTGCTGTTTCTGCTCGTGTGCACAGTCATGAATGAATGCATCAGTGCATAGGGAAGTCTGTTGACATAAACGGTCTTTTTGAGGAATTCTGTCCCTGTAGGTGTGTGAGAGAGAACACTTCTCTGTTCTTGGATGCATCTCATTTTTCAGTATGCAAAAGACAAATTCCTTTGTAAATTCAGCTTGCAGTCTGATGGGCTGGTCAGATATCCAAACATAAGGAAGTAAATTGTTGAGAGCCTATTTTCAAACTTGCATTTCTTTTTTTTTGGCAGTCAAAGCCTGCACTGTGCGATAAAGCAACAGAAGAAACCAATCCAGTCGCCCAGAAACTGATAACCAACACGGAGAGTGATCTGCAGCTTAGTTATGCCAAGCAACGTCGCACTAAGAGTTCAATACTCCTACACAAGGAGCTGGACTCTAGAAGTAAAAAGGCCGTGAGGGATTACCTGTATCGTGTGAATGAGGCAACTGCTGTTCTTTATGCCAGGCATGTGCTGGCATCTTTGTTAGCTGAGTGGCCAGATGATGTGGCAATAAATGAGGAAATCCTAGATCTTAGCGGCCCAGCTCATATGACATACATACTGGACATGCTTATGCAGCTGGAGGAGAAGCAGTTATGGGAAAAAGTAAGTGGATTTCACTTATACGTGTGAACAAACCCTGTGCCTACATGCCCACGTGCCACGAGACTCTTAACAAAAATACTTGCAGTTCCTTTTTTAAACTAAATTAAAACTCCAGAATTTAAATTAGTTCTGAAAAAGCGGTTGGAATCTGTCAGTGTCTTAATGTACCGATTTTGTTAACAGAAAATGGAAAAAACAGCTCCATGGAGACAACTCTTTCAGTTCTGAAAGAGCTATATGAAAAAATAAATCTTATAGAGAAATAGGTGAAATAGGCAGCCTGTTTTGTACAGCTGCTTTTTGTTAGCTCTCAATGTGTGTATTCTAATGCCTGCTACTCCATTGATGAGCTGACTGTTACTGTGGTGGAAGTGATCTTGGAATTATAAGAAAAGTGTTGTAATGAAAATGTGAGCTCGATGCTTCACAGTGGTCGAAGCAAATCAAGTGCTGGGACTCTTCAAAGAAGGAATCAGAAATAAAACAGAAGGCGTTGGTATGCTGCTGAACCAATAGCATGCTGTCATCTGGACTACAGCATGTGACCTGACTACCTCATCTCATTAAAAAAAAAATAAATAAATTAAGAAGTTGCAGTACAACTGGAAGAGGTCTGGAGAAGAGCGGCAGAAATTATTGTAGCCATGAAATAACTTGAATACGAGGAACCAACTAGTTTTCTTCATCCTGGATCTTTGCCTTGTGGGGGGCATCAAGAGAGGAGTAGTAATAAAAAAAAAATAAATCTGTTCACTTTCTCTGTAGTTTTAAAACAGTAAGCGGCATACGAAAGTTAACAGCAAGTGTTATTCACTGACCGTCCCAGTAAGAAAACAAAGGAGGGTCAGATTACGGTAATAAGTGGCAGGTCCAAAACAAACCAAAAGAACTGGTTCTTGACAGAGTATGCCATTGAAATTGTTGCTGCAGGGTGTTTATATAGGTTCAGAAAATGACAGGATGAACTGATAGAATGAAAATCTGTTAAAGGAATATTAAATACAGAAGTGGAGCCTTTGTCTTAGGCTATTCTGCAAGTGTGTGGAGGCAAAGAACTTGTTCAGGAAACTATGCTACGTAGTGCCTTTTGGTTTTGTAAATTCCTTTTCCCCAAGAAATCAAGTTTTGGCTGACTTGGAGATGAGCCTTTTGGTGTGAGCTAGTGTTACGTTTTATATGAGTAGTTAGAAAATTGCTGGTGAAGAGATGGAATAGGTTGCTATATAGGTTGCTCCTGGAAAGGGCCTGGAGTAGCAGGACTCCTGATGAGAGCTTTTGTGCACTTTTGAAAAATAAGAAAACACATTTATTTGTATTTTTAAAGACCCAGCTCTTGCACCTAGTGCTTTCAAACACTGCAGCCACTTAACTGCCACTTAATTATTCCTTCTTATGCATGGAGTTGTACACTTTGAAGGCTAAAACATGACATTTCTAGTCGATCAAAACCTGTAGGTGTAGAAGTATGTTAACAAAATTGTTTATCTTCCTTGTTTACAGCTGTAGTGTACTGTTAATTATTTTATGGATTAGCCTTGATTCTAGCATTTGTGGAAAGAGATGTATCTAATAGCTGTCGCATTTTTTTATCAGATAAAGACTGAAAGATCGGGAGCAGAGGACAGAGTAAAGTCTTCTGCACTTACAGAGATGACAGTTGTAAACATCATTTGTAAATTTGTCTTGTTTCTTGCAGCTTGAGTCTCTCTTCTGAAATGTTGTGTCGCTAGAAATGACTCATGTCAGTCATCAGCATGCACACGTGTAAATGTTGTTTTGATGGCAAATTACACTTATGTCACATGTTGCTTCTCCCCAGATTCTGCAGAAAGTACTGCATGGGTGCAACGAGAGCATGCTAGGCACAATGGCACTGACAGCTTGCCAGTTCATGGAGGAACCCGGAATGGCAGTCCAGATGCGTGAATCTAAACATCCTTATAACAACAATACTAATTTTGAGGTGAGGTAATACGTGTAGTGCAGGGCAGTGGATTTGCATGACTTGAAGATTTGTTGACAAACATCAAGGTGGTTGGAGCAGAAGTCTCAGCCTGTGGGGCTTCTGTGCTCGAAGCACCTGTGAAGTATCTGTTCAGTCTTGCTTTTGAAAAGACTGATGCCAGATCACTGAGGCCTTTCCCTGTAAAGAAATGTGTCCAGTAAGGCACTTTAATGTCCTAATTCAAAGAAAAGTGCATCACTTAAATGCTTTTACGATGCATGTGTTTGAATCAGATCATACTCTTAAATTGTTTCTGGGCCTTAATGAGCAAATATTTCTACCCTTTCATCCAAAGGTCTGTTTTGCTTGGTTTGTTACTTCCTTGTGCTATTTGACAAAAGCTAGGAGCGGAGTCTTTTTTTTTTTTTTTTTTCTTGTATTTCTCATACTAGACTATTTTCTCCTGACACAAACAGCTTCTGATTTCTTTTTCTTGGTGTTGTTTGAAAGCGTTTTTCTAATATAGTTTGGTAAGTAATTATTGCCTCTGGGCAGACTTGGGATTTTAATTTCCCTGCAGATCTGACCCTTCTGATTTTTGTTTTTAAAATGCATATAAGCCTTTAGCTTCTGGCAGCGAGATCGGTATCAGCAACATTACTGCTTTTAAGAAAACCAAAGCATAGCTGATAATTAATTTTGCATGCTTAACAGTTAATATAAGCAATAGGCCATGCTTTACGTTGGTTAAATCAATGCTGCATAAAAATACGATAGAGGTTTTTTTCCTGTGGAGATGCTGTAATATTTGTTGTATCTCCCTTGTTTGTATGGTGAAAGTTAAGCAGCCACTTGATAATAGAGTATTACAGCATACAAAGAGCATATGTTTATTTCTCAGGATAAAGTTCACATTCCCGGTGCTATCTACCTCTCAATCAAATTTGACTCTCAGTGTAATACAGAAGAAGGCTGTGATGAGTTGCTCATGTCCAGCAGCAGTGATTTCCAGCAGGATCGGCACAGCTTCAGTGGGTCTCCACAGAAATGGAATGATTTCGAGCTTCCAGGTGAGTATGCGGCATTTCACAGTGCGAATGTATAGAGTATTGCGGATATCTGGGACTCCTGAAAGTACTGAAAGAGGAGAGTTAAATGCGGATGTTCCTGAGATGTGTGTGGGGAAAAAAATAAACCTTTTCTTGTCCCAATCTGTTTGTTCTGACGTCTTGCATTTGTTTCTTAAAAGTAGGCTTATCTGTTGTTCTGCTACTTGACCTTTTTTTCCACACCCCAGTCAAAGCATGCACTTAGCTACTGGAAACAAATTTTGATCTTGATTCTGTTCCAACACAGTCCGTGTTCTGCACAATATTCACTTACGTTGTTTCTGCCTTGTCTTACTTTCCACAGGAAGCACATTTTTATTAAAAAAAAAAGGAAAAAAGAAAGATAGGCTTATCTTTTGTCTCTGTGCTATACTAGTGCTCGGAGCAAACATTGTGTGCCAATGCCTTGTCTCCGGTTATTGCCACCGAGCATAGCTGAAAAAAAATCAGTCATTTGACTGACGACCCCAGTCTGTAGTCTCTAAGCTCAGTTTTGATAACACAGTAGCTAATGCCGGTGAGCTGAAGGGCTGCATGATCCCATGCTGCTTTTAAGCTGTTTTAACCCACTGAGCACCGTGGCATTGCAGGAAGCTTTTCACTGCGAGCACTGTCAGTAGCTGTAAATAGATTGAAGAACTTTCTTAGCAAAGCAGTTTGGGTTACAAGGCGCTATTTAGAAACAAATGCGTGCTTTGCAGAAATATTTTGGATTTTTTATGGACTTCTGTCTTCCTTTTCCTCCCGAATAGTTGCGGAGGTTTGCCAAGAAACTGAACTTTGAGATCCATTGTTTTGGAGCAGAGTTGGCTGTGCAACTTGGAGTTTCACCTTGTCAAACTTCATTTCCAGCCAAAGCTGTCTGGGTGAAGGCTTTTGATTTCCACTCAGCAGGCTTTAGCTGCAACCAGGCATTTGAAGGCTTCTGGGCTTTTCGTTTGATGGCAGGGCTTTCTCAAGACTCTTAGGAGTAGGAGAGAGCAATGGCTCCATTTTGTGATGAAAAGGGGAACAGAGTTTTAGATACTCTTTTTTTTAAAAATTATTTTTTTAATCCTAAAAATGTTTTCAACATTGTTCTTCCTGAAACTGAAAAATCTGCTTCCCAATGAAAACTTGTGCCAGGGTGATAGGATTTTTCATGGAACAGGAGGAAAGTTTAAGTTTTAACCAGATCTAATATTACAGAGCACGATAGGTAAGGTTGTCTTGTTTGGTGTTACAGCTAGCTACCAGTGTTCATCTCTGTGAAGCTGTAGATGCTACAATGACATAAACTTCTTGAATGTTCCACTGCCTGATTGTGAAATGATTGAACCTTTTGATCGTTCTTCCCCTTCTAAGTGGTTAACGGTTTTGTTCCCTGGAGTAAAAGTGTGCAACTTAATTTTCTGACATGTAAAAGCATCGCAACTTCACTTCAACGTTTTTTTTAACCTTTTGTTTAATGGACTGTGAACTTGGCTGCTTGTTTAGAGGTTCTCTTTTCATAAATCATAACAGATTGGGAACACAGTTGGAAAAGTGAAGTTTAACTGTGTACAGTACAGAGTTTCTTTAACTTCTGTGTAGTTGACAAAAATGTAAGAGACATTATCCTTGTATCTTTACACAGTGGAAACCATTCTGCGTTTTGCTTCAGCCTCCTGTTTATCATGCTGCTCTGTGCGTTTTGTAATTACCAAAAAGTAATAGATCACCTCTTGAATGACGATATCTAGGATTAATTTATGACATCTTTTCAATTGATGGTATATGTGATAGCATAAGTGACTTAGAAGGTAGTAATGTGGATTTTCTTACTTCCCTTGTACGCAGGAGACACACTCTACTACCGATTTACTTCTGACATGAGTAACACTGAGTGGGGTTATAAGTTTACAGTGACAGCAGGTCATCTTGGAAGGTTCCAGACAGGTAAGCGCTGCACAGAATGTATTGGAAAGGACTTTCTGGAATTATTTTGCCAGATTTTGACAGACTTGTGGTTATCCCTGGGTTTTTTTGGCTTAGAATTTGCTTTCTCCAATATTCTGGCAACGATGTGATTGGTTTTGTTCAAGTCAAAACTGGACTAATGTCTCTTACTTACTGTGACTTTGTGCTAGAAATACCAAATCTTCGCCGGCACTTGGAGATAGCAATTATAAAATGGTTAGTTGTAGTCAAAGTCTCACTATATGACAGTAATTACGTGCAGGATTTAGGAAATGCTGCAAGGTGCTGTAATTGGAAAAGAAATCAATGCAATTGTGTTTTGAAAAGTAGCTCTCCTTTAAAATAGGTTGGTTCTGGATCTAATTTCTATATATAGCAGAAAAGGTTTTCTTAGTTTCTTTCAGAGTTTAAATATTTTAATGAAATTGAGGGTGGTGAATGATTTGCAACCAGCAAAACTTTACTGCATATCACATAATAGTGAGAACCAGTGTTTTGTTTGCCTTGTTTAGGCAAAACTTTAATTTCAGGTAAGAATCTTTGTAATTTTTGTCTAAGTTGTTCCCCAGAAAAGGCTTGTGATGTCAGGATTTAATCTATGATTATCCCAGATTTTATTTTTTTTTTTAGTTTATTTGCGGGGTGGGGGGTTGTTTGTTTTTTGGTTAATTTATTTCTTGTTTGCCAGACCAATACTTAGTATATGGAGAAGAGAAAACTAAGTATCTGAACAGAATGGGGCCCTACAAAAATAACAGCTGTTTGACTTTTTTTTTTTTTTTTTTCCTTCCCCCCCCCCTGCCCCCCAGGATTTGAAATTCTAAAGCAGATGCTGTCTGAAGAAAGGGTAGTTCCTCACCTCCCACTGGCCAAAATCTGGGAATGGCAGGTCGGGGTAGCGTGCCGTCAGACCGGGCACCAGCGTTTGAAGGCTATCCATTTGCTCTTGAAGATAGTGCAGTGCAGCGCCCAGAGGTAAGTGCACTGCTCTGTGTCATGCACTAAAAGGAAAAGGGCCAGAGAAGAAAAAGTGACTTAAGCTAATATTATTTTGAAGCCAGAAAGCCACGATTTGAAGTAGGTATTCTTAATTTGCCTTTCAGATACAATTCACAGTGCCTCAATAGCAGAAATTTATTATAAGGGAGTTTGTGCGTGGGTTTTTTTTTTAAATTTTCTCTTCCTTCTTGGCTTTTAAAAAAGGTCCAATTAATTCGAATGTTGTAAAGAAAAAATCACCCTGAAACAGAACAAAAAATAGATTCCAGTTAATTTTCTAGAAATTAATTTTTTAGAACTGTGTTGTTTGTATTAGTTGTACTTCAGAATTAAGGTGAAGGTGGAATAATAAACTGGTGAAATGATGAACTGATTCTCTGTAAAGTAAATAACTTTTATTATTTTTAGTTGTACCGCTAAGCCTCTAATTGAGTTTTAGAAGGGATATATGGGCTAATGCTTAAGTATGTATGGCATGGGTGTTTCTTAAGAAAATGTTGAGCTTTTATAGTGTTTTGCAAATGTGTATAGTCACATTCATTCAGTAGAAATGCTGGAAACAAAAGACAACAGTGCTGGAATGCTGACACTTATCTCTGTTATGTCCCTTCAGTTCAGGAAAAGCAAAATCACGAATACAACAGCATTCTACTAGCTCGCTTCGTTAAAGTGTCAAAAAGTATATTCACATGTAGTGTACGTAAACTCGTTGCTTGACTCTGTGTAGATTTGAGATACACTGATCTGCATCCAAGTCTGAAAAACTGATTTTGGTATTACTTGTAGTCACAGATTTGTGGTGGGGTTTTTTTGTTTGTTTGTTTTTCCCCAAGTTCCATTGAGTTTTTTCATCAGAAAATGCCTTTGTCATGTGGACAATAAATGTAATTGCTAAAAGATCACGTCTCTGTTGTGCTTATAACATTAAATATTTTTCTTAGCTAATCAGATGGTAGGTTCTGAAATTGTTTCCCCCGTCTCCCCTGTCCCCTACTGAACAATATTTGTCATGCTATCTGTATGATGAGTGACATTTGGGTTAGCCAGCTTTAACTCAGGAGTAAGAAGGAGGCAGGGTTGAAGTTGTTTGTCGAGCTATATGTAATTTTTTGTCTGTCTGCCCTATACAAGGGTATTGCCTGCTCAGTGCTGTAGTTCGGTATTGTATAATTTCCAGCAGTGGAGCTAGAGCATTTAGCACAGCGATATATATAGCTATTTTAAAGTTCTCATTTCAGGAGGCCACTCAGTTTTAGAAAAATTATTTAGATCTGTTCATGGGTATGAGGTTTTCTCACTTCACAGATTCAGAATGGAATTCATTGTGCTGAAACACCTGACTGAAATTAGATTTTTAAATACTACTTGTGTTTCTCCCTTTGTTTACACATCTGTCAAAACTATGGGTTTGTTCTCTTAAATTTGTTTGGGTTTCCCCCCCTGCCCCCTCCCAGAAACAGGCGTAAGACCATGATTACTCACTATTTCATTTAAATCACTTTTTCTTTTTCTTTTTTTCCCCCCAGGGACTGTGACCTCACGCTGTTGAAGCCACTTTGGCAGCTTTTTACCCATATGGAAAACAACTTGTGTCATGACATGACGAAGCCTGGTATTCTCCTTCCTCTTCATCGTGCACTTGCAGAACTCTTCTTCGTTACAGAAAACAGAGTTACTGTAAGCAGTTCCTCAGTTCCTATCCCTTCTCTCCCCAGCTGGGAATGATATGTAGTGCAGCATCAAATTAAATGCACTTTTCCTTTGTCCTGGTGAAGTTCATCAGTTTTAGAAACATAAAATGCTTCAGAAACGTAAACAACTTTCTCTTGTGGAGTCTGGTAGCAAATTCTAATAGAGGGGCATGCTGTTTGCTTATCCATCCTGGGGCCTTAAGTAATAATAGTTGTGACTCTTCCTTGTGCAATTAAGGCAGTAGGCCGTAAAGCCACTCTTTATTCTGAGAGGAGTGCTGGTTTAATAATTAATTTAAAGGTATTTGAATGTGGTTTTCCGTGAGTTGATTTGGAACGCTACATATGAACAGCCTGTAATGAACTGATCTCCGTGGTCACAAACTGTTCTAGTCCAGGAGAGTCTTGTGTGCAGTTCTGATAGCTTTGGTTCTTGGGAACTGCTGTAATGATCAGCATTTTCAAGTTAATTAGTAGGGTGATACCTTTGGTAGAAACGTTGGTGTTCATAGAATGCTTTCTGGCTGCAGGAGCTTGGATCTATACAGGAGTATTTGCTTGCCTTAAATACTGAAGATCATCTTCATCGCTGCACAGCACAGGTAATAAAATTGCACGACCCCGGCGATGGGGGGGGTTGTGCTATTTTTCTGGCAGAGACAATGAATAACTTCGGATTGCCCAGTGGAGTTTTATCAAATAGATACGCATGTACTTGGGCTTTACGATACCATGACAGGGCCTCTGAAATTTGGCCATGAACTATGCAGAAATGCTGTTCTGCTTGAGCAGTCGATGTGCCACAAAGGGGCTGTCAGGTGTTCTCAGCCGTATCTGTTCTACCAAACGGGCCACTCAACTGCCAAAACATGGACGTGGGGAAGGGGGCTGGTCTTTCAACCCCCTGGAAATGCAGTTGCCTGGCTGAAACGGCCTGGATGCATGACAATTAGTTAACCAGGTGGAAACAGGCTGGTTATTTATCTCTTTCTGTTTCATTTCATACAAGGATTTCTTTGCAGTTTTGGATTGAGGAGAATCTTTGACGAGACTTTTGTTTTTCCTTGTCTCCTCCAGGCCCTGAAAAACATTGCTGCTATCAGCCTTGCCATTAACTATCCGAACAAATCAACAAGTTTCTGGAATGTTTAATACTGGCTCAGGCCGGAGTGCATGGGATAGAGTAGTTTGTCCATAGGACATTGGAACAAACATCGTAACTCCGTTCAGGAAAAGTTCCTTCAGCTTCAGTGTATGAGCACTCTGCAGCCTTCCTTCCTTCCACCTTGATGTAGAATTTGTAAAAGTAAAAGCGCACTTCAATGAAAAAGCACATCTTGAAGTAACTCACGCATCGCCTACAGTTATGTATGCACATATTGTAGCATGTTAGAGTAAACAGAACAATACTTTTTTTTTATTCAGAGGAAGCAAAAGAAAGGTAGCTGAAGTATGAGCATGGAAGGCCCCTGCATTGCTATCATCTGCTCCCAAGGAAACTTGATTGATGGAACGTGACAGCTTTGAAAATACTGCTGAACTCTGAGTGATGCCATCAGCAGTGTCTGTTCTGTATCGTTGAAGTGAAATAGGCAAACCCAAATCTGGTGGGCTGGTGCAGAAATGGTCCACACTTGAATCCTGTCATGTTTGCTTTGAAGGCTACTACCCAAGGGAAAGGACTTTAATTCTTACTTGAACCGCAGGTTGTAAGACAAATTCTGGGTGATTCACATAGCAGTTAAAGGATTCCAGTTTCAGAGCATCCTCCTGCAAGATGTTAAATGTTTCTCCTGGTCTGATTCAATCAGCAGAATCATCTATTCTTACCTTAATTTACCTCTGGTGTGTCATTCTAGCTAGTACATTATTCTAGTGCAGAGGGCAAAGGCTGGCCCCCGTTCAAAAAGCAGCGGTAATATGAAGAACCGAGGAACTAGCCTGTTTCTCGATGATCACATCTTTACAAGACATCATTCATGAGGCTTTTTTCTTTTAATTATTTCAATACTAGTGGCTTAGGAGGTCCTTCTTGGCAATGTTGGGAACCTGGACTCCCAGCACTCAGGGTGGGGGTTAATGATCAATCCAGTCTTATAGAGCAATAACTGCATTACTCTTGGTGATCACGGAGTGAATTGCAGACTTTCCATGCTGAAATAAATTGGCTTTCTTCCTGTTCAACTACGCTGGTTATTCCCTTTCCAAAGAGTTAGAAAGAACATAGAAGAATTTGGGGGTGTATTTTGTATACCATTATACAGTATATAGAGCTGCCCTTGTCAAATACGATTTCAGAGCACTTTTTATGCTGATTATTTTCTTCTTCTCTTCTCCACCTCAACATCAGGATATGAAAAAAAGGCAATCAAAAGCTTCAGTAGTAACCGACGGCAGGTTGTCTAAGGGCAGTGGCTCTGTCAGAAGGGCATATGCTTTTTGACCATGCTTGTCCAAAAAGTGAGTCGTGCCTAAACAGCAACGTGCACCATGCGCGGGAGCACTGCCTTGGGGGCTGACCTCTGAATTGATGGTCTCTATCAGCTGGGGCAGAAACTTTTAAGGGTGGTCCAGTCTCCCTCTGAGAGGGAAACGTGCAGTAATACATCCCCCTTTTTTTTTTTTTTTTAATGGCCCCTAGTGCTGTAGTTAAAGGTGTTTTGACTTCTGTTCAGCCAGGTGAGTACCAAGTGAATGGCTTCTGCAGGGGATGAGGTTGAATCAGGACGTGCTTATTCTGCCTGAAAGACTTAAAAGTGAAGACCAAGCAGCACTATGCTGAAGCTGTTGCCTTCAGGAATGGAGTGGTCCTCTTAGCAAATGGGAATGCCAGAATTCAGGAAAAACGTACAATTTATCGAAGACTGAAAGGAGGCGGAGTGATGGGGCTCTGAACCCCCTCCTGGAGTGTGCTGCAAGGTTAAAGCCCTGCTTCCTTCCTGAATGAGGTCACGATGGGAAGGGATTTATCCAAGCTGTGGCATGTCTTTAACGAAGCTGTGGTGTATCTTTAACACATGGATCGTTTTGTTCCCGCATCCCAGTAACGCGTCGGAGTTTGCAGTCTCGCTGCAGGGGGGGGTGAGAGCGCCCAGAGGAACCAACTGTTTCACACTTCCCAATAGCATGGACAGATTCTGGGAACAGGGAGTTGCTCCACCACGATGAGACATTCTTAAGACTGCTTTAGGGAGTCATGTCGATGGGACAGGTGAGCGTTTTGAAATTGCTCTTCTTGAGCAGTAGGACTTTCTGTTCGCTGCCTCGGTGTGAAGCCGTGGCTAAGCAGTCGAGGATATGCAATGGGCTGATTTGCGAAGGCATGTGGCATGCTGCTGAGATCTGCCTGCCCTAGTCAAAGAAGGTTTGTTTTCTTTTTTTCACATCAGGGATGAAGACTGTAAATAAACCATTCATAGACGCTGTCATGGCTCTACAGTACTATTTTTTTTTTTTCCCGTTGGACTGTCTTTTTGCTTTCTGTATGAAGACAAGAGGCTGCAAGGATGACACAGGAGTGGCCAGTGTTCCTTACTAGGTGTACCACTTCACTTACTCTACCAGCAGTAACTGGCCTTGTGAGTCAGTCACCTTGTCCTGAAGGGACTGTCTAGGAACAGTGTCCACTAAATATAATTTCTACCCACTAGATGGAACTGAAGGACTGTGACCTGAGTTGACACTGAATCTGTTGCTGCCTTACAACTCAAATCATTCATTACGGATTTTTTAAGAGACAAGAAACACTGATTATTATTTTTTTTTTTCTTCTGATAGTTTTAAAGAAAGAGGAAGAGAATACCAATAATGAATACTCATGATCAATCACATTTTGAAAATTCTGCGGTGGTTCCAAGTGGATGCGGATGATATTATTAAATAGTATAAAACTGTCTGGAAAACAGGTATGCTGAAAAAAAATGTGCCTAACATAAAAAAAAAAAAGTTGTCCTGCCTGAATCACCTATGATGTGTTTAAAACAAACCATATTGTTCCTAACGACACATTTGACTTGCTTTCATTAAACACTTAAAAAAGAGAGTTTTATAATTTCTTTTCTTACGGGTTTACTACTTTGCAATTTTTATCAGTTGTTTAAAATATATCAGACCTTTAGATTTATTCCAGTTCAGTTCAACATGTAAAAAGAAAGCTACAGATGTGGGTAAAATATGCAAATGAAGAGAAATATATTGTAAAAATTCTATAAAAACAAAAAAGTACAACACAGTGTCTGGTTTTTTTTTGCTTTTTCCTCCTCTCCTCACCGAATGCGAAATGCTTGATTTTCCAGTGAGATCCAGGGGTTTTTTTTCTTATGAATCTTCATTTCAGTGCCTGTAACCAAACCCGCTTTTCCTCCTGCGGTTAGTATGGATCTGAGAAGGTATGGAACTATGCAGGGTACGTACTTCTGGAGTCCTCTCTTAAATTCCAGCCCTGCTGTTTACATTTCAGTGGCCTTATCCTAAAAATGAAGTTTTCCCATGGATACCCATTGGTTTAAGTGCTTCTTATTTGTTTACTTTCAGACCTGAAACACGTCGGGGGGGCCCAGATGACCCATGTAAAATGGAGTTTTCTCTTAGTATCTTTTGATTCTGATTAGTGGAGTTTATCAGTGACAATGCTTGTACCTACCTAGTCTGGTGGGCTTAGTTTAAAAGCTTCGTTACCTTGGGTTTGGCTCAAGGAATGGGTTGTTCAGGGGCGTACGAGGAAGTTGACATCTTTCTGTATTTGCATGAAGCTGTAAGTTGTTTCCGCTGGCTCTACATGCTCAGAGAATGGTCTAATTAGGTAATTTTATGAAATACAAATCAATGGTATGATTGTGAAGTTCTGGGAGAGTGGGAGCCATTCCCTGAGACAGCCAGGTGGGAGGTTTCAGCTGGCGATAAATCTAACAAATTCGGTTTAATCTGTTAGTAAATGTGGTGTGATCCCAGGCATCGGAAGGGATCAGCAGTTACAACCGTAATGGTTGGGAACCACTGTTTTTCAGATCAAGTTAGTTAATACTGGTTTTCTTCCAAGAGATCAAATTGTGGCTGCAAGTTAACCTGTAAAGCAGGTGACTTTTTTTTTATAACCTGCTTTTAGGAGAAGGCTACACTGTTTAAAACAAAACTGGCCCAAGTGTCTTGAGTTTTCACAGCCTGGCTCAGCTGTAACATTTCCAGGGGGGCTTGTCCCTTTGCAGCAGGAGGACAAGACGTGCCCTTTTGTACTGTTTTCAATCTGGGCCCACCATCTGCAAACCCGTGAAGGTGGCCTGCTGGAACGTCTGGTCACAATGGGAGCAGAGCAAGACCCAGTAATCTCTGGTTTGATACTTCTCCTTTCCCTTTGGAATGATAAATACGCTTTCTCGCCACCAAAAGTGAGCGGGGAAACCACCAGCACAAGCATCATACCTTGTTTTCAGGGCACAAGCAGCAACTGCAGCCGTGGGAGCCCGTCTGAAGCATGAGCTGATCTTTAGGTAAAGCAATGAGAATGTTGGAAAATAGATTAATTTATGTAAAGACGATGCTTTTCAACACTTGGCCAGTTACCCTGTAGGAGGTCAGGCTGGATAATGACTGGAACAAAGAACGTGTGTTGGTAAAATGGCCTGAAAAAACAGGAACTGTGCTGGGCTTCATAGGGGGAAACAGAAGCCTGGCCCACCTCTGAATTTAAAGCAAAGTTGTCAATTCCGATTTGGATGAATAAGAGAGAAATCCACTGTGAACAGGGAAGGAATTAAGTAAGAGGTGAAGGAAGTAAGATTAAAGCTCATTCTTTCCATGATGGCCAGGTCTAATTGAATCGGGTCTATTCTGCAGAAATCTTTCCTGATTTTTACAGAAGCAAACACAAGAATAAAAAGCTGGTACCTAGCTGAAACCCTGGCTGCAGCGTTGTGGTGGGGCTCATAAATGGGTATGTAGTCTGAGCAGGAATAAACACTTTAAAAAACCAACCCAAAACTTCGTTTCCTCTAACTGGAAACACAGAACAAGCATTCCTGACAAATAGGTGGAAATCTCAAGCCAGTTTTGTAGTGGTCCTCAGCATTTAGAGATTTGTTCTTTTTATACTCAAGGGCTAAGAATGTTTGGATTTAGGGAACATGGGGAAAAAAAGTGGAGAAAAGGATAACAGGACTGTCTTGGAGACACGGTCTTTCCACCTGAATGTTAGGCAGGTTGCTGGGATGTTTCTCTTACTAATGCTTTTCTGACAACTAACGATTTTATTTTTTTTTTTAAGCTGGTTTCTTGCTTCCATTCCCCACTTTACTCTGACTTTTTATAAATCTCAGTGCATTTTTTTTACATTTGCAGTGCAAATAACAAATATTTAGGCTTGCATTGCATGGAAAAAGGTCAGTTTTATGAAAACTAAAGAAATGCAAAATTAAAAGTGCCTGCAAATACTTGTTGTTAGTGGTACCTTCTCTCGCAGGATTATTTCGAAAACACTTTGTTAGCATTTCCTAGCACCTGTATCATCAAACACGCTTACTCCAAGCCATTTTGCTACCTGCACATGAGTGAGTGCGATGAGATGCTCCATTTCATACACACGGTGCAGACCACGTCAGGCAGTGAATGCCCCCTCCTCTCCACGAGCGTTCCCAGCCCCTGCCTGCAAAAAACCTGGGGTTTGGCTAATTGCAGTGAGCTTAATTGTATTCTCTGATGGCTCTGCCCAGTGCCTATTCATACATCTTCAGACGTCTCTTGCAACCTGCTGTAGTGCAGCTCTGTGCCTTGCTGCAAGTTGCCCACAAAAGCAGTCTTTTCTGGCTCCTTCGCTTGGCCAGGACGAGCCATGCGGCTTTTCCTTCGGGATGCAGAGGGGACTCTGAAGGCAGCCCCTTGTCCCTCCCAGATGGGGGTTGCTCTCTGCCAGGAGGTGTTGGTAAGGTCGGTGCTAAACATCACTCCATACCACTTTGTGCCTAACAGCTGACATGCAAAATTCTTCTTAAGCTCTTTGTAACGAGTCATTCCCCTGGACGTTAACCCACCTGTGTGCTGGGAGCACAGCTTTCACATCGCTGCCTTCCAGGCACCCAAAGGTTTTAACCTCCTCAACCACATCAAATTTCTAGGAGCCAACAAACCCCCTTATTGGACTCCGAAGGAGCTGCTGCTTCTGCTCATCTGGTGGCCTTGCTGCTGTGTCAGGAGTGTGGCCACGTCAGAAACCAGGTGAGAAAAGGCCAAGTGATGCGTGGCGGGTTTTGGTAATTATTTAAATATATTCCCCGTGAGTTCTTAGCCAGACCCAACCCAGTGAATATCCTTAAACTACGTGACAGTTACTTCTGTGCTGTTGGACGGCTGCTGAGCGTTGCCCTGGGAGGGCTTTACAGGTGGGGTGATTTTTAGCATGGTGCCAGCACTGCCATCAGCCGTGGGCTATTGAAGCTCAGTCTGAGTTTCTGGGTGAGAGATGCCTGAAGAATTACAGGAAATGCTTCCCCTCATGATTTTATACTTTTTTTAAAACACTAAACACATCCTGTACAGATTTTTGTCTCTCTAATAACTCACCTCCTGTGGTATGACATCTATAATAGGAGATCTTCAATATGTGTACATGGCTAGACGTTTATTTGGGCTTCAGTTCATCACTGTGCTTATCTTAGACTAAATTAAATATGGAATTAAGGTGTTATCTTAAGCACCTCTAGTTAAGTGTTTCAAGATAGGCTTTAAATCGGTTTTGTTGCCTTGGAGCCTAAACAGAGCACACTGTTGATACAAAGCTCACAAATTGTACAGCTTTCTCTTGCATCCAGCGAAGTCTGCAAAGGCAGAAAATAAAAAGATGAATTCTTGAGTCAGGAGAAGTGTTGAGTCAGGAGGCCTTTAGTGTCATCAGCTTGCTTGAGAATAAGTCATGTCTGCGTTTCTTACCCTTCTCCTTTACATAAACCACCCACAGAAAACTCATTAATCAAAAATGTCAATGGTTTCATAGAAATCCCAACACACACACACACACCCCCCCACACACGTATAATGTTCCTTGGAGTAGCAGGTTGGGCTTTTTTCTCCCTGCCAATTGTATTCTTCTTTTTAAAATGTTTTTGTTCCTTCATGCTGTGAGTGTTAATATTTAAACAGAAAAGGGCGTTTCATCCTCCTTGGGGTCAGTTTTGAATACACTGCAGGATTTTAAATGGCATTGCTTTGCCTTCCCTAATTGTCCTTGTGCTGCTCTGAAAAAATTGTGTTTTCCTCTGCTTGTTCGAATACACTGATGGGTTTTTCTTTTTCTGCAGATGTCTCAGCTTCTTCAAAGCTGATGGCGTGTCAGAGGGTGTGCTCTTTGCTCGCTGCTGCGGCTTCTGCGTTCTCATTCAGTCAAGGGAGGCAAACCTCCCGCAGAGGCAGGAGCCAAGGAGCTGAAAATAGTGGGTTTATTTACCAGAAACTCAAAGGCTCTCTGAGAGTAAAGCAAATCCCTCCCGAATTTTCCACTTATAGTGTGTCAAACGGGTAGAGCCTGCTGCTGAGAGGTTATAGCTTTTCTTTAATTAAGCCTGCACAGAGGTGAGTGGGAGGATCCATGGATGAGGAGCATGGACCAATGTCCGGGAGCTCCTGCTGCCTGTGCCCTGAGCTTGCTGTGTGCTATAGGAATTAGATGCGGTGCTCTGCTACACGAGGCTTCTTCCCAGCCGAAACCTGTGTTAGATGGTACAAGAGAGATTCCTCCAGTCCCTTGGGGGGAGGGCGTTGCCTGCTTTCTTTCCGAAGCTGAAGGCACCTTCGTGCCCCCTGGGCCAGCAACAGTTGCAGGGAAGCTGTTGGAGCATCGCCTGCTGCAGGGTGAGCAGCTGCTGCTGTTTGAGGGGGGGTTTCTCCAAAAAAAAGGATCACACATTTACTTCCCAGCTTGTAGTCTCAAGCACATCCTGAGCCCTCACCAGGCTCACCAGCTGGGAACAGCGTGTCCTGTCGCAGGGACCGGGAAGCGCCTGTTCTTGGTACGGCGACAACCGTGGCATATGGCCTTGGCAGGGCTGCCCACCCCCGGAGCAGCTGCCGGCGGTGCTGGGTGCGTGGTGCCGGCTGTGCGGTGCCAGCCATGCAGGGACCATCCCGGGGGGAGCTGGGTGCCTGCCTGGGCGCTGGTGGTCCGAGCGTGGCTCTGCTGGAGATGCACCACCTTCCGCGGCTGCGCTGGGTTGTGAACCCGCGTCTGTTGCTGCTGGGACAGCTCGGCCCCTCGCGTTCTGCTCCTGGGCTCCTGAGCACAGCAGCTTGCTGTCCTGGGGGAATGTCCTGCTCTGGGTTTCCCCCAGCAAGCAGCCTGCTGCTCCTCGCCTCTCCCCGGGGTGCTGCACCCTGCGTGGCAGAGCTGGCCTCACCTGGGCTCGTGGCCAGTTTCCTCCCTGCCTTGGGACGTGGCTTTGGCACACAAGTGACGCGCCACGCTGATGGCTGCAGCCCCTCATCTGCCCAAGGCAGCCTTTGGCTTTTTTTTTCCTTTTAAGATTTTTTTTTTCTCCTTGGAGGATTTTGGAGAGCCACAGAGCCTCACCTGGCTTAGCAAGGCTGGAGCTCTCCAGAGCTAATGGAGCAGGACGTTGGCTTTGCTTGCACAGGCGTAAGCCTCTTAACTCACCTTCTGGCTTCTGATTTTTCACCACCCTTTACAGGGGGCTGCTGCGAGGCTCCCAGGGAAAGGCGGCAGAGCCCTGTTGCACCCCTAAAGCTGCCTGCAATCTCCCTTTCTGTTTCAGGGACCAGGTCCTGCAGCGTTCCTGTGGTTGCCCGTGTAGCATCTTCTGGTGGTGAGAGCTGCTGCGCTCAGGGCAGCCCTCTGGCTGCCACATCCCACAGGGAGAGGCATCACCCCTTGCTTGTTCTCTCAAATACCCCTCAGGCTCCTCCACTAGCTCTGAAATAGAAAATTTGCTTGCCTGTGAGGTCTGGGCTTCTCTTGCCCTGGGCCATCACGAGCTGCAGGCGTGTGCACGTGGCATCAAGTGGCTTCATGCAGAGTCACATGGCTTTAATTACAAGCCAGTCTGTTGGTAAATCTTGGATAAGTTGAAACAGATCGTTGCAGCTCAGCTGCAGCTTTTGAGCGGTTTGGTTCAGTGTTCAGGAGCCCTTTTGACCTCAGTGTGAATGTCTCTGGGCAAGGGCTGGGTTTTGCATCCCACCAGCTGCCTTCCAGGCAGGGCTTGGCCCTCGGCTCTTCTCCTCTGGTGGCACAGCCAAACTCCTGGCTCAGCCGTGCCTTCTTGTCAGATGTCCCAGGAGAATTTTGCTGAGCCAAAGCCCACCTCCTTCTGCAGGGGACGTGGGAGAAGGCAGGCAAGGCAGGGGCTCATAGCTGTTTGGGGATGCAGTGTGATGGCCCAGATATGGAGCTGACCTGTTGCTGTTCATGGTTTTGCTTTGGGCACTGCTCTCGGCGCTTTCGGAGCAGCTGCACAACGCGGCAGCGGTGTTCCCTCTCTCCTGTTGCAAGTACCTGGGGTGGGAGCAAGGGGGGCTTGAGGGTGGCAGCCAGCCCAGGCACCAGGCGTCGCACCTACACTCCCCCCACCCAGCCTTTGGCCACCTCTGCAAGCCCCAGGCTGCGACTGCAAACAGTGACGCTGGCCAAGCAGCACCCTGGCAAGCAGACCTGGGGGAATCCCCCCTCCCCCAATAAAGCATCCCTTTGTGGTGCCTGCTGCAGAGCCAGGACCCAGCTGTGCCCCTGGGAGTGAGGGAGCAGCCCTGTGCACCACCACCCCATGCCCCCCACCTTGCTCCGGGGGATGCTGGAGGTGCAGGTCTGTGCCCGGGGCACGATCCCCCATCCTGATTTTTGAGCTGTTGCCTCCCACGGCTGCAGTGGTGGCCCCGGCGCCTTCCCAGGGAGCTCTGCCAGCTCATAAACCACTTTTAATCTCCCGAGAAGGTCCTTTGTGCAGCCTTTTGTCAACAGGGCCTGTCCCATTGCTATAGCTACGGCCCCTTTGCTGCTGGACACACCTGTTTGTTTTTCCAGCTCCTTTCTGTTGCCATCAGATTTCACTGCCACCTCAATAAAAGCTGAGAAAAGCCCTGCCCTGGTCCTGTGCCCTTGTCGCCTTTCCCGATCAAGGAAACTCCTTGCTCCCTTGAGCCTGTTTTTTTGCAGGGAACAGCCTCAAATCAGCCGGAGCCCCTCGGCATGGCTTTTTTTTCTGGCTTTTACCCTTTAAAACATTGTGCTCGTGATGGAGCGGGGCAGGGGATGCAGTGAGGTTCCCCGGGCACCGCAGGCTCCTGGGGATGGTGATGGCCCCGCAGCCTGTCAGCAGGAACTTTGCAGATATACCATGGGGTTTTCTCACTGACTGCTTTCCCCTGCCATGCATAAAACTTGCCAAAATTAGTGCTTTTGGGATATCAACCCCCTGTGCCCAGCTCCCGGTCTGGCCGGGGAGGGCTGCTGTGCAGAGTGGAGGAAGGCTTGTTCTCCCGTAGGACCCTGGAGCCTTCCCAAGGGTTTGCATTGCCTTTCAGGGTCACTTAGCAAAGGAAAACCGACCGCCTGTGTGAGTTGTGGCGGCTGTGTGCTCAGAGAAATCCACCCAGCGGAGGGAACAACCCCGGGGGAATTTCCCCTGGCTGCAAGCCTTGTCCCTGCGTGAGGTGTTTCCCCTGCACCCGGGTCAGGATGGGGATGGATTTCAACAGCATTTCCCTGAGCCTGGGGGCTGATCTTCATTTTTATTGGGGTGACTTGACCATAAGGATCCTGCTTTTCTCTTCCTGCGTTTCATTTCTTCCCCTGCCAGGTGTAGCTGAGGTTTATCCCTGGCACCGGGGCCGTGGGATCTGCTGTTTCGGCATGACCAAGGTGCTGGGATTTGCTTTTCCTGCTCCATGCACCGATCCCCGGCGTGGCTGAGTCACGGGAAACCTCTAGAGCCAGGCAGAAAAACCCACCCCCGGTTAACCTGCGACATTAATCCCACGGTGCCGGAGCTCCAGCCCTTTTCCTTGGGACCCCAAGTGATGCTGAAAGAGGGGAGAAGCCTCGGGGACACACAGCCCCAGCAGGGCGTGAAGGTGTGATGGCCCTGGGGGCAGTGAGCACGTGTCCAGCATTTGGCCCTAATTTTGTGCAAGCTGGCAATAAAATAATTAACCCAAATCTCCTCCTATTTCACCTCTGTGCTCTTGGTATTTACTGTCCTGCAGCTTTGGCGTCGCTTCTAAATATTTAACGTCTTGGAAATTGTATTTTTGATTAATGCGATGTATTTGGTACATGGTGCCTGTGTTACCATTACAAAAAAAAAAAGAAAAAAAACAAATACAAAACCAAACCAAGACCTTTAATACTCTTCATAAAAACAGGCTGGGTTTAGCAACACCACGAAGGTCTTGCAGCTCATCCAGCCTCACGCTGGGCATCCCCCCATGCGTGTGCTGACCCCGAGCACTGCACAGCAGCTGTCAAATTGTGCCTGAAATTCAGGCTATTTTGGATCTGCTATAACATGAGCCACATCCCCTCTGCCAGCTCTGTAGCAGTGCTGCACATCTGGAGGGCAGGCACATCTGGGCAGCTGCTGCGGGAGGGCTGGAGCAGCGTTGGGATGCGCAAGCGGGAAGGGCAGGCGGAACAGCTGGAGCCTTTTGGCGACGGTCCGGCTCTCCCGCTGCTCATCACCCTGCGGGCAGACAAAACCAAGCTGCTGTTGGGTGGAAAACAAGCATTTCAGGAGAAATCCGTCACGCTCAGTTGAATGTGGCTGTAAACGAAGGGGGCTGCAGGGAGCACAGCGTGTGGCATGGCAGCGGCTCCTGACCTGCCCCGCAGCCTGATTTGGCTTTTAGAAAAACATCCAGCTTTGATATTTAAGATTTCCAGCAATGGAAAATTCACAGCAGCCGTGGGGCTGGGGAGCCAGGCGCTAATTGGCGGAACTTGTAGAAAAAGCGTCCCTCCAGCTCTTTTCCATTGGAAAATCCAAAAGCTTTCTCCAACTGTTGATTTCTCATAAAAACTAAAGCAAAACACACTGGGTGGGGGAGCAGGGCTGAGGGAAGATCTTGACAGTGTTGGAGCAGCCCTTTTCACTCCATCAGGACAAATATTTACATTTTTCTTATTGTAAAGTTACTCTTGTTTGGAAATAATTTGTTTTATATCACACTCTGTTACTGTGCTTTGAAAAATCACAAAGAAAACAAAGTGATTTTGCAGAAATACAATGTTTTGGCCAAAGCAGAATGACTTTTTTTTTCCCCTAATTTTCCCTGGGAACGTTGACGTTTTGGGGCTTTTTCCAATTCGGAAATTTCAGAGTGAGGTCTCATCCCTGTTTGTCTGGCTAGATCATAGAACAATAATTCTCCAAGGGTTAATAAATCCTTTAATAATTTTTTTAATCAGTCCTCGGCGTCCGTCAGGCACTCGTGCTGCCTGGTTCTGAGACTGGAGCCATCTGCGATGCTTCCTACCGCCGTGCTCAAACCCACCCGGAGCATCTGCTGCTCCCGTCAGTGCTGGTGCTTAATAGAGTAAATCAATTAGAAATCATCAATAAACGAGCGCCGCAGGTAGCACCTATAGATCAAGCAAATCGCATTTGAAAAGCGATTCTTTTCCTATTGCAAAAGCATCTCTCGGGTGCGTTTTGCCCCTCGGTGGAGGCTGTAACGTCCTTCCCGGTGTGTGAATTGCTGCGGATGTTTCCCTGCACTGGAAAGGGTGGGAGTGATTAGGGTAATTAGGGTTGGGAAGATGAGCAGGCAAGGGCTGTGTGGTCGCATCCCTGCCCGTGGTGGGAATACGTGCCGTATTTCTCATGGAGCAATAGATGAGAGGTGAAGGGTGGGAGAGGTCCCGGGAAGGCGGTGGGCTCAGAAATGGCTCTTAATCATCCACGGGACATCACACCATGGCAAAATCCATCCTCAGCCTGGGGTTTTCCTTTGGGAGGTGGGTTTGAGACCCACTGAGGTGACTGTCCCCGTAGCCCTCCGGTGGGTCGCAGCAAGTGGCCACAAGTGCTTTGCAACCCAAAATGTGTGATGCCACACCTGCCCCCAGGGCAGCAGTGATGCCCATCATGCCTGTCCTTCCTAAAATCTCCCTCAGCTCCTGCACACCCAGACACCTCCAGCCCTAACATCTTTCCTGTTGCCATCAAAGCGTGTGGTGATGCATCCCGGCCCCCGCGGGTGACAAGAGGCTCTGTCCCTTTTGTCCTGCTTTGCAGCTGGGGGGCTGAGGAGGGGGGAGGCGATGACACAGCTCCAGCCCCTCCTCAGCAGCGTGAACCTCCCTGCCCCAGGGGACATGCTGGAGAAACCCCCCTGCTGGGGTGCTGGGGCTGTCCCCCAGCAAGCAACGCACAGGTTGGGTGTCACGGTGGAGGGGTCTGTGACCCCCATTGCTGCCCAGTTCCCATGGAAGCTCCTTAGCTGTTCCCTCCAGCCAGTGAGGCCATCCCCTGCTCTGACCGTGGGGAAACCAGCCCCCACGGGGGTCCCGGCTCACAGCTCGCCCAGGGCTGGGGGTTTTGCATGGGGCCAGGTGGGGGCTCGGGGACGGGCAGCTCGTTGGCCATGAGCTTTCTGCTGGAAAAGTGGCCTTTTGGTGCAAACATCCCTTTGTGTGTGGGGCTGGGGGAAGCTAATCCGGGCTGGCAGGTGCAGGCAGCTGGTTCAGGTGTCTGGAATAAGGGTAAGCCCTGCCTAAACACCCTGGCAAGGGCCCTTCCACCTTTAAAAGCCCTTTGCAGGGAGCCCTGGGGGTGCTCTGCCTGGGGTGAGATGTGTGGTCCTGCCTTGTGTGAGCTCTTCCTCTGCTTCCAGTGGGTCCAGCATCGCCTCCCACCCCGCGTCTCCCATTCTCGCTTCCAGCTCTCCCGGTGAGTAGGTTTTCTAGCCCTCTGGTTCTTTGTGCAGGTTTTTGGGATGCAAAGCCTAGGGGGGCTGGGGGTTGGTGGGCACTGGGGGCCAGGACCCAGCCTCCAGCAAGGGACCTCAGGGAGGATTTTGGGACCCATGCGGCTACTCAGGGGCCCGAAGGCTTCCCTGGGGCTTTGGAGCTGGGTCTCTGCAGCCCCTGTTAGGGCACAAACCCACTGCAAAGCTCAGCTCCCAAATACACTTCTTCACCACCCATTTCTGCTGCTACATGAAGACCCTTGGCTTAAAGCTGCCTTTTGCCCAGCAAGGGGCTGCGATCACCTCTCCAGCCCTCAGAGCTCCCCATCACCATTCGGGATCAGCATCTCCCTGAGCAAATTCCTTGGAGGATTTTTGCCTCCATCCCATCCCCAGCAGTGCCGGAGAGTCCCAGCTCACACAGGGCTGTCTGTCACCACCTGTGCCCCGCTCCCCTCCGGCACATCCCGCTCGAGCACTTCCTTCCTCCGATCCCATTTTTCCAGTGATGCTTCTCTGCCGCTGTCTCCTGTCCCAGCAGCTGTTTCGTAGCACCAGCTATTTTGACTACTCTGTTAACTATTTATCCAGATGGAGCAGGGCTGTTGTCATGCTCCTGGCATGTTTTTTCCATATCCAAATTCTGCACCGAAGTGGAGAGGATGAAGCCCAACACACTCGGCGCGTCGCCCCAAGTGCTGGGTGTGCTCGCCCTGGCTGGGGTTCAGCCTCCCCACTTGCAGCCCCCCCGCCAGCCCCTGCCTTCACCCCCTGTGACATCAAATCCAGGGGGTTTCTCCTCCCTGTCCCCGTTCTTCCCCTCGCGCCATCGGACCTCGCCCTCCTCGCCCCGGCCCAGCTGCAATAAGGAACTGGCGTGCCTTTATTTTCCTAGCACTTAATTTTAATCAAATGCAAATCCCAAACACTTTGCAAACTCAGCCACCCGTGTGGATGTTAATTGCCGGGGCTGGGGATGCTGTTTGCCACGCTGGGAAGGGGCAGGATGGGACCCCTGTGCCCACTGAGGGGGATGGGGTGCTGTGGCCCTCTGGGCATCCCTGGCTCTGCTCAAAATTGAGGTCATGCCAGGACCCAGCCTCCAGTAAGGGACCTCAGGAAGGATTTTGGGACCCATGCGGCCACCCAGGGGCCCGAAGGCTTCCCTGGGGCTTTGGAGCTGGGTCTCTGCAGCCCCTGTTAGGGCACAAACCCACTGCAGAGCTCAGCTCCCAAATACACTTCTTCACCACCCATTTCTGCTGCTACATGAAGACCCTTGGCTTAAAGCTGCCTTTTGCCCAGCAAGGGGCTGCGATCACCTCTCCAGCCCTCAGAGCTCCCCATCACCATTCGGGATCAGCACCTCCCTGAGCAAATTCCTTGGAGGATTTTTGCCTCCATCCCACCCTCCAGCAGGACTGAGGATTTCCCCACGAGCAAAACCGGTGGCTGGTGGCCAGCAGAGCCAAGGATGCCCTCACACCCGCAGCAGGGCTCAGCCTTGGGTGCTCAGCAGCATTTGCATTGAAAATCCCAACTTTGAAATGCAAAAAGCACCCGGCTGCAATGGGAGAAGTTGTAGCAGGGGGTTTATAGCAAAGCCTAAATATTTATCCAGAAACATTGTGTTTTCCCTTTACTCTGGAATTCCATATTTATTTCCTTTGCTCCCTCCTGGGCTGGGGATGAGCAAGGGCAGCCCCCAGCTCAGTCATGCTGGAGGGGACGTTTCTTACCACCTCACAGCAAAACTAGCTGAAATTCAGAAAGCCATGCCAAAACACTCTCCTTTGGCAAATTTTCTTTTCTTTGCAGAGAGCCTGAAGTTTCCAAGCACACTTGTCACTCCGTGCATGAAAGGAAAGTTGGCAGCTCTCCGAGCTATTGTCAACCCCCCTTATGAAACTCAAGGATTTCGGCTGCATTTCCTACCCGCTGACCTTATCAAGGTTTTGCATGCTCTTGACATTTCTTCATGCCACCGGGGCGGTTGCATGGTGCAAAACACTGGTGGCACTGAAGTTGAGGGGCTGTGGCGCAGAAAGCGCCAGGACCCCTCCCTGTGATGCCACAGGTCCCTTGTAGGGGTGCATCCCCTGTGCGTGGGTATTTTAGTGGAGATGAGTGACTCCCAGAGCAATTTCTTTAGCAAATTCCCTGCTATTTCTGCTTCTGAGTTGTCAGCCAAGGTTTGCTGAGGGGCTTGTGCTCGTTTGTTGCTTCTGGTTGGTTGCTGAGGGCTTTGCAGCAGCAGCTTGGGGTGCATCCCTGTATTGCTCCCCCACCCCAGGGACACCTGGGGACCTTGAATGTTAGAGCACAGCCTTCAGCATGTCTCCTCCTGACATTCCCACCCTGCCTCTTAGTGTGTCTGCAAAAAATATGGTCCTATGTCAATTCAATGGTGCCTTGCAGTGGGTGGGCAAACAGGGATGGCTGCTCTGGTGTCATGTCTCCAAGGATGTCCTTAAGAAAGTCCTCAGCAGCACATGTCAGGGGCTGCTGGCCTCCATGGGAAGTCATCCTATACCAGGGGCACCTGATGCTATGGGACAGGACCAAACCGCCAGGGATTTATCCTGGACATTGGAGGCACGGTCCGTTTTTCTTTTGGAGTGAATTTAATATCGCAGCTGAGTGCTGCCGTGTGCTCGAGCAATGCTAAACTGATTTTCTGGGAAGGTTTTTGAGCCCAGGCTGGATGTTCACAGCAGGTAAGTGGTTCCTGTGCCAGAAAAGCAAACCTGGGCTTTCAGCAGCAGGGACACAGTATGCAGTCAATGCAGAATCTGCCTGTGCCCTACAGCAAGCGCTGCACACACACATCCCACGAGCTGCCCGAGGTTTGGGTCATGCTGCTGGATCTTCGTTAGTGGGCTGTGGAGCTCATTAGCGGGGGATGAGGGACACAACATGGACTGGGTCGGCTTCTTCCCCTTGGAAGCTCCTGCACAGGAGCAAAGCCATGTGCAGCGGGTGCTGTGCTGGGCACATCTGCGAGAGGTTTGATACTTGAGGGGTGTTTGGGACTTCGCATGTGCCCTGGGTGAGGGTATCTCTGGGGTCCCCACTACCCCCCTGGGACACAGTGGGGGCGGTTTGTGCTTGACCTGTGCCCTGCCACTGTTGCTGGCATCCCCTGGAGCACTGGTGAGGAGAGGGCCAGGCGTGGGGAAGCAACAGTTATGGGGTTGTGATGTTGCCTCTGCCAAATTGCAAGACCCACAACGCCCCAAAGTGCATCCCCCAAAGGCTGTCCCCACGGGAGCGTCAGGGTCGACAGTGCCGCGATCGACGGGTGCACAGTGAGAATGAATGCCTGCAGATTTGTGTGATGTAAGAGTGAAATCACATCAAAAATACTGATCTTTGCCCTGTGCTGGCCGTGGGGGTACGCTGCTGACCAAACCCCGTGTGCCGTGCCCGCAGCAGGAGCGGCTGGCCCCACCGGGTTTCTGCGAAACACAAGTGCACCCTTGGCCGTCAGCCACTGAACAACAGCACAAGGGTGTTCGGCTTCCTCGAGGCTGCCTGGCCATGGAGATAAGCACCGGAGCAGGAAATGTCTTGCTCCGTGCTGAGCTGGAGCAAGTTCTGGCTCCCTGGTGCTGGGGGGGCTGCGGCTGTGAGCCACAGGGCAGCACCCGCGCCCCTCACCAGTAGGATGGTGGGGATGTCCCCAGCGTTTGTCTCATGCTTTTCTGTGAGGTCCCCTCTTGGGAATGGTCGCAGTGTGGGTATGGTGGGACTGGAGGATGCAGTAGGCAGGAAAGGGAGGCAGGGCAGCGCCTGCCAATAGCCCCCGACACCCCCATCCTACGGCCGCACAACCATCCCAGCTGTGACCCCACTGGCAAAACACGAGCAGCATGGCATGGGCACCCCGGGGTCTGTGCTGCGCTCATCCCAACGAGACAAGTTCCCCATTTTACAGTGGGATGCAGGCATTGCTCTGGAAGCCAGTTACAGAAACACAGGCTTCGTGTGCTCACCCTCCGCAGCATCGCTGCTAGCAGCCAGCCTGCCTGTGGCAAGGGGGTCTCGTGCACCCTTTGCACAGGTCTTGGGTGATTTCCAAATGCCCAGCACTTGCTGGGGTGCAGAGGACCCCTCTGGCCCCACCGGCTCGGGTGCTGGAGTCAGAGCAAAAGGCTGCACCCCCTCTTGCAGCCGGCGTCAGGAGCTGCCTGCATCCCATGTGGCCGCCTCTGCGGTTTGTGGTGGGCTGTGTTTTGCCAACAGCATTTGGTAAACAGCCCCACACGCGGTGCACAAGAAAGATCCTAATCTGACTCCAAAAAAGCAAACCAACCTGAAGTTATCTCTGCAAGCCAAGTCTGCAAATGCAGGAAAAATTCCTGCACCCGCTGCAAAAAGTCATCAGCCCTCCTCCTTGCTGAAGATAATTGCTTTGGGTACCAACAAGCTGCTCCTGGCAGCATGGAGGCAGGACACGATGTCCCAGGGACCGGCTGCTTCCCCCCCCCCGCCCTCCCCCCCCCGTGTCCTTAGAGCCATCCAGCTGTCTGCTGGTTGCCATCTCAAAGGTGGGAACGGCCTCTGGAGAGCAGGCACGGAGTGGGATGCAATGGTCACTGTGGCTGGGGGCTGCCAGCAGGTTTGCAAAACAACAGCTATTATTGAGACCCTCATATTTCATAGAGTCACGGAGTCCCAGGTCAGAAGGGACCTCAAGGATCAGCTGGTCCAACCTTTCGGAGCAAAAGTACGGTCTACACCAGATGGCCCAGCACCCTGTCCAGCCAAATCTTGAATGTGTTCCACACTGGGGAGCCCACCCCTTCCCCAGGGAGGTTATTCCAGCGGTAAATTGTTCTCATTATGAAAAATTTTCCTCTTGTGTCCAATTGGAATCTCCCCAGGAGGAACTTGTACCCAACGTGGGGCCTGATTTTTCCTACAGGGCTCTTGCACACAAGCTTTTCCTGGAGGAAAAAAAACATTAATGGGGTAAAAAATGAAATTAATTGGAGGAATAAAACGGGGGGTGCACACAGGGCTGGGCATCAGCTAAGCACAGCATGTTCCCCATTTTTTCCTTAGGAGAGAGCAATGGTTTGGCTCAGGGCAGCCGGAATTATTCCACCCGTGCCTGGGGTCAGCTCCGTGGTGAGCTCCAGGAGAGGGACCTGACTCACGCAGTCACTAGCAGATCATTTTGGGGTTTTATTTCTTTCTTGGTGATTAACGGCGGTGTTTCGTTTCTAATGGAAGGAAATAAGGAGGAAATGGTTGCTTGCCTTCATTTGTCAGGGGTTTGTTTAAATGGGCGCTTGCCTTCCCTGGAAATAGGTCATGGCTGTATATTTTCATGGACAAGAAGCCGGTGGGGCCGGGGCTGAATGTCAGATGTTTGGCCGGCGCCGCGAGGCCGTTCCCCTCGCCTTTCCCATCCTCATCCTCTCGGCCCCGTGCCAGGGACGCCCTGCCTCCTGCTGCCGGTGGATGGGGCGAGATGGGTCGCAGTTCCCAGCCAAGGCAACCTCTGACCACGCTTCCCAGGCTGCGCAGGGGATCAGCGGTTAATTAGGTGGAAATTAATTATCCCGGCATGTCCCTGCAGCAGGGCCCTGCCACAGGCAGCGCGGGCTGTGCAAGGAGTTTGCGTCACCTCCGTGAGATGCATGCCCTCAGAGTGGTTTCAGAGCTGCTAGTCATCAGGCACAGAGCTTTTCAAAGAGAAATCCCATGTCAGAGGGGTGGTGGTCACATCTCCCCCTGCAAAACGGGGACTGGGAAGAGCCTGGTTCAGATGGCAAAAAGCCACAGACCTCCCGTGGCTGCTGGGCAGGTGCTTTAGATGCTGCAGGGACAGAGCACGGTGCCGCGCAGGGTGCACGCAGGGCTGCGCTGATGGGGGTGGGAAGCCCAGGCTGCCCGCTGTGTTGCTGCAACCCCTGGGCAGGCAGTGCCCGCTGGTAGCTCTGTGGGATGGCAAGGAGGAAAATACAAAGCTCTCATCCAGCCAGCTGGGTGCATTTTGCGTGACGTGGGGGCAACTGATGGCTTTTGGGGAGCAGGATAGTCAAGGTTCTTCGCCTGCGGAGTGGGGAACCTGCTGCCGTGCCTGCACAGACCCCCGGGATTGCTCAGACAGGGGTGAAGGATGTGGCCAACTGGGGCGGCTGCGTGGGCAGGTGATGGCAAAGCCGCTGCCCTGTGTCCTCGCCACTGACCTGAGACAGGGTCACCGCTGCTGGAGCGTCTGCCTTGTGCCACGGCTCGTGTGTTGGCCATGTGATGGGATGCAATGGGGAGACATGGGGGGGTTTCACCCCTTGTTGCTGCCCTGGCATTGTGGTCTGTCTGGTGCTGGGGGAGATTTCAGGGGTAGGTAGGGATGTCTGGTGGTTTATAAATAGCAGTTTCTCATTGTTTTGCGCATTGAAGTTGAGACGTTTCTAGGAGTTCAGAGCTCAGGACTCTTGGTCACTTGGGGTGGCTCTTGTCACCATCCCAAAACCCACAGCAGACATGTGCTTTGATGTCCTTGAGGCCCACGGGAGCCAAAAATATTACTGATAACTGAGGTCTGAGCCATTTTAAAAATGTGTTTGTGCACTGAAAGGACTCAGCTTTTGGAAAAGTTACTCATCTTCCTCTTCATCTGAAGTAACACCATCCCTCGTGGCCATCCTTCCCCAGCATTGCTGTGTGCCCTCAGCCTGGCCGGGCATCTGGAGCCCGAAAATCCTAGCAACAATGACATTGTTTTCTATATTTGCATCACTTAAGGCTGAGCAGAACCGATGACACACCGTGGAGCTGGCAGGGAAGCTGGTATTGATGCCATCTGCAAAGAGCCGCCTCCTCACCATCTTAAAATTAAATTTACTGAACTGTTTGGTCGGTGCTTCTCCGGGGCTGGCATGCAAGGTGCTCGTGGTGGGCACCGTGGCCCCAGGCTGGGGGATGCTCCTTGCATCTTGCACCGAGCACAGATGCGGCGCTATCACATCTCGTCCCCTTCCTGGGCACAGGATGTGTGCACAGGCGCCTTCCAGACATTGCGCCCTTCCCATGAGCAGTTTCCAGCAGCAAATGTTCTTGCAATTTATTTTTTTATATCTTTTCTTTTTATCACAGGCTGCTTCTGATGTGGGAGACAAGGGCTCAGCTCCGCTCCATCTTCAGAGAGGCGCAGGCTGGGTGGCTTGCAAAGCCTTTTAGGCTTTGTGCACCTTTGGATGCAGATGTTTTAAAGGCCAGTTTGGCTCTTTGCATCTTGCTTCAAGTGTACTTGGGGACTCGTGATTTTGTGAGATCAGGTTGACTGGGGAGGGGAGAGCTTCTGGCTTATAGGGAAGCTTGAAAATAGGCAAGTGTCAATTTGCAGGGTGGGAAAGCAGAAAAGAAACACCACAGCCTTCGCTTTCAAGTTTTGGGGGGTGTTTTGTTGTGCAGAGCCACGGTCTGGCTGGGGCTGAGCAAATGCCTCCCTGCTGCAGTAAACCTCCCCAGGGAAAACCCACCCCTGGTGGAAAAACCTCCGCTGTGCCCGCAGGGTCTCTCCCAGCCCAGTTTTGTGCTGCCGCTGTGCAAAGCTGAGAGCCATCAAGGTGGGTGTCCTGGGGATGCCTTGGAGATGCAGGGATCACCAGCTCATTCCAGTTCCTGCCAGGCATTGTGGTTTGGGGGGGGTGAAGGAAGTCAAGTTCTACAACCCCATCCCACTGCTACCAGGAGATGCTGAGCAGTCCTCCCTCCGGAGCTGTGAGTTTGGGCCTTAAAGCAATGATTTTTTATTTTATTTTATTTTTTAAAGAAATTCTGGATTCTAAATGTACAAATTCTGGGTTTTGCATTTGGAGAGCACTGAGTGTATCTCTACAGCTAGAAACTTGGAGTGTAGAAATAACGTAAAAGCCAAGATTGGTGTGAGAGACTTCCAGGAGGAGAGGCAGGCAGGCAGGCAGCACCCCGACTCGCCCACCACCACTCGTTCCCCACGCAGGGGACGCATGTTGGGGGTTCAGCACGCCAGGGATCCTGCACCACCGGCCCCGGCACAGGGGGACACACACAAGGCAGCAAAAGTGGGGAGATGCGGTGGTGGCCGTGGGCAGAGAGCATCCCTCTGGCCTCCTGCCTGGCCCTGGGGCGAGCAAAGGGGCAGAAGGAGCATCGCCAAATTACAGCTGGGGGGTGGAAATGAAACAGCAGAGGGATGAGGCTGGGGTGGGCTCTACTTAATTGCTGGGGCTGTGCTCGGTTTGCCGTCGGCAAAAGGTGAACTGTAAAATCCCCGCCTGCTCCTCGCTGCTGGGAAGGAGAGCCGGGCTGGTCGAGGGTTTATTTCCCGACCAAGTAGTGGGCTACTTTTGCTTAGTGGATGATAAAGACTTACAGATACTAAAAAAACCAACGAAGTAAACCAAAACCATCCCACCCCGATGGCCCCGTGAGCAGGCAACCCTGAGTCCAGCCAGCCCCAGAGGAGCCCATTTTCCTTTGACAGTATTTTTCTAGTTCCTTGGTGCGGGACAGATGCTTTTCACACTGTGGGCTTGTTTTTCCTCTTTGCGGCTTTGCACAGGAATAAAAGAAATGGCTTTGGGAGGTGGGTTATCCCAAGGGCCTCATCTTTTTCCCTTGAGCTGTGGGTTTATTTGCCTCCAGGCACCCGGTCCTGCTGAGCACCGAGCCCAGCACAGCCGCGGGCTGACGGAGCGCGTTGCCCATGGCCATGGCTGGAAGCAGATGCTGTCCCACAGCAGCAGCGCTCTGGCCCGGTGGCATTTAAAGCATCCTTGGCTTTGGCTTTCCCACGCCAGCAGCCCTGCAGGTGGCTACCTGGGCCTCGTGAGCCTGTGCCCAGCAGCCGAGCCGCTCGGCATCCTCAGCCTGCTCAGACCTGGTGGCTGGGGGTCAGCAGGAGCAGCATCATCCCGGGGCAATGGAGAGCATTTTCTGGGCAGCGGGTGCTTTGGCCGCCTCGGCTGAGCGTGGGAGAGTGCCGCCGGCTCTGTTTTAATTGGCAGTAGTCGATCAGCCCTGCAAGCGCTGGGCTTGATTATCGCTGCCGGCATTTACGAGAGGGTACGTTTTCTGCTCTCGCGGCGAGGGCAGGAGCCAGGAGAAGCCTCCACGGCTGTGCCAGGGCTGAGTCACCCTGGTTGGGAGGAAAGGAGTGTGTGTGTGTTGGGAATTAAACAGTCAATCATGCTTTCAGCAAGCCTGAAATCATGTGCGATATTTATATTTTCAGATTCCCGGCTTCGATTTTTGTGGCAAGGTTGTTCCCGACGTCCCGACCGCAGTGACGCCGCGCCGGTGCCGGGGGCGGCGAGCGAAACCTGGCTCCATCCCACCAGAGCCCCCGCTCACCCCTTCCCAACAAACTGGGGGCTGAGGCAGGGGACATTTCAGCAGCTAATTTGCTTTGCAGCCCCTCGATCAGCCAGGGGAAGGTGGGAGCCTTTTCCTCTGGGCTGCTGGCTCCCCAGTGTCATCTGTGCATGGCCCTGAGGGCTGCAGAGATCCCCGGGAACCACCTGCCATGGCAGGGAATTGTGTGCAAATGAGAACCATTTCTTGGGAAAACCTGGGAATGGAGGGAACCTGCTGGGATGGAGCAGCTGCATGAGCCTCTGTGCTCAAGTGAGTGACAGGAGGAGAGCAAAGTGAGCCGCACCTTTATAGAAAAATATGTACAAAAAATAAAAAGCAGGCAGGGTTGGCCCATGGTTTGAGAAGGACGAGATGTGGTGTTTCCCCTCAGCGAAGCCATGGCAGCTTTGTGTGAGGTTTGGCGTCGGCAGGGAGGCTGCGGCATGGCGAGCACCAGCCTGAGCTGCTGCTGGCAGACGTGGCCTCAGCGGTGGTGGCCCTGGCGGGGACCCAGGATGGACCCACATAAACACGGCCGAGAGGCGGCTTGCACTGCGGAATGCTGGCAACTCCCCTTGAACTCTCCCTGGAGCCATCCCAGCCAGGCTCCGGGCACTGGGGCAACATCAGGGCCATTGCTCATGATGCTGCCATACATCTCAAGAACATGTTTGCTCCTGAAGACCCGGTCTCTGGAGCCATGCCAAGAGGTGAATTTCAAAAGGTTGGGTTTTTTAGATTGTTTTCTTTATTTTTACCTCCTCAGCCCCTGGTTTCTGGGCACAGGCGCAGCCTGAACCTGCTTGGTCCAAGCCCAGCGAGAAGGTAAGAACAACTAAAGCGACCTTATTTTGAGGAATGCTCAGACCTGATGTCTGAGCTGGGAAACCATCCCCAATTCCTCAAACTGGAGAAAGAAAGGCAAAAACTGGTGGGAAAAAAGCTTTACATCTCCTGTGAAGGCCACCACCTTCCGCGTGAGCAGCCGTCAGCGCTTCTGGCCTCAGCATCCAAACCAAAATGAACTGAGCAATTGCACGTCTTCTTCCTTTGCAGACCAAAAAGCCGTTCCTGTCATGCTATATATTTGCTCTCTGATTAATGTAGGATTTTTTTTTTTTCAGGGAAGAAAATCAGAGAAATCAACAGCAGCATGTTAATGATTTGGCAAACAATCTCTTTTATGTTGTGCGTAGGTAGTGCTCGATATATTTGCGAGCTATATATAGCTAAATACCTGTGTGTCGCACTCCACCAAATATTTCCACTTTTTTTTTGCAGGCTACCTGCAAAACACAGACACTGTCAGAAGCTGTAAATACCGTCAGTGCACTACTGACTGACAGCCAAGTCTCGAAAGCTTTTTGATGCAAAATATTTTTGTGTTTCCTAGGGAAAAACAAGGGGATTTTTGTCCCCTCTTGTCCATCTTGCAACTAAGGATGCGGTCCATGTGTCTCAGAGTATCGATGCAGCCAGAAGAGTAAGGTGTCCTGGAGCTGTGGATGTGTGTTGGTAATTCATGGCAAATTTTCAGATGTTTAAGACATTTTCTTGGTGCGGGCATCAAGTCGGGGTGGTGGTGGCTGGGCTTCTCCTTTCAAGACAAAAAATTAAGTCAAAATTTGGGGAAAGGGAGCTACAACAAATGAAATGTTTCATTTTTCTCATTTTGTATTCCTCCCCTTCTTAAATAGAGCTAAATCTGTGTTACCTTAAAGGGAAAAAATATCCAAAATTCCCTTTTTTTTTTGTTTGTTTTGTGTTGTTTTGGGATTTTTTGTTTGTTTGTTTAGGAAGCATTGGAACAAGATCTTGGGACATTTGGGGAAAAAATGCTGCTGCTTTTTATTTTTCCCTCTTACTTCCAGCTTGATTTCCCAGTCAAACCTGTCCCTTTTACCCTGGTTGCATTTTTTTGCTAAAAAAAAAACCCCATCAGTAGGGTCACTGCCGTGTTTTCCCTATTCCCAGAGATATTCGCAGCCTGAACCGTCCATCCCGCTGCTGTACAGAAATATGCTGGGTTACCCTTTTTTTTTTTTTCTCGTGGTCTTCCCTGCCTCGAAGCGGAGGGTTTGTGGAGGTTTATCTGGTTTCCCTTTGTTCAGCACTCACGAAAGAGCAAGAGGAAGGAAACCCGCCATTGCTCAGCCTGATGCTCGGTTAAAAATAGCAGGGCTGGCTCTGCCGGGGTTCCCGTCCTCGCTAAAGGTCACTTCCCCAAGCCCCATCACCAAAAATATGCCACTGAATAGCCTGGTTTGGCACATTTCTGATGGTTTGGAGGCAGCAAACAGCCTGGAGGAGGAAGGGATGCTCGCTGCCCCACACAGCTCAGCTCTGGGCTGGATGTGGGGGTTATTTTCCATCCTGGTGAAGCATGGGCACGGTCCCCTCCCCGGGGTCGAGGTGTCAGTGGCACCTCCACCACCCAAGAGCTGAAGCTGGCATGTCCTGGCTCCTTTCCTCCACTGCAAAGAGGGCATCCCACTGGCTGGTGCATGGGGCCTGGCCAGTTTTATTTTAAATTTTTATGTTCTATGCTTTTTTTTTTTTTAAATAATACTTTCTTAAAAAGTGTTTGTATTTTTAAAAAAGTGTTGTTTGTTTTTTTTTTAATTCCCCCCTGTGCAGTTCAGCTGCTCTCTGAGATGAGGGCAGTCCCAGGGCTCAGCGGCATGGCCTTGGTGGCTTGCAGGGGGAGATGGTGCAGGGCAGGGGACCAGCTCCAGTCCTGTCATCAGCATCGCTCAGTGCGGGCAGCCAGTCTCCTAGGAAACTGTGGGAAGGACTCACTGCGGTCACAAAACCCCCTGGTTTCCCCATTTCCCACCCTTCAGACCTGGAAATCAGCCTTAAAAAAGAAATTGCACAGTAAAAACACAGCTCTGGTGAATTACCCAGCGCAGTGTGCCAGGTACCGATGTCCCCTTCGCTTCCCAAAAGGGTGCTTGGCGCTGGGATGGGCACCCTCCTGCCAGGCCCCTGGCACCCACCCCTCCATGGGTCTGGGGTGCAGGGGGGACGAGGGCATCCCTTTGGGCAGTGCCATGGACAGTTTGCATCCCTCCGGCTGGAGGGGCCACCTCCCATTGGAATTTTTGGCTTCCAAGCCACCGTGTTGTGTTTGTCCGAGGGAGATCTGTGGCTGGAGAGGGCTGGTGCCTGGTGATACTGTGCAATTCCTGCTTGGTAGGAGAGAGCAAAAGCACCACAGGGTAAAAGGAAGAGAGGCAAAACCCTACTGGTGCTTGTTCAGTGCCAAGCGTGCCGGCCAGCCCTTACCCCCCCCTTGGTGAACGTTGCATCTCCATGGAGAGCCAGAATCGTTCTTTCTGCCTAGTTAAAACCAGACGTTTTTCCTTTTTTGGCTTGTGCTTTTGCTGGAGGGAAATGGGGAGGGAAATTTTCCCCGTAGTGAGAGGGCTGAATTCATCACCTCAAACATCAGCCCAGCCCCAGGTACATGGAGGGCACTCGGCTTGCTTGGCACTGCCTTGGAGCCTCCTGTCGTGTTGGAGTTTCCTAAACTCCAGCAAAAACCCTGGGAATGACACACCACAAAGGCAGGTTTTTTTCCAGGAAGTATTTTGCATCAGGGAAAAACCCATCTGAGTGTCAAAGCAAGAGTCACGGTGTTCCCCCTTCGATGGATATTAATGTGCTTTTCTACCTTTGAAAGGTATTGGAATACAGGTTTTGTTTTGTTTTTTTTAAAAAAAATAGTAATTGCCCGATATCAGTCTGGATTCATAAACAGAGGGTCCTAAGTGTGCTGCTGATGGCTGTGGGGCAGATGCTAGGGAGTTTGGAAACACCACGGGATCCTCACTCAAATCCAGCTGGCAGAGCTTGGGCAATCGCTCCAGTAATGCCCCTGCTGGGACACTGTGCTCAGGAAAGCCCATTTCCAGCTTAATTACAGACAGAGCCCTGAAAGAGAAGGCAACCTCAATGCATATGCTTTATATATTTTATTTAACTGTAAATATTGTCTGATGCTGGGAATCCTACTCCTCGTGGCCATCTGCAGGGGGAAATAGGGCTGGAAAATAAGGCGGCTGCCCTGTGCGTCCGCCACCTGCCAACAGAAAAGCCTTGTCCGTACAGGCTGTTTGGACAAAACTGTTCCTCCTTGTTTTCCCTAGATGTGACCTCTTGCTTGCCTCGAAATCCTGTGCTGGCCAGGTGTTTCCAGGATCTCTCTGCATTTATGGCCCCGGGTAGGCTTCTGAGAGCTGGGACTGCTGCAGTCCCGTGCTGCAAATCCACATCAACCCCTGCATCCCGGTGGGATGCTGAGCAAGGCTGGTGTTTCCCTGCCACCTTCAACAGCTGCCTTTATGCTCTGAGAAGCCAAATCCTGATGGTAACCACACTCCTATACCACGTGAAGGTGCACAGGGTGGCACAGGATGCACAGCCGAGGGTATGTATTTCCAGCAAGGGTGGAAATACCGGAGTGCCAGCCCCCAGCATCGTGGCAGTGAGGATTGATGTTTCAGTGTTCTTTGGATCCAGCCCTTGGGGAGCAGGATTGGCCCACAGCTGCTGGGAGTCCTGGCCGGGGGATTAAAAATAAACCCCTAAGCCTGGCTCTGAAAGGTCGGCCGGTGTGTAACATTTAGAAGAGCCTCAAACTGTTATTTCAAGGAGTAGCATTTTTTTTTTCTCCATAGGAAAAGCAAATATCTAAGCTGCTGTGGAAAAAAAAAAAAGTTGTTCCTGACTCTCCCCTGTGGATGGGGATTTGCTGCATGTGAATTGGGGGGATGCGGTGGGAGGAAGCCTGGGAGCAGAATAGCAAATGGCAGCGGCACTGTCACCTTTAATTAATTAACATGACTGTGTGTGACAGCCCCAGAGCCAGGGCAAGGTGCTGGGGCAGCTGTGTGAAACCCTGTGTCGCTTTATGAAGGTGAGAGCTGTTGACAGAAGAGTTTTGCATCTCCTTGTGTGGCATTAGCCTCTTCTCAGGGCAGCGATCCCTGAATTTGCTCTCCTTACGGTCACGCTCTCCTGGGAGCAGCCAGGTGTGTGAGCTCAGGGGGTGGCAACGAGATTCCCAAAACGGTGTTAAACGCACATGCCATGGGCTGGCTCCTGCATCCATCACCTGCTCATAACTCCCTTCTGAATTCAAACTTGACCTGAGCGAGGAGCATGGATGATGTGGACCCCAAACGATGTTGCCGCAGAAACGAAGAGGATGGAACAGTCGGCTGGAAGCCCTGTACATTTTCTCGCATCCTTCAAGTCGTAATTGCCGCTGACAGTCCTCAAACCCGCAGTTAGCCTGTGCTCAGGCTCGGTTAGCCTGTGTTACCCATCGCTACTTCGCACGCCGGAGCTGGAGCTGGAGCCTGGGGGCTGGTTACCGGCACACAGGCTGCTCTCTCAGCCTTTCCAGCAAACATAATTTTTTCCCCATCTCCGAGGAACAAAGTGGAGACAAAAGATTAATCTTCCATGGATCGTAAAATCCTTGGGGTGAGGAGCGTGGCGTCGGTTCAGCGCTGCTGGCAGCCTTTCTGCTGACTCCGACAGGCTCTGGAGCAGCTCCGGCCATCCCGCTCCCCTTGCCCCCAGCCCAGCAGCACAGCAGTGTAAATCCACAGCTTGGGGGAGAATTATTCCCCATTTCCTTTCGTAGAAACAAGATCCAAATCAAAACCGGCTGTAGGCTGCCATGCCTTGTACGGCCCTCGGTCAGCACGAGCTGGGTGCTGCTCTCCCTCCCGCACCGCATCTGAAAAATCTCTGCAGAGCCTTGGGAGGTGTTGAACCCACTTATTTTTTTTTATGACCCTCTTAAGCTTGTCTGCCTCCAAAAATTATTGCTGTGGGGGAAGCCGGGATAAAAAAGGAGGTTTGCCTGTCGTTTTAGGGCTGCCATGCTGCAGAAGGGAATCCCCCAAGCCAGGGGGGCTGCCAGGGATGGAGCCCCACTCCCGGCCCCCCCACAACCTGGCTTGCTCCAGTGGCCACAGGCCCTTTGCTTGCAATATTGCGGGTGTTTTCACTCCAGACCATTTTCCCTCAGTGGCCATTGTTGGACTGACTAATTTATGGCTCCAAGTCACTAATAATTTTCATGGATTGCTTAATTATAGGTGGGGTGGCTGGTGCTGCCTGTTACTGGGGCTGCCAGATGTTTGCTTTGTAATTCTGTTCTCAGTTGCTCCCAGCTTCGTCAAATGTTTGGAGCTGGGACATCGTCTTTGCGCTCTTTTCCAGTACAAAGACTGGAATCATCCGATGAAACTGGGAGGAGCAGGGTCAACAGGAGAGGGTCTTCACGCGGCGCCGAGCAGAGCTGTGGGATGCCCTGCCTGAGGGCACGGTGCGGGCAGGAGGTGGCATGTCCCCAAGGGTGGCTGAGATGAGGGGCTGGGAGAAGGGATCGGTGGGGGCTGCTGAACAAGGTGCTTGGCACTGGGAGGGGGCTGGTGGTAGACACCGTAGGTGCCTGCCCGGTGGTAGGGGCTCAGGCATGGTGGGGGTCACTGCTGGGGAGCCACTGCTGGGCTGGAGGGACCCGTGGTGGCAGAATGTGATGAAGGGGTCAGGAGGTGTTGGGGTAAGAATTGAGGGGCTCCTGGTTGCTCGTACAAGTGGTACATACACAGACCCGCAGCTGGACCTCGGGGTCTTGCTTCTGCTCTTCATCAGCATGGTGAGCATTAAAGCAGACCCTCCTCTCCTGGGGTGCAGATGAAGACCCGTGGTGTGAGGCCTGGCCTAAATCACACCCGGGAGGACACGAGGAACCCTCTTTCCAAACCCCATGCTCTAGGGGCAGCACATTTGCCCCGGGGCAGGGTGACGAGGACCAGGCAGCTCCTGTAGGCAAGCCCCCAGCGGGGTGATGGGCTGGGTGACAGGGGTCCGGCCCGACCCCGGCTAAAGCAGCTGCTCGGGGGGCAGTTGCCGCGTGTCGGGGCTGATCCATTGCGTTAAACCCTCTGTGTACCTTGTGGAGAACACGTCATATTTTAATATCAGATTGCATCGGCTCTCCCAGGCACCTGGTGGAACCGCTCAGCCCCGTGCGCCCTGGGGCAGGTCCTGGCTGAGGGCAGCACTAATGCCCCGGGGGAGGGTCAGCAGCAGAAACACCGCTTTCCCCCCCCAGATGGTCACAAGAGGCAGATGAATAGGATAGAGTTTGAAGTGGGGCCAGACCTTGGCTGGCAGCACCGCTCGGGGGGGCCCACCGGGCTGCAGCGCAGCCAGAGCCCCCCTCTGCCTCCTGCCCCGTCGGCTGCAGTGAAATGAGAATAATAAAAAAAAAAGATAACAATGATTAACAAAAAAAAAAAGAGCCTACACTTCCCTCAGGATCTCCGCTCCAGTAGGAGCTCCAACATGTTTTCTATAAATGAATCGACAAAGACAGAAGCTGGAGCTGCTCCCCAAGATGGCTGCTGCCATGTCCTCGTGCTCCTGGCCATCTCCCACCTCTGCTCCGGCCACCTTCCCACACAAGTTGGGTTCCTCACCCCCATCCAGCTCCCCTCTCCCTCCTCAGGTTCCAGTTGCCACCAGCAGCACGCTTCTTCCAGCAGCGGGAAAACTGGAAGTAGCTGAAAAGTCAGAAACAAGCATTAACAGGGGTCACAGTCACCCCCAGCGGGTTTTGGCCAAGTCATGGAAACGCTGCTGGAGCAAAGGGCCCGGCTGGGTGGAAAAGTCCTGCAGATGCGTGGGGGAGTGGACTGGGGACAACCCTCCTTCCCCACCTCAGGGGACCCCCTCGCGTTGCTGCTGCTGGGGCAGCCGGAACAGTTTGGTGGCTGCCAGAAGCCGTCGCCGAGGCAGCCCGTGGCGGTTCTGGGGGTGCTGAGCGGGGGCGCGGCCGGCCCTGCCGTACTGCGGGGCCCCCAAACCCCCAGCCGCAGCGGGGGCTCCGCAGTGAGCCCGTGGCCTGGCACCCTGGGGCTGGGGGCGCCGAGCACACAGCGCGACGGCCGGGGTGTCGGGGGACGCACTGTGAGGTGGGGGCTCGGGTCTTGCCCCCCGCCAGCCCGCGCCTCGCTGCCGGGACATGTGCCCTTCCCCGTTTGGGAGACTGCGGGCAGCGCGGCCCAGTTGGGGGGGTTAATTAGTGCCAGGCAGGGTTGGTAATTGCAGGGCCACCACCGCCATCGGGCACTGCCCCCCATCCCGCGGTGGCCACCTGCCCTGGGCACCCCGCGCCCCCCGCACCCCCCCAGCAGCCGGGGGGAGTTCCCTGGGTTCCCTGGCCGCCAGCATCACTGCCCACAAGTTGGGAATAATTCAGAAATAGGAAAAAGTTCATAAATAATAAAAAATTCAGAAATAATAAGAAAAATCAGAAAGATAAAAAATCTGACACATTAAAACTTTTTGAAATTCCGAAATATTAAGAAATTCCAGAATATTAAAAAATCAGAAATAATAAAAAAATCAGAAATAAAAAAATTCCGAAATATTTTAAATTCCAGAAATATTAAAAAACTCCAAAATATTAAAAAGTTCCAAAAGAATAAAAAATTCTAAAATAATAAAAAGTTCCAAAATATTAAAAATTTCAGAAATAATAAACCCCTCCAAAATATATATAAAAATCAGAAAGAATAAAAATTTCAGAAAGAGTAAAAATTCAGAAATATTAAAAAACATCAGAGATATTAAAACATCCCGAAATATTAAAAAATTCCGAAATAATAAACCCAATCAGGAATATAGAAAAAAAATCAGAAATGGTAAAAAATCCAGAAACATTAAAAAATCCAAAAATATTAATAAACCCCAAAATATAAAAAAAATCAGAAAAAATAAGAAATTCAGAAATATTAAAAAATCATAAGTATTAAGAAATCCCAAACTATTAAAAAGTTCCGAAATAATAAAAAGTTCCAAAATATTTTAAAAAATCAAAATATTTTAAAATTCCGAAATAATAAAAAGTTCGAAAATATTAACCCCCCCCAAATATTTAAAAATTCAGAAATAATTAAACCCCCCAGAAATATTAAAAATTTCAGAAATATTAAAATTTTCAGAAATATTAAAACAAAAGGGTGTGGGGCGCCTTGGGCGGGGCGCCGCTCGCGCTGCAAGGCACGGCTCGCGGGGGGACCCCGGCCCGCTGCCCGGCGGGGGGCGGCGCTGGGGCGGGGCGGGGCTGGGGGGCGGGTCCGGGGGCGGGGCGGCCCCAGGGGGCGGGGCGGTCCCGGCGGGGGTCGGCCCCGGGGCGGGCGGCGAGGCGCGGAGCGGCGCCGTGCGAGCGCAGCCGTGTGCCCCAGGGTGCGGGGCGCCGCGCAGCCGGGCCGGGCCGGCCGGGGCATGGAGGCAGCGCACAGCCTGCCCGTGCTCGACGTCCTGCGCCGCTTCGGCGTCACCGAGAGCTGCGGGCTCAGCCCCGAGCAGGTCCGCCGCAGCCGGGAGCGGTACGGCCCCAATGGTCAGTGCGGCGGGACGGGGCGGGGGGTGCTGCCGGGGGGTGGGGGGGGCACCCCACCCCGGGAGGGGGACACCCCCCTCAGGGGCACACACCGGCATCCCGCCGGGACAGGCACCGGGAGGGATTGGGGTGCTGCCCGGAGCCCCCCGCCCCGGGGGTTGCGGGCGGCACCTGTTGGTTAGGGGAGCATTTCCCGGCGTTCATTAAGGGCTAATTACCGGGGATGTGGGCGGCCGGGCGGCGCTGGCAATTAGCGGGGCATTAATTCCTGTGGCGGAGCGTCTGGGAGCGGGAGGGACACGGATGTGTCGCCAGGAAGGGGGGGGGGGTTCCCCCGTTGCCTGTGGGTGACAGAGGGAAGCCCCAGCGCCGGGGGGTGGCGGCGGGGAGGGGCGAGAGTGCTGGGGTGGTGGTGGATGGACACAGGGTGGCAGGGGGACACACGGGGTGGCAGGGGGCTGAGATGGGGCAGGGGATGGACGCAGGGTGGCAGGGGGACACACGGGGTGGCAGGGGGCTGAGATGGGGCAGGGGATGGACGCAGGGTGGCAGGGGGACACACGGGGTGGCAGGGGGCTGAGATGGGCCAGGGGGGCTGTAGGTGCTGCTGGGGAGGTGGGGGGGATGGACACAGGGTGGCAGGGGGACACGTGGGGTGCCAGGGGGGTGAGCTGGGGTCCCGCTGCGCTGGCCTGGGAGCCCTCTTCCAGCAGCTGGCATCTTCTGGGCTGGATAAGGGGAATTATTAAACTCGGGGTTTATAAGTGCAGGGGGGGCTCACTGGGGTGCCTGAACCCACCCAGCGAGGGGTGACTTTGGTTGTGGGGGCTGTGGCAGGAGGGGGGCCCTTAACCCCCAGGGTGGGAGCGGGGGGCTTCAGGTGAGCTTGCCCCAGTGCTTCGGGGCGGCAGGTCCCCTCCTGAAGTTCTGTGGGGAGACAAACGTGGGGGCTCCCCTGGCCGGGGGCTTCTTGCAGCTGCTTTTCGCTGGAGCTGTGGGGATGAGGCTCGGGAAGCCCGGTTGGATGCTGGCAGCGTTGCTGCTGCCCGCATCTCTGTTCGCGGGGCTGGGGGTTCCGCGTTGGCCGGGGCTGGGGTGGGGGTTCCGCATTGGCCGGGGTCTTGAGGGTTCTACATTGGCTGGGACTGGGGGGTCTGCATTGGCCAGTGTCCTGGGTTCCGCGTTGGCCGGGGCTGGGGGTTCTGCGTTGCCAGGGTCCTGAGGGTTCAGTGTTGGCCGGGGCTGGGGGGGCTGTGCCTCCTCCAGACGAGCCCTGCGAGCAGCAGCCCCATGTGCTGGGCTGCACTTGGGGTCCCCATCCCGCCTGCGCTCCCCGTACCAGGCAGCTCCTGCTCTGCTGCCTGAGCCAGCGTGGTCAGTGCTGGATTTGGGGGCTTTTCCACGGAGCGCTGGGCAGGAGGTATAAGCCATGGAGCATCACACCTCTCCTGATTTTGGAGGAGGGCAACCCATCTGGTTAGCTGGGAGGGGGGCAACCCCTCTGCTTGGGGGGCTGAATGCAAAACACATCCTTCGCAACCAGGTGCTCAGTCTGATTTCAAGGTATAATTGCTCCCAACGTTTCTATGCTATCCCTCGGCCCCAGGGGAGCGTGGGGATGGTGGGTGTTCTGTACCGTGCAGCAGCGTGTCACCTACAGGCATCGCCGTTGTGGGGCTCGTGGTGGCTTTGTCCTCCTGTTTGCCCAAGTGAATCATCGTCGCTGAGTCAGGCACGTTGGCTGCTCGGTGGCACCGGGCTCTCTGCCTTGAAAAAGGTAGCTCGAATGTGTGACGTAGGTGCAAAGCAAAGGGTTAGTGGTGGCAATTAGTTTGTTGTCTTGGTTTTTTGCTTCTTCCTTCCCCCTCTTGCAAGCAACGGCTCTGTGCTTGCCTCTCTCTACGGTTTTGCTTCCCATACAGCCCAGTGCTGGGTGTCTTACAGGCTGTCAGTTCGCAAGAGCTTCTGCCTTTGGGATGTCCCGTGGCTTTTGCCTTCCGAGCAGAGCACTCTTGGAGTGCTGTGCATGGACGTTGAAAGCAGGTGCAGCCATCAGTTGAAATGTGGTCAAAGATTTTTAAGAATTCTGAATTTTTGCAATCTCGGTGCGGTATTTGTATTTTTCTCATGATGGGGATGAGATGCGGACAGGTTAGCACAGCTTAAAATCATGTAGAGTGGGAACCTGTGCAGTTTGCTTGGGTTTAAACCTCGGTGTTAAGCAAAGAGCCTTTTTCCCAGCACGGCACAAACTTGCAGGTTGTGTGAGGCAGCAGGAGCCGACCTCAGCTGCACTGGAGCACCCATGGGTGCCCTGTTTGGGGGAGCTACTCCGGGGGTGGGTGGCATGGGGAGCAGCATGGGACGGTGAGCCGGGCTTGTGCTGGAGCACAGGTCCTGACGATGGCCTGTATTAAACTGCATTTAATTTAGGCTTAAGTTCGTCTCCGGCAGCGGAAATGCAAGGCAGTTGGGTGACTTGAGCTCGCGCAGAAGGGGGAAGAAAATTCAAATATTGCGTGGCTTGAAGCGCAGAGCAGACCTTCAGCTCCAGCTAGATTCGGTTTTGCACCCTCCTCTCTCATATTCATTCATTTCCTTTTAAACCTGAAACCAAACTGCCGGTGTGGTTGTGAATCGCAATCTAAAATACACCATCTTTCTTAAAAACTGCTTCCCAACATACTTCAGAGAGCTGCTCTCTGCTGCTTTTTTTAAAATTTATTTATTGTGTTGATGCATTTTAAAAAATAATAGCTGCAATGAGCTCCAGCGTGAAGTGAGAAGCAGTGGCCGTTGGTGTGTTTTATATTAAAAATATGTATTTGGAGGTGGGGTGTGTGTATTTTTTTTGCAGCCTAGAATTGCTTTTTCAGTTCCAGTGCTCGCATTTACATTTGCAGGAGGAAACAGAGAGCAATACTGATTATTTAATATCTCCAGTTCGTGGCTTGGCAGCCAAGCAGTGAGATATAGATTACTGGGCTGGAAGAAGATATTTCTCCGTTAGGAAGAGCTCATGTTCTAGTTTCAGATCTGTCATCGGTGCTGTCAGCATGGCCATTTCATTTGCCAAGGAAACTGGAGAAGCTGCAGAATGTTTATGTCTCACCATGATGATTCTTAAAAGGCTCCTGAATCTCCAAAGTTAATTTTAACTAATACAAGCTTTGGATGCTCCTCGTGTGCCCGGCAGGCGTTTCCCTAAACCTCCTCCCCGCTGCCAGCACCAAGCTCCACAGGTTGCTTTTAGACCACAACAGCTTTAAAAAAAAATAAATACAAAAGCCAAAAATGCGCATCTCTTATTTTATAATAGACTGAGCAGGAGGGTGCAGGGATACAAACATTTTTCTTTCTAGACGTAAAACCAGGGGCATGATTTTGATGAAATTATTTTGGTTTTGCCAAAGAATGGCAGATGAAAACAGGAGTTGCCCCATGGAGAGTCAAGTGATATTTCTGTTTTGAATATAGCTCTGATTTCTCTCTCTAAACGGATTTCCATGTGTAAGTGAGCATACATTTCAGGCAAGATATTGCTAGTGTTAATGCATATGCATAATTTTATTTGCTTCATCGCTAACCTAAATGGACTGTGAATGTCAGCAGAGTCAAGTGCCGGGCTGTTTGCAGCATAGGGGTGTTTATCTCTTCTTGCATTTCATCTCTTCTGACTCGGAAGCAGAAGCCCTGCTGCCGTCTGCAGTTGGAACCGCCAGCCCCTGCCCACCAGCCCTCCTCGGGGTCTCACCCATCCTCTTTACCCTTACCGCTCTTGGGACTGATCCCCAGCGTGGTACCCAATGCTCTTCGAAGCTTCCCGTGCCCCGCTGCACGGATAACGGTATTTACGTGATGGGTGGTTTAAGTGTTCAAGCCACCTTCAGCACTGGGTGATCTCAAAGCCCACAAGTAAATCGGCTTTTCTTTCCTACCGCACCTCTCTACACCTTTGTAAGATTTATTTCAGCATCTTGCAGCTCTTGCATGTATTTTTGACCATGTGTGCCCCAGCCTACTTGGGCAGGAGGAGGAGGAGGAGATGTCCGCGAGCCCAAATCCAGCCGGTGATGTGTTGCAGCTCTCTCCAAACCCACCGAGGCTCGTTCACGAGGAGCTTTCTGCTCTTTGGTGTGAGCATGTGTGCAAGCCCCTGTTTTGCTAGAAGCAGCAGCAAAACCCCACTGATACATTATTTATTCCCATCCTTTTCCCAGCCTATACTCAGGGCGGCACGTGCGTGTGCATGCACGCGCCCTGGTGCGTACTCTTAATTGCGGTGCGTTACTTAACATCAGATGAGCTGCCGGCAGTTTCTAACCAGCCAAGGTTACGCTCCGACTCTCTCTTGACAATGAAAAAAAACCAAAACTTCTATTTCATGCTGAAATATTTGAGATGCCGGTAAGGAGAGGAAAAGCAGCGTTTTCTGACTCATCTAACTCTGCTCTCTGTTCCTCTGCGCATCGCCCACCTCTTCCACCCCCGAAACACACGCTTAACAGTCTGATTCATAAACATGTTACGGGCTTTTTTTTTTTCCTCCTCCTCCAAATCCTTTCCCTTAGGAGAAATGCTGAGGCATTGAAACCTTGTGAACACTGTCAAATCTGGGGAGAGACTACACAAAATTTTTCTAATTGGACAAGAAGAAACTTGGGATTTTCATCCCTGTGCCATCCTCTGAGGTTACCTGCTCTCACATCTATTTTTTAAAAAAATCGTGAATAAAGAGCAGTGTTCAGAGAAAACCTGATGTCTGCCCTTCAAATGCTGCAGGAACGGGGTGTGGCGGAGGGGGGGAAATTTCCAGGGGAAGGAGAGGCAGGGGCTGTGCTGGGGGGGCAAGGGGTTGGCCTCCCCTATGGCACAAGTTACTTCATTAACATTTTTATTTCCTTGCTGGTTTTAAAGCTGGGGGTAGCAGATCTGGTGCTAGAAAAGGCTGATTTAGGAGGAGTCGGGTGTGCTGCGTGTGCCTGGATGCTGGCTTGGGATGCGCTGTTCCCAGAAAGGCGCTGGAGCGGGTCCCCTAAAAACACCATTAGCATCCGAACATCGCCCTTCCTGCAGGCTCATCCCCTTCCCAGGCTTTCAGGTGCCTATTTTGATCCCTGCTCCAGCCATCAGCGCATGGCCGCACATCTGCTCTTTGCTTTTTCAGTGGTGTCGGTCTCCCTGCGTGTTTTAAGCCTTTTCTAATGGCCAGATCTGATCTGAAGCTGTCGAGCCATGTTTCTCTGGCCATCTCCCTCCAGGGTAAACCTCTGCAAAACACTATTGATATTTATGTTGCAAGTCAGTTGAGTTTTGTCTTTTTTTCTTCTTTTTAAAGCTTCCCCTCAAACCTTTTTTTCTTGAGTAGAAAGCATCATCTGATGCCTGGTGTTGCTCTTGCTTTCTTCCCACCGAGGAGAATTTTAATTTTTGAGAAGCATCCAAGTCGCTGCCTTTTCCCTCTGCATTTGATCTCTTCCTGCAGAAGGGATGGTGTGAAAGCAGGAGGCTCCTGGCTGTGGCTAAATCAGCCCTGTCCTGCAGGTGGGTCTGTCCTGGCACATCCACAGCCCAGGCGATGCTCCTGGCACGGACCCTGCAGGACATCCTTGCTGGGTACCCACAATTGCAGATGCTGGCACACAGCAGGGCTGAGTGTACGCAGCTTCGGGCAACTTACAGCAGGTGATTGTTATTTTCTGGGGCTGAGAGCTGCCCTGGGCAGCACTTGAGAGCTGGGGTGAGTGCAGCCCATGCCCTCCCTGGTGCATGAAACCTCCCCTGGGACCGGCATTCCCTTTGCCCTTCCGTGATCTGCAACTGGGATCCCAACGGATTATTGAAAGGCAGCAGAAACCTCGCAGGGCTGCAAGCCACCCTGAGATGCTTTCGTTTTCACAGTCCTGAAAAATGAGGTGGTTTGACACTTTGATACGTTCAGACCTCTGGAGGAGCCAGTTTTGATTTTTGTCCTACACGCAGCATTTGCAGAGCCAGCTGGGATGCTGATGCCCCTCCAGAATATTTTTTTTTTTTAGGGTTATTCTTTGTAAGCTATGAGCCAGATGTTGAGATTTTGCACCTTGTGCCTCTCGCCCAGCTGGTCCTGGGGAAGGGGCTCCTCCCTGCGAGGCATTGCTGTGTCTGACCAGCCACAAAGTCTTTTCTCTTGGTACATCGAGCTCACCTGATGGGTCACTGATGCCCCATCCCCATTAATGTTTTCGGGGCTGTTAAAGGGAGTGTTAAGATGTTAAAAGCCACACCTAAGCTATGCTTCACGGGGAATTCAGGGCAGTAAAAGCAGAATGGCAAACCTTTTGGCAGGTAAGGCTAGGCACCTGGGTGTTGACATTCCACAAGGGTGCTCTAAAACTCCGATTCAGTATTTTTTCCCCCCGGGAAAAGCCCATCAGGGCGCTTGGGCAGCCCTGGGCAGCAGGCAGTGCTCCCTCCCAGCCTCGCTTTGCTGATCGTGCCCAGCAGCGGCATCAGGGTGAGGACCAGCTTGTCTCCTGGGCTGGTTTGATGTGTCTTAAGGTCAGGAACCGGCTGGCAGAGCGGTCCAGAGGGGGGGGATGCTTGAGAGCGGGATGGGGACCGGGAGCCAAGCTGCTGGGATATTTCCCGGGAGCGTTGCTGGCACTTGTGGTCTCAATTACAGGGTGGAAATATTAAGGCAGGTTGTGATTATCAGGTGAGGGATGGGGCTTTCTGCTTGACTTTTTGTCTCTCCTTTTCTTTTTTCCCTTTTTTCCACTCCCCTTCCCTGGTTCTCACATAGCACTCATGGATGACCTCCCATGGCATCTCAGATGGAGTGAAGGCAAGGAGGGTAGTGCACCTTGGGCAGGAGAAACAGCTGATGCTGGGAAGACTGGGAGGACTGGGAAAGCTGGGAGGGGTGGAGGAATGGAGGAGAGGAGCCCATGGGTGCTGTGGGTGGGCAGGCAGCAGCAGGACAGAGCTGTCTGGGGCTCAGTCCAACCTGGTGCGCTATTAATACCCAGAAAGCACCACCCCCCCAGCCCACCTCCATTTATTATTGTGCATCTGCATTTTTTTAATTATTTTTTTTCCTGGTATTGTGACTCACAATCTTTTTTTGTATCTCAGTGTTGATAGTATTGGAGGTAGAAAGTATAACAGTAACCTATATTAAAAAAAAAATAATTGCCAACTGCTTGGTTGAGCTGCTGTCCGTACCAATTACCTCGCTGGAAAACAGGTAGCAGAGATCTGGGCTGGAAGTGTAGAAATGTTGAAGAACTGGAGCCAAAAAGCAATAGAGAAAATTGTGGTTACTTGAGTATTTCCATGACGTGAGCGTGCACCAGAGGCTCCTCCGTGGGTGGTTAACCCCTCACAGGCAGGGCTGCCGGCAGCTGCCTGCTCCGCTGGCGGCCGAGCAATGACCACGTGGGTGGTGATGAGCGGTGCTGGGACAGAAGACTCGTTATTCCTGTTGGGATTAGTGCAATTAGTGCTAGCAGGTCATTTCCACACCGTGGCTTGGTGGGTGACTTGCCTGAGTTGAGCCAGCCATCTCATGAAAGGAGGGTTGGGTTGGAGTTGAATTAATCCTTGCCAGCGATTAAGCTCTCGTGTGTGTATAACTCGTATTTGCTGAATTTCTGTGGGAACCTCCCAGTTTTTGAGGTTTGGCTGCTTGTTATCACTCTGTAAAAGCTTTTTCTCTTTCTCACCCGCAGAGGTGGTGAGCCCAAGGTCAGGCTGCGGTTCGGTGGTGATCCCACCTACCTTCCAGGACATGGTTGGTGCCCGTGTGCCGCCTGCTCCGGCGCTTCCCCGGGCATCAGGCTTCTTCGGGGCATGCTGTGGCATCTCTTGGTGGCATCTCTTGGTGACCCACCATGGCTGAAACCTGAAATTTTGTACCGTTTTTGGAAGTCTAGATCTGTAGTACCCCTAAGTGTAGGTGTCTGCTGCGCTCCTCAAAACGCTCCTAAAATGTAAAGGTTCAGCAATCTGCTGGATGTGCTAACGCAGGTCCTGGCTTCGTCACCTGTGTTCCCACATGAACCCATTTGAGATTTATATATATATAGAAAATGTCCTGTTTGAGGTATTTTTTTGTATATATCTGTCTCCCGATTAAGTTTGCATGTGTATATATGTATGGGTGTATATATATATCTATCTATATATAAAAACCCATTTTTTTTACCCCACACTAACATTTTCAAGTCATCGTGGGACACCTTTGAATAAAAGACCCCTTTATGGAGTGGAAACAAGCCACAGACAATAAACAGATGTTTTTTCCCCTGTCAAGAGCTGACAGATGCATGCTGAAGGGTGAAGGCACTCGAGGACGGGTGACACGGCGCTGGTGGCCCAGCCTAGCCGCGTGGCAGGGTCACCGTTGGAGGTGTGATGTTTGGGGGAGGAAATCCGCTCCTTGCTCTTGCGTGTCCCCAGTGCCCCTGGGTTCCTGTCCGTGGTATTTTTGCTTTGGGTGTTTCCTGCTATTTAGCCACTCTGTGTATTTTAAACCAGCGCGCGGGGGGGGATGGGGGGGGGGTGGGTGGGGTGGTCGGGGAAGGGATGGGAGTTAATTGGGACCGAAGGGTTGCATTGTGCTGGTGGGGGATGCAGGGCTGGGGGCAGCCCCGGGGCTGATGCGTTTTCTCCATCCCGGTGAAACCAGCTCCAGAGCATCCCCAAAGGCACCAGCCGTGGCCATACTGCTCCGGGGAGCTGGGTGGGGAGGCGGTGCTGGGACTAGTCCCCACAACTGGTCCATGTCCTCCTGGGGGGATGGATGGATGGCCAGCACGCTTCCCCGCTGCATTTTGTTGGAGAAAATCCCTGGAGTCCTTGCAGAGCCACCCTCAGAGCAAAGCAAGGGCTGTGTTTTGTATGTTGTATATTTGCTTCAGTATGGGTGGGGGGTGGTTGTTTTGTTTTTTCCTCCTTCTGCTTTGGAAACAGTTTTTCTTGCATTTGGTGCTGATAAAAATCAGTTATTTTTTGGGAGGGGTGCGTGGGCGGGGGAGATTCTCTCTTCTGCTTCCTTCACCACGGGGAGTGAAAACACAGAGATCCTCGAGGAGGAACTCAAATGAGCTGAGCAGTGACTCCGGCCCTTCCCCTGCAGCCAGCAGTGGCTGAATCCCAAGGGATTTGCCCTGTGAAACGTCAGCTCAGCAGGATTCTGCCGAGCAGGCAGCACTCATCCCTGGGAGACTGGCAGCTGAGGTCGGGATAACCCTCCCTTTATTTGCCTGTTTGCACTTTTCTTTTTTCCATTTTGCAGCCTCCAAGTCAACAGAAGGGCTAAAATAAGGAAAATGTGGGGAGTGAGTGGAAAAATAACACCAAAAAACAGCCAGCTCAGCAGTGCGGGGTGGGAGAGGGGAAGTGATGGAGCTGTGTCCCTGCTCCGGCCACCGCAGAGGATTCCCCTTGGGGCACCCCATCCTTTGGGTTTCTTCAGGTTTTCTGGGCTTTTGCATGCTTTGGGGATCAGGCACCTTCTGTTGCTGGCAGGTAGGTGGAAGCCCCGTTGGTGGAGCAGCAGCGTTTGGATCCACTCTTCTCCGGAGGGGAGTCCTGCCGTGAGCCGGGAGAAGATGGAGCTGCTGTGCGGTGCCAGCTCAGGCATGTTCTGGGGCTCCTTTTTGATCTGTAAAGGCCTAATTCAAATTATTCTTCCCTTTTCCACCCCTTTTTGGTATAAATGTATATCGGTATCTCTGTATATATACATATATAGAGATATGATTTTATCCTTGTGCACAAATGTGTATAGGTGTCACGTATATATACATATATATAATATTTCATCCTTATAGACATGCACACAGATATTATACCTAGTCAGAAGGAGGTGATGGAAAAAGCCTGGATGGGACTGATGTTTCCAGGGATCTTTGAGTATCTCGCTCCAGGAAAGGAACTGCTTCAACTACACAGAGATGTGTGATCCCCAGAGAATTCATCCATGAAAAGTATTAATTGTCCAACTTGCCCTTTTTTTCCCATCCAGAAGAACAGATCTTTTCTATCCTACAGAAATTTTTTTCTTCTGATATAATCTAAACTAAGGGCAGTGTAGACTTCATTTTCCATGAAACCCCATCCAAGAGGACTGCTGAAAATAGACCGTGCTCTGAGAACAGATACCAGAAAAAGCAAGTGTGTGTGTGGGGGGAGCCAGGTCAGCCGGGGCAAGGAGTTCTGCAAAAGAAATTATTAATAGGAATCTCAGTTTGAGTTAATTGAGTTGAAAAGCAGCTCATTAGCGCCCATGCGGGTCGGGGTTGGAGGATGTGCTGCCCTGCGGATACACCAGCCTGATTTTATTTCCCAGCAGATGGGAGAAGGGTTAAGATGCCATATTCAAACTTTCGGATTTCACAAAGGTTTGCCATGGCAGAGGTATTTCCTCCAGAAAACAAACAAATGGAGAAAAAAAACCCCAATCCCACCCCTCCCGACCTCTGCGCTTTTAGGATGGAGGGGCTCACTTTGGCCCCCACCTTGGGGCAGCCAGCTTGCAGAGTTTGGGTTTTCCTGAGCTGTAATTCCACAGCCCAGCTCTGGCACTGTGGCGCGGCTACAGGTGGCAGCAGGATCAATTAAAACGCATCTATCGATTGAAACATTTCTATTAAAGTATCAGCAAATATCAGCTTTTGGAGGGGTGAGAGTGAGCAGGTTCCTCGTCTTGGCAGGGAAGGGGAGAAAATGCTGTTTGGATTTAAAAGCAGTATCTTGTAGTTTTTTGTGTTGTTTTTTTTTTTTTTTTAATTGATGTTACAACTTTGGGGCTTTGCTTTTGAGGGGTTCAGTCTTACAAACCCCCGTAGGTCGGCTCTTATACGTGTCCCAGGAGTTGGGTCAGCACCAGCTGCAATTCAGTCCAGAATGATGTTGAGCAAAAAAAAAAAAAAAAAAGTGGCAAAACCAATTGTTTGCTGGGCTGTGCCACGAGTGCTGCAGCGAGCCCCTCTCTGGGGGAAGGGAGGGAGTTTTATGGTGGTTTGTGCAGGCAGGTTAATGGAATGGGGGGGGGGGGGGGGAGGGGATGGGGGGATGGCCAGGTGCTTCCCCCCGTGCTGAAGGCAGGTTGGGGCGTTCAGGTTTGGTGTTGGATGCCGAGGCGGCACTGTGTAGTGGGGAAGATGGTGGGGTTACAGTGGGGGGAGAGGGAGGTAACCCCATCCCTGCCCGCCTCCAGCTGGGGCAGTGGTACCAGGTGTGTTAATGCCGACAGCACCTGGAGGGGCTGGTCCCCGAGCCCCAGCGTGGGACAGATGCCCTCTGAGCAGGCATGCTGCCGGCGGGATGCGCCCGAGCTGCTTGGCTGCCGCTGGATGGGGCAACCAGGAGCCACCTGTGTTTTCCACAGCACTTGGCTAGTGGAGTGCTTTAGTCACCTTTATTATTTATTTTTATGACATATTATTTTATTTTGCACACCACGTAAGTGTGATATCCTCAGTGGTTGCTTACAGCCTCATCGGAGATGCTCAGCTCAGTGTCAACACTCACCAGGTCCTGGGGAGGCAATTTTGGGGGATGCTATTCCCTGCATCTTTCCTCCAGGAGCGAATGCATCCCATTTGGAAAATGCATCCTAGTCTCATTTTCTTTTTCAGCCCCGATATCCCTTTTATATACTTTTTTAGGGAAAAACCCCTCCCACCCACCGTCCCACCTTGCTCTTCCCCAAGGGTTGCAGAATTCAGCTGGGAGGCAGAGCCAGGGTCGGTGCCGACGTGCCTCCGAGTGCTGGACACGTTGTCCCGGTTGTCCCAGCTGAGCTGACCCGGCAGCACAGGGCATCACCGGGGCTCCTGGCACTGCCACCTCCGCAGCTCCGTGTTTGGTTTCCTAAACCATTCCCCAGTGCTGCCAGGAAAATGTTATTCAACTTTCTGTTGCCGCGTGTCGGACTTGGTGCGAGTGGCCTGTTTGTGGTGGCGTGTGGCGCTTGGAGCTTACAAACCGGCTGTAGTGGTTTTTTTCCTGGCCCGGTGGGTGCTTTTCTGCCACTGAGATAGGATGGAGGGGTTTTGGCTCAGGGTGGCATCCAGGCATCTCGCTTGTGATGCTGGGGGCAGCCCAAGAGCTGAGCAACCGAGGGCAGGAGGCTGCAGCGGAGCCCAAAGGGGTGACAAAACATTACTGGGCAGAAATCCCCAATTAACATTTCGCACTGGGGTACCAGTGGGATGTTAGCTGGAAAAAATAGTTTTAGGGCAATAAAGGAGGCAATAAAATGATACCTGTAGGATGCAATAAGAGGATATGCCGAAATTGTGCGTGCCCCTCGGCTGGGGTTGTGGGAATTCTCGCAGAGGGTTCCCAGCCACGGCAGAGTCAGTCCCTTGCCTTCCCTGAGCTTACGGAAAGGGTCTGCTCAGAGCAGAGATAAGGAGAACCTAAAAAACCCCACCCAACACAACCCCAAAACTAAAAAAAAACCAAAACACCCCAGCTTAAGCTTTATTTTATTCGTGCTCCTGTAGTAGTTTTATTTTATTTTTTTATTTTTTTTCCAAAGTCTGTTACTGTTTAAATGCAGATTTTTAGCTTTTCCACCCAGGAGCCGGAGCTGGAAATTCTTTCCACTGCGTTGGTGCAGGAGGGAACAAACCGCTGCTTTTAGTTTGCTCAAATAATCCATCCCAGCCTGGAGCCATGGGTTTCCTCTGCCCTGCTCCCTCCCACTCCCAAAACGATCCCAGGGATCCACTGCGGGTGCTGATGGGGACAGGGATGAGGGGGGGGGGGGGGGGCAAGGCCACTACTTGCAGCCCTGTTTCCCCAGGGGGTTTCCCCTAAATTTCCCCAAGAATTTATTCGTGTAAACACCGTGTGGCAGTGGAGCCGCGAGCCTGAGTGGTGCCTTCATTTTTGGGTGCAAAATGGGCAAGATATTCTCTGCTTATTTTCGCAGCATTAAGGAGAGGAGGTGGGTTATCAGTGGGGAAGCGACATGCTTTTCACCACCGCGTGGGGAGAGGATGCTTGGGGCCAGCCGGGCTCCATGGCTCTGTGCTGGGACCCCCTGCGCCGTGGCGGAGGGAAGCTCGTGCTATCCAATGTCTTAGGGATGAGCCGTTTCCAAGAATAAAGGAAGGGAAATTTGGGGAGGGATGGGCAAGGTTTTCCGTGTTTAATTTCATACAGCAACTTGGACCGCGCTCCTACCTCCATCCCTGTTCCCTGGGCAGCGGGACATGGTGGTGATGGCTTATCCTTCAACACGGGGACGTGGTGATTTTCTGGGGAAAAGGAGGTGGTGTGGGGCTGGATTTGCACGGTGCTTTGCTGCTGTTGAGGGGCACATCCAGGATAACTTGTGTTTCCTATTCCCTGACCTGCTGGGGTGAGCTTAGCTGGCCGGAAAAGGAACAAATGAGCCCTTCAGGTCCTCCCCCAGCAGTGGGGCTGTGGGTGTCTGGATTCACCTATTCTCCCCCGGGACCCTGCCACCATCCCAGAGGGACCAGTGATGTTGGACTGGGATTGGTACTGGTGGTTTGGAAGAGCAGCATGAGGGTAGGCTGAGCAGCTGGTCCGGAGCCCTGTCTGCCACGGGAAGCCTTGTGACCCAAACCAGAAATTTTGGGGGCTGATTTTATTGCCAGCCACTTAGAGCATCCAGGTGCCGGGCAGTGAACTGGTTGGATCATTTCACCCTAAGGCATCCCCTGGAAAACAGCAAGGCTGTTCCTGGCCCTTAAACCTCTGCTAACCATCCTTTTGCCAGCCGTCATCCACCCCAGTGCCGTCGCCATCCCCAGTGCTTCCTCTGGCCCTAGTTTTGAATGTTTTGGGGCGTGGATGCCCTGGGCAGCCGGGGCACGGGGCTTTTGCAAGGCACAGGGCAGGGCTCGAGCTGGGACGGGCACCAGGGGGTCACAGGAACAGCGAAGTGCCGGTGTTTGGCGTGGGAAGGGGGATTGTATCTCATTCCTCTTATCTCCTGCTGCCTTTCGCAGCAGCCCCAAGCGAGCGGCTGTCGCAGTCAGTCAGCGTAACCAAAACTCGCCCGGTGCGCAGGAAAAAGCAGCTGCGAGGTGGTAAGCAAATAAGGTGCTGGAGGTGCTTCCCCCATCCGTGGCACACCCAGGGCCACCACCGCCTTGGCTCAGGAGGGAGAGACACGGCAGGAAAAGCACCCGTGGCGTTGGGACCCGCTCCTCGGGGGTGAGGGAGGCTGTGGGGAAGAGGCAGATTCTCCAGGAGCGGTGCAAAGCAGAGCTTGCTGGTGGCCACCCGGCAAGAGGACGGGGACATTGCCAGTGCCACGCCTGCACCTGCGAGGCGCTTTTTGATGCGCTGTGGATTGCTGTTTTCCTGGGGTCACCGGAGCTCGGCGCAGCTGGGGAAGCCCGTTGGTGCAGCAGGGTGGGCGCATGTGCCGCATGCACGCCTGCCGCAGCCCTGCGGGCCCGGGGGGGCCATTTCCGTGCGGGGGCAGTTGGGGTGTGTGAGCTGCTGCTCCACCTGCTCCCCACGGGCCAAGCCAGCCATCGCTCCGACAGCCCTGCCCTCGCCTTCACCACCGCCGGCGCCAGCCAGCCCCCCTGCCCTGGGGGTGCCCTGGGGGTGCCCTGCGGCAGCCCCCCAGCCTGCTGTGAGGCAGGTGGGTGGCTGCTGAGGGGTTTAACAGATGGGGCTTGCTGGGTGAATGGCTGGTCCAGCTTGGTGGTGTGCCTGGCTCCCCGTCTTGCTGCGATAGCACATGGTGTCCGTGGCTTCCCCTCCTGGGCTCCAGCAGGGGGAGGGGGGGCCGGGGCAGGCAGGGGGTGGGCAATGCCCAGCTTGCTCTGCGGGAGCTGGGGCAAGCTCAGACAGTCCCTTCAGCTGCACCCTGAAGGTGCTGAGCGGAGTGCGGTGCGGGACAGTCTGCAGGGATGCAGCGATGCTCAGGGAGCACACAACGGCAAAGCCATGTGGGTTAATGGAAGCGATACAGAGCTGAGGTGCTTAGGGAACTCTGTTTTGTCCTCTGCGAACATCAGGTAGCATTAGCACCATTAGCCTTTGAACATTTGTCATCCCCGATAACGCTAAAACACTCGGCATGAGTTGGCCAATGCTGGTTTTTTACACTTCTGTGGCTCAAGGGCGACCATGCAAGGTGATGAGCAGCCTCATGTCCCAAGATTTACCCCAGGCAGGTGATGGGTTGAGCTTGCCTGAAACCAGCCCGGCACAGCCCTTCCTGGTCGGGTGGTTCTGCGGGGCAGCGGTGATGGGCTGATGCTGGGATGAAGCTGAGCAGACATCCCTCCGGCATGGGATCCTTCCAGCGCAGCCGGCCCTGGGAAAGGCAGCCAGTTAAAATAACAATTTATTCTGCCTGGTGTCTTGCGGGATGGGGGAAGGTTCCCAGATCAGCCCTGCCTGGGTTCCTGCTTTATGTCACAGGAGAGAGCTGCTCTCCCAGCTGGAGATATTTTAGGGTTTTTCTTTATCTTTTCACTATTTTCTTGGGCCCTTTTTCCTGCCTGTTGGCAGAGTCCGGGAATTGGATGCATCCCTTGTTTTGCCCATCCGTTTTAACCTTCCCTGCATATGGAAAAAGAAATTAAAGGCGCTGGTGGGAAGTTTACGATGTAGAAATATGGCTTGAAGGAAGTTATTTGGAGCAGAAAGCTGGGCCCAGGCATGATGCTCATCACTATCTCATCACTAACGGCACTGTGCCGTTACCCTTCCAGCATCACTTGGTGGCAGAAGTGTTTCCCATTAGGGAAATCAGATTTTATCCTAGGGAAGCTCCTGAAATGGTGGGGAAGGTGGTATTTCAGTGTTCATCCTGCAAGATGTTTGCTGTTGTGGGCCACCAGGTCTGAGCATGCACCAGGGTTTGCTTCGCCTGGGAGAGTGTCGCTTTGTGCCTCAGTTTCCCCAAAAGCAGAGTAGGATGCGATAGCTCAATGCACGATGGAGAAACACCGGTTGCTGTAGGGCTGTGCTGCTCTGGGGATTTTTGATCCTGTTACGGCAGGAGAAATTCAAATATTTCCTTAAAGCGACCCCAACGCCACCCTGTTGCATTTTGTTTATTTGCTTTGGCCTGGAAAGCGGGGCCGGGTCTCCCTGGGGACATGAGGCTGTTGCAGAGCCCCGGGGCAGCAGCCTGCACCCGCACCGCCTCGCTCGTGGGTGGCACCCGTGTTTATTTACCTTTTCATCACCTGATGGCCGTGCCCTGCCATGTTGCAGGTGCCAGCCCGTGGGCTGCCAGCCCTGTTTGAGTTGGCAGGAGCAGGAGATTAACCTCTGGCTAAAATAGCCCAACGCCAGCCCCACGTCTGCCTGGGGTGGCCGGCCTCGTTGCATGCCCTTAGAGCATCTTGTATCGGTGTTTTGTAGCCCAGCTTGGGCCACGGTGGTCACTGTGTGATGTGATGGCACAGTGAGGAAAGCAGCCGTGATGTGACACGCTCAGAGCAAGCTGGAAATGTTCAGCAGTCCCACGAGCTGGGTTTTTGTGCCCCTGTGGGCTGGTGGAGCCAGGGTTGCCTGCACCTCTCTGCTCAATAACCCAGAGGAGAGCAAGCTCTTCTGCTGGTGGGATTGGTCCTGTGACACCCAGGCACCCATCGCCCTGGTGTGGGATCTCTACGTCCTTGGCACTGCTCTCCAAAGCCGCGATGCAGAAGAGCAGGAGCAGAGGAAGCGCAGAAACGCGTCCGCAAGCCGCAGGTCCCGCATCGGGGCTGCTCAGCTTGGGAAGCTGAGATTTAGACTGTGAGTGGGTGGCCAAGTTTTGGGATATTCTGAGCAACCGTTATCCCGTTTTACCTTTGGTGGTGTTATTTGCAGCCTTTTTGGTTGCTATTTATTGATTAGTTATTACGGTCCTCTGTCCGTACCAGGGTGCTCGGGCACGAAGCAGCATCTCCGTGCTGAGCTCTGAGCCGCCAACCGAAGAAAGGGGCTATTCAGGTGCCGGCTGGGAGTTTCCATTTCAGCCTGTCTGCGCTCACCGTGTTGTCCCAAGGGAATTGCAGATTTGGGGTTGTTGGTTCCCTGCCTGCGGTGGGTTTCCCAGCCGGGTGGGACATGGCAGCGCGGCAGCTCAGCACCAGTTTCTGCCAGGTGCCGCGGGGCTGACTCACGTAAAACCTGGGCAGCAAACCCTCTTATTCCTAGCAAGCCTTTGGAAGTGAGAGGGAGAGGCTCCAGCCCCAAACATTCCTGTTTTTTGGTGGGTTTTGATCGATTCAGACCCCAAAATGCGAGTTTTTGGTGACTTTCTGCCCTTTTTCTCTGGGTATTTGGAGCAAAATGGGTGCTGAGCTGCCACGTGAAGGAGTCGCTGGTGGCTGGGGAGGTGCCTGGATCCCAGTATCCCCAAAACTGCTTTTTTTTGGGAGGCACCTGCAGCAGCACTGGTGATGTTTGAGGTTTGGTGACAGCGATGGCAGTGTGGCTCTGCCACCGGCGGTATTTCGGCTGGCTGCCCCGGTGCACGTGTTTCCTTCGGAGTTCACGGAAACCCGTTCTCATGCCTCAGTCAGGAGCTCGTGCAAAGTCCCTGCCCTGCAAACGGCGTCGCTGCGGCTTGTCGTGCAACTGCCACGTGGGAGAAGCACCCAGAGGACCGCGGCGCTTCGGGTGACTGCTCAGGGTGGAAAGTCACCCTGGGCACCCCGGCAGAGCCACGACCTGCAGGAGCCCCAGTCACCTCCCTGGGGCACCCACCGTCCCCCAGCCCTCTCACCTCGCGTGTCTGCACCCTAAAAGTGGAGCCGGGGTGGAAGCAGCAGCAGCAGATCTCTTCCACTTTTTAAATTCTCTTCCACTATTTAATTTGGTCTGGGGAGGGGAAGCTGGGGGTGGAGAGGAGCCAGCTGCAAAAGGGAGAAGAGCCACTTTCCTTCTCACATGCTCCACAGGGGACTCAAATAAGCTGCTCCAATATATTATATTTTTTTTTTGGCGATAAGAATAATTTTAGGTGGTACGTACTAGGCTGTTTCTTGTGATGGCAGGGGATCAGAGTAGCCTTATCCAGGAGGGACATGGGTTAATACAACTTGTAGTATGTCTGGGGGCACTGAGGAGCTGATGCCCTTTGAAGCTTAAACATGGCCAGCCTCTTGTTTTCCCTGGTTTGGTCAGGGAAGGTGGGTTTGGTTTTGTGTTGGTTTGTGTTTGTTGTTTTTTTCTTTTCGTTTCTCTGAATGAAAATAGATGATGAAAAACAGCCAAGCCGGTTTCACTTCCTGCTTTTGCTCGGGGCTTCGTGCTGGGGGTGCTTGGAGACATCCCATGTTTGGTCCGGTGACGGGGCATCACATGTTGGGATTTGGCCCCATTTTGGCCTTGGGCCGATTCCTCCTGAACTTTGGCCGGTCCCTTATTCCCTGCCAGAAACACGAGGAGTTGGAGGAACATCTTATTTTATTATCACCCCATGGGGTGCAGCAGTAGATGGCAGACAGCAGAGGCTTGGGGACAGCTCTTCGAGAGGTTTCTGCCTGATTTTTTTCCCCGTTGGGATGTTTGGGGTGGGAGTTCTCTGTTCGGTCCCCTCCCGCCTCAGAGCACTGAAGGATGGAGGCAGTGGGTACCCTGTCCTGGTGCTGTGTCACTTCGGTGCCCTGCTGTCCCTTGCAGCGGTGTGTGATGCCTGTGAGCCACCAGCACAGCCCTTCTGCGGCTTTGCTGGTGCACGGGTATGGCTTTGGTTCCTCCATCTCCAGCAGGCTCTGCTGTGCTCAGTGAATCCTGGATTTACTGTTCCATGAGACAGCTGCAATGTCCTTATTTCCCCACCTTGGGTAGCTGGCAGAGGTTCTGGTCCAGCTGCCAGCTCCCCTGGGAGCTGCTCTGTGGGCAACTGAAGGATTCCTGTGGGATGCGGGGACAGTGGGTGCAAATGGAGACATGAGCACCCATCAGCAGCCAAAAGCAGGGGGGAGGTCACTCGGGAGCCCTTGGGGATGCCCATGGCAGGGCCAGCACATCCATTGCAGCAGGGGTGAGGAAGCAGGAGCGATGCTCTTGGGGGGTGCTGGGGTTTGGGCAGCTGTGGGACCCTTTGGTGCGTGCGGCGTGTGAAGGTAATGGTCATCCCAGGGGATGTGGGAGTCTCTGGTGGCTCTTTGGGAGCCCTTGGGGTTTTTTGGGGTGGTGGAGGTGGCTGGGCTCGGGTTTGGCTGGGAGCAGTGTGGGTGGAGGCTCTGCACCCACAGGGGTGCATTCAGGAGGATGGCTTGGATCAGCTGAGCATCGGCTTTGGATTTCTTTGCTAGAGCACTACAGGCAGTAAAATACAACTAATTAATAGGAAATGTGGTCTGAAAGTTACAGTCCCCCGCGGGTCCGTGTTGGGTTTCTGGTAGGGTGTTTTACAGGGTGCTTGGACCTCTGTGTCCTGGATTTGGAGAGGGCAGCTCCTGAGGAGTGCTTTCTAGACAGGCTGAGTGCAGGAATAAATGCTGCTGGAGCTGCCTGCAGCAGGGAAATGATGCTTCCCTGGGCTGGGACATCCAGTGCTGCTTGCTTGGTGTCAGACTGAGAAGTTGAAGGACAAGCTGTTTTGCTGCAGGAATATGTGCAGAAGAAGTTGCCTTTTGGGGCACTGAACAGGCTGCTGGGGCTTAAGGGAAGGGATTGCTAGCCTGGGCCCAAATCACTAATTAATCTTTTTATTTTTATCTTTTTTTATGTTGTTATGCTTGCTGGGTTGTCAATGAAAACCGACAGAGCTCCCTGCAGAAGAAGGTAAGCCGTGGGCTGGAGGTGAGGGTGGGTGTAAGTCTGGGTGGAGGATGCTGGGGACAGGGAGCGGGGAGTCACTGAGATCTTTTAATCTTGATTTTAATCCCAGGGAAAGCTGGGCTGACAGCAGAGCTTTCCTGCGATGGCAAGGCCACCAGCTGGGAGTAGAAACACAGAGGATTTAATTTCTGTAGTTAAAAACGATGCCAGAAACAAAGGTGTTTAATATTAGAGAGAAAACTGCCCCGTTGCAGGGCTGGATGTCCTCACCAGTGCCGACGGCCAGTGGGCACTGGAGCAGCTCTGCTGCGAGCCGGGGACTGGGTCCTGGTGGCCGTTGTGGCCTCAGTGGTCTAAATTACCTCTCTTCTGGGGTCTTTCTGAGCACTGACTGTGCCTGACTTCGTGTTTTCCCCCCAGGAAAGTCCCTCTGGGAGTTGGTGCTGGAGCAGTTTGAAGATCTCCTTGTCCGCATCCTTTTGATGGCAGCGTTTCTGTCATTTGTAAGTACTCCGGGCTGGGGGGGCTCGGGGGTGGGCACCTCCCGGGGCACACAAAGAGACCCAGACAGCACGGGAGCCAGAGGGAGGTGCACGCTGGGTGAGGATGTAGCAGCGATGCAGTGGTTTTCTAGGGGATGGTGACAAGGTCGTCGTACCTACTTAAAAGATGAGACTGTAGGATCTTTCAGTAACGCCGATCCATCCAGAAGTGATACCAAACGACTACCTGGGCTTCTTGCTGTTTGCCCAAGACTACCAGGCAAAGGCAGCAAAGGGCCATGGAAACGTTCGGTGCTGGGCGCGTTTTGGTGGGATGCTGGGTGGGATGGGTGTTGGCTGTGGGCACTGGGTAGGTGTAGGGGTAGGGTTTGGGGAGAGCGAGTGCAGAGACCCAGCAAAAGTGGGGCTGCCAAAGGCAGGTGAGGGCTGCCCAAGGCTTTCAGTCCTGGGATGCTTTTTCCCATGATCCATAGATTTCTGCCATTGTTTGCAGACCCTACGTGAGACAGCGCAGGTCCTTTGGATGTGTCTCTACCATACCGCGTCATTTTTATCAACAGTTTTCTATGGTTTTAGCTTAGAAGGTACCTTTGTTACTTTCCTCTTCAATCCATGATTTCCCTTTATGATGTTTGATGCTGTCAGCTTTCCTGACCCTGTGTGCGCAGCCATGGCCAGTGTCTGGACTGCGGGGTACACTTCAGCTCCGACCCAAACTGCCTATTTGCAAGTCTCTTCTCTGATTTTCATTCTTACTGATTGCTTTTCAACCCCCTCTTCCATCCAGCAAAATACGTCTTGTGCCTCAGCTTGTGTGAAATGGTAAATTTCGGTAAATTTACAAAAAAAAAAGAAAATTACACCCCTGCGCCAAAAGATGGTAAAACAGAAAGGGAAAATTACCCCATTCTTTATTTTTCCCTTGGATATTTTTGGAAGTATTAAGTTGCAGCATGACCAGATCCATGTTGGGATCTGCCGGAATGGAGGACAGTGTCTCTGACACGTGGAGATGTGCGTGTCTGCAGTGCAGAGACATTCCTGGTGTAATGACCAAGCCATGTGTCCTCATGGTTGTGAGGTGCTGGGAGCTTGGGGGTCTGCCACCCCTCCCCTGCACACCCAGGGTGTCGCACAGCTTGCTTTTTCCTGGCCAGAGCACTGGGTGATGGGTGATGAGAGGTGAGGGCAGTGCTTCAGGTGCCTGAAGCCGACTCAGGAGCCCCAGGTACCACCCTCACCTCCCCGGGGTGGGGGTAGGCAGTGGGGCAGGCACCTGCCTAAGGTGTGCGCATCCATGTAGGGGGGCAAAGATGGGGCTGGGAGCATTTCCAAGCCCCATGCAGCTGTCCTCCTTGGAGTGAAGTCCCCCTCATGGAGCAATTCTGTTCATTTTTCAATTAAAAATAAAAATCCAATCTGTTTAATATTTTTTTTTTTAAATAAATTTTTGCTTCCTCTGGCTGAGCCAGACTGGCAGCATCTCAGCTGCCTGCGTGGGAGGTGCCTCCTGCCAACTGGTCACTGCCTTCCCATCCCACCGCGTGGCTGGCAGGGCTCAGAGATCCCAGGCTGGTGATGACCAAGCTGGTGATGCTCAGGGCAGGTGTTGGGTACGGCGGGGCACAGTGCAGGGCATAGAGCTTTCCTTTAAACCTTTGCCGAGGTATGGGGCAGGGTTAATGCTTGCTGGCAAAATACAGCTCCCAGCGCGTCGTGCAGCAGGAAGACGTGGTGTTACGTTTGGGTAATGTCAGAGAGATGCTCAGGACTGGGTTCTCCTTGTGTTTCACAGGTGTGAAGCCTTGCCCAGGCTTCTCCTGCCACTGGAGCTGCTGATGTGGTCCCTTCAGGGTGATACGTCCAGCTTCTCCCTTCCCCAGATGGTGTTATTGCTCATCTTCAAATATTTCCTTCCTCAGTGGTCTATCTCCAGTCGGGCTCTTGTCCCACCTTCGTGGGGGGGAGAGGCTGTGTCCCTTCCCTGGAGGAGCTGTGAGTCACCCCGGCACCTCCTGCCAGCACAGAGCAGCTTCTCCCCGGGGCATGCAGGCAAAGTCAGCTGGCAGTGGGTGCATCACCAGGCTCGGCGAGCCGGTGCCCGCGAGCGCTGCTGACCTCCTCCGCGCTTAATGATGCTGAGAGGTGATGTGGGGTCAGCTACACTCAGTGTCCACGTGGTTAGCGAAGCTGCCTTTATGGGTGGCACTGAGTCACTGCGATGTGAACCCCTTTATACCTGCACTCCGTGGTGCCTTGGAGAAGCGCTCACTGTCAGCGGCACATCGCTCCCCAGTTGCTGGTTTGAGCCATTCACTCAGTTCTGCCCAAAATCTACCTTGGGAGCAACCCTGCAGGAGGAGACATTTCCCACCGAGCTGCTGGAGAATTTTGTACTTTTTGAGTGGACTTGGGGTGTTTGGCAGTGGGATGGCAAAGCCGGGTCTCCTGTCCCCTCCTTTTGGATACAACTTGCGGGCAGGTAAGGAGGGAGGCTGGTCCCTTGCAAGGTTCCAGACATTCCCAAAACAACACGTGGCGACTCGTTTGTCGGTGGATTTGCAGAACTGTGGCAACGGTGGCAGTGCTGCAACTGGGTAAAGCAGGTGTGAGCCCTTGTGCCTGTGCCTGCGCTGCTGTGTTGACACAGCACAGCCTGACAAGCTGTTAAATGGAGCGCAAGTACTTCGTTTGTATTATGGTGTGAGGCCTTTGTGGGGTGGAGAGGGGGCTCAGGGTGGTGAGAAGCCGTGAGGCCAGTCCCTGCACTGCAGGGCTGCTCTTGCTGCATCAATTGCATGTGTTGCAGGGCTTAACTTCTGCCCAGGAGGGGCTCGTCAGAGGCTGCCGGTGCTGCGGGCAGCCACCGCAGGGGCTGCCCAGCTGTATCTGTTTGAGAAGCAGGCAGTGCTGCTCCCCACTTATCTGCTCGTGGCCGTGGTCTTCCCATGGGGTGCACTAAACAAAAAGAGATGCTTTCCTGGTGCAAATACTCATCCGAGCTCCAGCCCTGCTCATTTGATGTGTTAGGTTATCCCTAGCAGAAGAGTGGAGGTACCCGAGTTAAGCACCAGCAGTGGGATGTGGCAGGTCCACACTTTAACCAAGGCGTGTGGGGCTGGCCACTGCTCTGGGATGTCTTTTCTCCAGCAAACACCGTCTGTTGGGTGGCTCTTGATTCTGTCCTTCTTCTTAAAATGTTGGCACTTGTTGTTTCAACATTGTGGTCCTTTTCTTCTCTTGCCTACCAGATCCTGGCCTGGTTTGAAGAAGGAGAGGAGACCACGACGGCGTTTGTGGAGCCCATCGTCATTATTATGATCCTGATCGCCAATGCTGTGGTGGGTGTGTGGCAGGTAAGTCGCAGCCCCCCCACCCCCACCTGCCCCCCAGGTCTCCGCTCCACGTGGCTGAGATGCTTCATTGGAAGGGCTGGTTGCTTCTTGCCATTGGAAACTCATTTCTCAAAAACTCAATTTCCACATTGGCCGTGCTGCCCTGTGCCCCAGTGCAGGTGTTGGCTTCCTCTTGCTTCATTCCTTCAGTCTTTGGCAGCTTTTGCAGTGTGGCATTTAGGATCTTGGACTTTTTTGCCATCCAGGCAAACGGCTGCTTGTCTCCTGGCCATGGCCAAATGTGCTTTCCAAGGGAAGCTTTTTGCCCTGTCCACCAGAAAGCTGCGGTGGCTGCTGTCCCTTGCCTCACTGTATGCCTCCTGGGAGATGAGCAAATGCTTCAGCCAGCAATGCTCTTTTTCTTCTATATATTTATGTTAAGGCCATTCATTTATCTGCAGCTTGACCTGAGGTGGGGTTGCTGAATGGGGAAAAATCCATCTGGGTGGGATATGCTGCTTCCCAAACTGAGAATGAGAAAATCAAGGCCAAAGTCCTGTGTGGTGCCCAGCACCTGGTGTGATTTAAGCCAGCAGGGACCATTTCAGAGCAGCTGGAGAAGCAGATGCACATGGATGCCAAAGCCAGGGCCAGGGTTTGGGTGCCCCTGTCTTGACACTGGGTGGGGAAGGACCCTGCTGGCAGGAGTAACCCCACCTCCGGCAGCTGTGCTCCTCCTCTACTTGCAGGAGAGAAATGCTGAGAGTGCCATCGAAGCCTTGAAGGAGTACGAGCCCGAGATGGGGAAAGTGATCCGTGCTGACCGCAGCGGGGTGCAGCGGATCCGCGCCCGGGACATTGTCCCCGGGGACATCGTGGAGGTGGCAGGTAGGGTGCCATCGCCCCAGAGCACGGGGTGGGATGGGGAGGTGGTACTGGCCAGGGGGGCTTTGGTGATGGGCACCCTGTGGTCCTGGTGATGGGAGGGCTCTGCTGCAGTGTCCCAGGGTATCTCCTTCGGAGACACAGCCACCAAGTTACCCTGTTGTTGTACACTTGAGATCTTAGTTTCTCTTTTCAAGTCCAGAGAGGTGAAATAATCTGGGCCAAAGTCTGGGCTCATCAGCCTGCTGAGACTTCGCCCCAAGCGTAGGGTGGTAGAGAACAGCAGAAAGGAAAAAAAACATTTGTATATTTCTGGCACAGATTTTGTGTCTCAGGAGGGTTTCCCCATTTTCTGGAAGAACTTTTAATTTTCTGCCAAGATTCCCTCTCTCTGGAAGCGGCTCTTCCATGCACATCCCCGGAGCAGGCGCGGGTGAAGGGCCGGCGTTGCGTGCCACGCCGGCGGTGCCAGCACCGGGAGGTTTGAACGCCGCGGGCATTGGGGCTGGCCCTGCCTGTGTGGGCAGGCTTCCCTGGAAACTGGGGGGTGGTTTTGGGGAGGGCAAGAGGCAGAGGGGACCGGCTTCAGGGGACTTTTGCTTCCAGGGTCAGATTATCCCCCCCCCCCCCCAACCCTTCTGCCAGGGTTTTGCATCGTGTGAATGATGCCTGGGGGGTCTCCTGCCTGCCCCACCAGAGGATGCACTTCAATGATCCCGTTTTGTTTGTTTGTTAAACGATGCCGTAAACCCCCAGAGCCAAAAAACGAATCCTCTTTTTTCCTCCTTGTGGCCCTGCTCCTGGAAAGATGCTGCAATCCCTCCTGCGCCCAGCCAGCTCACTGTTATTTATGTCTTCCAGTTGGGCTTCAGCTGGAAGATGAACATAAAAATAATGCAGGGAGGATCAAGCAGAGGAGTGCCGGCCAGATCCTCAGCTGGGCGAGCTGGCAGAGCTCCCAAGCCAGCTCCAGCAATGCACTCCAACTGCTGACCTGGCCTTTAATTACATTAATTATTAATAAATTATATTCTGCCATCTTTCCCAAAATGAACTTCTTGCTGCCTGCCCATCGGCAGCCGAATATTACTTTTTAGTGGCACAACCAGCATCGTGACTGGGAGGGAAAGAGCTGAGCTCTCCTCTGGAGGGGTTTGCAAGTTATTAGCAAATTAATTAGGAAATTGTGGGTTTAGGAGGTTATAGTAAGTGTTGAGGATGCTGTCAGGATGCCTGGTAGGAAAGTGGACCAGGAGCCACGGCTTTGGGTGTGCAGTGGACTTCCTGGGGATGGCAGGAACAGCACAGGCTGGGACTGGCTTCTGTTTGTGTGTGCAAATGCAATAAATTTGGCAGCAGGGAGCCGAAAGTCTGCTGCCCTAAGATGAGAGGGAAATGATAGCTGACGAGCTGTTTAAACCCAGCTGATTTTTGCCCTTTTGCAACAGGGCAATCAAGGTGAGTCCTTGTGCAGGCAGCTGCAGCGCCAGCTTTTTGCCTTGCGCAAGAGATGCGGGCATTGCCGAGGGAGCTCCGTTGGGTGCTGCACCACCTGACTGCTCCTGCTCGGCTCTGGCAGTGCTGGTGGCCGTGGCCGTGCAGTGTTGCCTTCTGTTTTCCTCTTTCCCTTGGCTTTTGGCACGGGAGAGACTTGTAGTGCTTGGGTGATCATTCAATAGCTGGCTAACGGCAGCGGCCAGGTCCGTACGGGACGTCTGTCCTGTGCCGTGTGAGTCTCCTGGGATGCTATCGCAGTGCCTACCCTTGAGCAGATGCCACCCCCATGGCACCAGGGCTTGACGCTGTCACTAGATGCTGTCACCAGATATTTTTCATCTGCAGCTTTAGGTAATGTTTGCAAACCCTCCCTGCCTTTCCCAGGGGGAAGAGGAGCTCTTTGCTCCCTTTAAAGAGCTCCAGCTCCCTTGAGCAGATGCAAAGTCTGAGTCTGTGCATGAAGTGAATGTTGGGGGGGGGTGTCTGTGGGTCCCTGTGCTTAGCACCACCGAGCTCAGCCCCCCCAAAAATGGGTGTGATGGGGAGCGGGGCAGGTCTGGCTGGATGGCAGATGTTGCACGCAGCATCCCGAAGCACTGGGATCTGCAGCTGGAATGAAAGGCTGGGTGGTGGAGCGGTGCCAGCCCCCTCCCACTGTGCTTGAGGGGGGGGTGGGGGTGTTTTACGAGCCCCAGGAGGAAGCACTCATTAAAGTCTGGGATTTGAGACTATCGTTAGCGGCCAAGCCGGCAGTGTTGTGTAACGTGATGTAAGGCGCTGGGAACCAGGGCTCGCTGCCTCAATATTTCCGAAGCACTGGAGCGTGGTTGTGTCCAGCTGATAAGGGAGCAGGAGGAAGAGCTGGAGGAAGAAACCCAGCAGGAAAAGCAGCTTTAAATGTGGGTTTTTTTGAGGAAGCGCATGCGCCTTGGAGGTTGGTGGTCGGTGGCTGTCATTTCATGGGGCTGCTTTCACCCATAACCACCGTGACGTGCCAGGAGACCGGTGTCTCGGCCATGGAAGGTCTTCTAGTGTCAACAGTGGTGTTGGGAGGCTTGGGCCACTCCAGAAGTGCAGTTTTTGCAGGGAAGAGGCAAGATGGGGGGTGCTGGGGGGGTTTTGCAGAGAAGAGCAGAGATGGGGACGTGGCAGGGTGGCAATGCATTGAGCAGGTGAGGCAGGGGGTGTGATGCTTGCTGCCCCAATGACCACATACCTGCAGCTCTAGAGCCTGGCAGCTCCGCTCCAAAAGAAGAGAAAAAGATACCTGCCCTCCTGCCCGCTCGCTGGCTGGAGAAGGGATGCAGGGGCTTGCTGCTTGTGATGGTGAGGAGGGTCCGAGCCACAGCAGAGGAGCACGTGTCACTGCAGAGCTGTAGCCAGGGTGGGGGCTTCCTAGGAGCCTGCTTGGGTCCTCTGCTCACTGTCTGTCCCACGCAGAGCTCCTGCCTTTGCTGCTTGTCCTGGCAAACCAGGCTTGAACCACAGTTTTGCTCAGGTGCAACTGGGGAAGGTGATGGGCAGGGCTGGCAGGCCGGTCACCTGTCCCACCAGCATCCCTGCACAGCACGGCTGGGGCAGCAGGGATTTTGCAGAGGGAGATGATGCTTGGTGTGGCTGGTCCATGGGAGAGGGTGGAAGGCACCTGGTGTGGTGTGAGTAACCCCCTTGGCCGCGGTGCTGCTGCCTGCTCACTGGGCTGGCTGCTCTTGTGGCACGTGGTCCCCTAAAATAAGAACTTCCTCAAGGTCCCATTACTGCACCACCCAATGTCTTGGTTGCCACTGATGGTGCCTCTTTCCGCCTTTCTTTTTTTGCCTTGTGGGTTATAGATGTGCAAAATTAAGCTTTCAAAGCAGAAAGGAGGCATCCCAGGGCAGAACACTGGTTTACTGTGGGCTGGACCCCTCCTTGCTGCAGGCTGGGTGCTGCCATGTGCCTGCACCACGTAGGGACATGGTGACCAACAAAAGTCAGTCCCTGCCCTGGAGACCAGGCAGTTGAAATAAAAACCAAGAGGAGAGAGCACAAAGCGAGGTGCAAACCGGTGGCCCCAAGCCTTGGGGCAGAGCCCAGCTGTGCTGGCATGTCTGGGGTTTGCCATCCCTCTTCCCCAGGGTGGTGGGTGCTGCTGGTCCCACCTGACGGAGCTGCTCTGCTCTTGTCCTTGTAGTTGGTGACAAGGTGCCTGCGGACATCCGGATCATCGAAATACGGTCCACCACCCTGCGGGTTGACCAGTCCATCCTCACAGGTGAGTGCAGGCATGGGGGGAGGGGGGAGGTGGCTGCTGAAGGCAGAGCTTTCCCTTTGCCATCTTCCTGGAGCTAAATTTTGGGACTGATACGGGGGGAAGTGCTTTGCTGGGGTGGGAGAACGGGATGGAGGACCTGGGGAGGTCCTGCATCGTCTGGAAGTCATGGCACAGGGGAGATGCTCCTGGTGCTTGGGCATTCCTCCTGCAAAACACAAACTGGGGGGTTGCACGGGGGGCTGCGAGCTCCCTGCCCACGCTCCCCCTGTGCAGCTGTAGCAGGATGACCGCTGGCACATGAGGCCTCGTGACTTCAGGGAGAGGTGACAATATTGGGGGCTTTTTTTTTTTTTTTTTAAGCACTGGAAAAGCCCGTAAAGCTGATAATTCTTGAAGTATCATGGATTCTCTTCCTCTCTGCTGTCGGGGAAGGCCAGTCAATGATCAGATGGCAAGAAGAGTTTCTGGTATTTCAGCTCTCTTGTGTGGTTTTGTAAACGTATCGAGTTAGGAGATGACAGCAGAGAAGGAAAAGCAATCAGAAAAAGTGTTAAAACATGGGGAAAGGAGCCCAGTCCTCTCAAAAGACGGCAAGGGGAGATACAGCAAAAAGGCAAATCTGCAAAGGACCAAATATAAACCTTCAGCAGAACAGCTTTGGGCACCTTGGCTGTTGTCCTGCCCTACAGTCCCCATCTGACCCGGCAAACCCGTGTTGCAAGCCGGCGGGCTCCCTGGCCCAGGGATTTGCCCCATCCCATGGGGCTGGATGGGAGCTCGCGGCCACTAGCGCTCCGCGTGGGTCGTTTTTCTGCAGCCCCCATCTTCAGAGTGCCTTGGCCCAGTTCTGACATTCCCAGGATGGATGTTTTGGTGGTTTGGTGGCAAAGTGGCACTTTAGGAAGCGGTGGGGGTTGCGATGCAGGCTCAGAACGGTGTCAAGTGGAGGCTGGAGAGAAAACGCGGGTGGTTCATCTCACCCCTCTTGTTTCGGTAGGGGAGTCTGTGTCGGTGATCAAACATGCTGACCCCATCCCTGACCCCCGGGCTGTCAACCAGGACAAGAAGAACATGCTTTTCTCCGTAAGTCCTTTACACCTGCCCCCACTTCTGTGGTTTTCCAAACAGCTGCCAAGTGAAGAGGCTGATGGACATGGGAGATCTCTGAGCAGTGAAAGGGAGTGCGTGCATGAGAAAGACCTGAATCTGTAAAAAGAGCCCACAAATCCATAAAAATAAGGACCTGCTTCATCTGGATTTCGTTTGGGTTGTGGCACATGACACCCTTAAATGCCTTGCGCAATCTCAGTGGGTTTTCCACGAAGTAGGATGCATTATAGGTGGGGTAAAGGTTTGTGGCTGAGCCTGGAGCTATTGCAAATTTATGTTGCCTGCTTGTTCATTCTCCTCTCAGGCAGAAGTTAAGTCCTTGAAGGGCGAGGGAGTTTGCAGGAGGGGCCTCCTGCTGCTTTTGGGTGGCTTTATATAAAACCCCAGAATGTCTCATTTTCCCCTTAACCAAGATCTATGTTCTCCTTTCACAACAAGCGACCCATTTCCTCGCTCAGGCTGAGAGATTTCATGCCCACGTATCCCCTCTGGCCCCTTTCTTCCCTCCCAGGGCACCAACATTGCAGCTGGGAAGGCTGTAGGGGTCGTCATTGCGACAGGGGTGTACACAGAGATCGGGAAAATCCGAAACCAGATGGTGGAGACGGAGCCCGAGAAGACCCCGCTGCAGCAGAAGCTGGATGAGTTCAGCCAGCAGCTCTCCAAGGTGATCTTCCTGGTGTGCATCACCGTCTGGGTCATCAACATCAGCCACTTCAGTGACCCTGTCCACGGCGGCTCCTGGTTTCGAGGGGCCATCTACTATTTCAAGATTTCGGTGGCGCTGGCGGTGGCTGCCATTCCTGAGGGTCTCCCAGCCGTCATCACCACCTGCCTGGCGCTGGGCACGCGCCGCATGGCCAAGAAGAATGCCATCGTACGGAGCCTGCCCTCGGTGGAGACCCTGGGCTGCACCTCCGTCATCTGCTCTGACAAGACCGGCACCCTCACCACCAACCAGATGTCCGTCTGCCGGGTGAGTGCCGGGGGTGTTTAGGGGTTTGAGGTGCCGGGGGGATGCTCTGTAAGCCCCCCAGCGCTCTGCATCGCTCCATCCCCATCCTGGGGGAGGGGACAGGCTCTGCTGTCCTCACCAGACCTGTTTCCCATGAGGAATTGAAGGTGAGCGTGTAAGATGGTTTGCCTGACCAGGGCTGGCAAGGTTTATGGCTTCTTTTGGTCTGGTTGTAATTAGAAAACTCACTTTTACGAGCACACCGGTTTGGAGGTGCTGTGTTGCAGACTTACTTCAGTGCTCCCTCTCTAGAGAGCATTCCTTCCTGCTGGGATGTGGCATTGAGCCGTTGCTCCTGGAGATGCCAATGGAATCTGCCATCTCCGCTCCCTTGCCCTCTTTGCCCCTCTTTTTAACCAAACCAGTGAGAAATCCTGGACCGTGCAAAATTAAGAAGCCTGGACCTGTGAGGCCAGAACTTTGAGGGTCACTGCAATGTGTGGGTCTTGGAAAGCCCGTGTAGAAATCCAGGGGTTAAGAGAAGATGCCCGTGACCTGGTGAAAAGGTGCCTCAGTTACCCATCCTGGCAGCAGGATGCATGCAGCCGGGTGCTTCTGATGGAGGGAGCCCTGGGGGGGTTGGCAAAGAGGTTGGAGACCCCTGGTCTACCAGAGAGCTTTGCTCCTGCACGCCTGGCTGTGTGGAGAGATGATCATTAGGAAAGCCTGGACCATCCGAGTACGTCTCAGTTTCCCTATTAATCCTCGAGTCTCGGGAAAGCTTTTTTTTTTTCATGGCCTTGGCGCATCGGTTTTGTAGGAGAACCTTGGAAAATGTGGTGCTGTGGGGAAAAATGGCCCTGGCCACTGTCCCTCCTCTCTGACACTTGGGCAGGGTGGTGGGAAGCCGGGACCGTGCTGCAAGCTGGCCGTGGGCTTTGGCCGCTGGTTTGCTCAGCACGAACTACAGATGACTGGAAACATCTGATATTTCTGCCCTGAAAATGATTTAAAATGAGACGTGCTGGGATGGGGCAGTGACCGAGCTGCCCGTGTCTCCCATGAGGAGCAGGTTCAGAAAGACCCAGGGATGCAGGGGAGCAGGTCAGGGGTGAACAGTGTTTGGGGTCTCTTTAGCTCTGCAGAGCACAGAAGGAGCGGTGGGAGTGAGTGTGCCTTCCCCACACCATGTCCTACCGGAGCATCTGCTCCTTGGGGAGAAGTGTCACCATCTCCCGCAGCGTGTGGGTCGGGAGAGACGGGATTAGCGCTGCTGAGACAGGGGGAGGGCAAGAGGGGCAGCGGCACGCAAGAAGGTTTTAGCATCCATCATCGTTTGCAGAATGGACCCAGCAACTTTGCAAAAAAGCCAAATTCAATTGAAAATTCAATGTATCCACCACCCCATCTCCCCACACGCCCGTTCCGATATCCATGTGATTCACTTGGCTGCATCCTGGCTCCCAGGGCGCGATCCGGAGCGCCGGGCTGGCGGCAGGGGCGCGCAGCCGTTGATGTTTAACGGGCAGGGATTCCCGTGCTGACGCAGGCGGCTCTGCCGAGCAGCGCAGGGAAGTGTCAATATTTGTGCTGGGCGGCCACTGGCGTGTCCTGGCTGTGCTCCTGCACCAAGCGGGTGAAAAAGCCACGAAAACCTATCGATAACCTGGAAAAATATATTAATTGAGTGTGATTTCATTAACTCACGTTAAATTTGGGTGAGCGCAGCTGCTCGGCCGCAGGGTACGCTGCCAAGCAGCACTTGTCCTTTGCATCTTGCTGCTGGCATCAGGTCTGTAGAGCTGTAAAGTGACTCTGGAAAAGCCTCGGGGCTGTTTTAAAAGTTTTTTTCAGGGCTGTGCTGCCGGCGCTTCGTCCCGCTGCGTGCCTGGGTCTGGTGGCTCAGCAGGACACATGTGGATCCAGGGTGGTTGGCAGGGGCAAATCTGTGCCCCCCAGGTGCCCATGGGCATGAAGTGCCCACTGGAGTGCTTTGTGGTGGGGGGCATCTGTCTGTCTGGGGTGGCCGAGGCTTTGGTGCTTTTGCTCTGACCTCAAGTGCACCGGAGGTTACAGCTCTGCAGTAAAGCCCCAAACTCACTCAGTAAATCAGATTAAACCTGTGGTTTGTGTCACTCACCTTCTGGTCAACCGGGGGTCACCGAGACCACCGTCTCATCCAGCCCACAGCAGGGAGCATCCAGGAGCAGCCCCCTCCCAACCGTTAGCTGACCCTGTAGCTGGGAGCGATGGGAGCCTGGCAGGGGGAGAGCGGGCAGAGGAGCATTGCAGCTCTGCTCTTGCACATTTAAATCACTCGCCTAAAACTTGCAGCACCCTTTTATGCATCGTAACTTAATTTTCCAGGAGCCACGAGGGTGGTGCTGGAAAATGGGGACCAGAAGCGGAGATGTGAGTGCAGCTGTGCAGCCTCAGGGATGCTGTGTGGGGGCAGAGTGGGACAGGTCTGGAGGGGGGAGATGCTGGCACCCCATGTCTGGAAGAGGGAGGAGGATGGTGATGTTTGGCTGTCTCAGAGATGGCTGGTGTTCTGGGGAACAAGGGCAGAAAGGGGTTTATTTTCAAATAAACCTTGTAGCAGAGCCTGGATTTGCAAACTCCCATCCCAGGTGCAGCCGCCCAGGAGCCGTGCAGGTGCCATTTGCTTGGTTTCAGCAGTTTTGTCTGTCCAGACCAGTCCCTAGTTAGTGGGAAACATGACTGGGGGGTTCCCAGGGTGGGTGGCTGAGCCACCGGCTGTGGCAGTCGCCGGTGGGTGCCTGTCAGCCAGGGCTGCTCCAGTGCTGGAGGAGAACGATGCTGCTCTGTGGGCTGGTTGATGGGTATATGACTGATGATTACAGGCTCTTCCTGTTCCAGACAGCAATCCTGTCTTGTCTGCCTTCTAATGAGTAGTTCTTTATAAAGATATTACAGAAATGTGGGGACGTATCCTTCACATCTCTCTTCCCTGCCAGCCTGCAGCTGATGCCGTGTGCCGCTCCAGGGACAGTGCATCTGTGAGTGCCCGGGGTTTTCTAAAAATACATGCCAGCAGCTCCGGGGCCAGGCGAGATCCGTGGGGCAGGAGGGAGCGATGGCTGGAACTCTTCTGGAGCAGGGTGCGCTCTTCAGAAGCACACAGTGACATTTTCCTTCCCATCCCTCTATCGCGTTGAACCCCCAAATTGCCGGCAGGGCTTGAAAAGGGTTCAGGGCAGGGGGTGAGCAGCGGGAAGCCCTGGGGTGGTGCTGGCTGGGTGCTGGAGATGCTGTTCACCGTAGCCAGGGGTCTGGGGGTCTGGCAGCCCCTCTGCCAGCATCTCTCTCCAGCACCCCCCCCAGCTGCTCTGTGGCACGCACTTCGCCACCTCTTTCTATTGCTGCTCTTATTATTATTGATATTATTTTTGTGATGAAAACCTTACCCAGCCTCTTTAGGGATTAAGACACAGCTATTTCCTCCGGGCTGTTTCCACTGCCTGCAAACCTGCTCCCTTTTCAGCCTGGAAGTCTGCCGAAATACCGCGCCAAAAACCTGCAAACACCTTTGCGATGCCCCAGCCACCCCCTCGCTCTGCCAGTCACGCAAGCTGGGAGCAGGCAGGAAATTTGATATAACCTCTGGTTGCTGTGGGTTACACAGGACCTTTTTTAAATAGGCATGGAAAAAATAAAGGGCCTGGAATGATTTTGATTTTTTTTCTTTTCCTTTTTTTTTTTTAATAAGAAAGTCGCTATTGTGAAAGTAGCAATTGTTTTGTAGCCATGAGCGTTTGAAAACAAACAGACCCATATCAGGCAGAACCACTGGTGGCTGGGGTGGATGCTCTCAGATTTTTTAATAAATTGAGTTTGGGCAGTGTTTCTGGGCACGGGAGTCCATTTTCTGAAAAGACCAGGAGGTTTTTGGTTTGCTGGAAGGCCGATGGCATTGGACATCTCAAAAAGAGATGAAGGATACTCAGTCTTCAGAGGTCGCTTTTGGTGTTGGCTCCAGCTGGGCTCCTTGGTTCCTGGAGTTCATCATCTCAGGGAGGTTCGGTCACCAAAGGAGATAGGATGTGGTTTGTCTCTCTTCATTGAGGTGCTTCATTGCATTAGTGTTTGCACCTCCCACCAGAGGAGCTCAGTGCCTCATGGGACATCTCATCTGCAACTCGTTGGCTTGTGATTTTCTTTGAAAAACCTTCAGGGATGCTGAGGAGTCTCCAGGATGGGGGGTGGGGTGGGGAGCACGGAGCGGGGAAGGGCCTGAGCTGCAAATAGCTATGAAGCTGTGGAGCCATGGGGAGGTTGCTTTGGGCTCAGAATTATTTACACAGGAGACGTACACTTTGAACCTCCTGCTTTGATTTGCCCAAACCTGTAAAGTAAGGAAGTGGGAAAAGCCACCGAGGTGTCCTGGTGCTAAAAACCTGCCATAAACGTGCTTCCCTGAGCTTGACCTTTTTTGCTTGGCTTGGCCCTAAGCTTGCACCTGGGGACGCCAGGCTGCGTGGGAGGGTCTCACACCCACCAGCCAATGTGGCTGCACTGGTGGGGTGTCCTTGCATTATTAACAATAATTAATAATAAAGTAAATTAAGCTCTGCTAGTTGCCGGAGGAGGCGCAGAGGGGAGAGGAGTTGGGTGGTACCCAGAGCCATTACATCTCTGGTGCTGAGCGATGCCTTCCAATTTCTCCAGCATCTGTGGCTTCTTTCTCCTGGGGAACATCTCAAATAACCAGAGGAAAATAAATATTGGGAAAAAAAAGAATGAATTGAGATGGGGTGGAGGGACGGTTGTCCCTGCCCCCAGTTTCTGGAGCTGCCGAGCAGGCTCACAGAGCTGAGGAGAGCATCGCTTCCCTGCAGCCATCCCCGCTCCTGGCTGCTCCCCGCAGGCAATCACGACCCGGGAAATGCATTCGTCAAACCAATTTTATTTAGTTAGCTATTTATTATGTTACTTTTTGGCTTCAGCATGAGTCATAAATAACGATTAAGCAGAAACGAGTGTCGCCGAGCTGTCGCCTTGGCCGGGGTCAGGCGCTGCTCTTGCTGCCGCTGGAGGCTGCCCCGAAGGGTGGGCTTTGTCAGGAGGGGGCAAAGGGGGGCTGGGAGAGCTCGCGGAGAGGGAAATTTTTATTGTATTGTAGTTTTTTGGGGGGTTGTTGCTCTCTAGCAGAAAGAGAGAAAGTAGAAGGAGTATGAAAGGCAAAAGTCACTGAAAATAGAGCGTGTGGGACTTTTAACAGCTCCCCAGGGCTTTATTACGGAGCTGCCATGCTGCCGGTGCCTGGAGCCAAGCTGTGATCCCAGTAAGGCGAGCTGGTGGCAGGGAGCAGGCTGGGAAAGGGTGGTGGGGTAGCTGGTCGGATCCTGCCCCACAGAGGCTTTCCAGGGCAGCTGGGGCAGGAGCGGAAACCTGGACCCGGTTCCTTCTCTGCTCCAAGAAAAACACAGGCACCTTCTTAGGAACTGGCTCGGCATCTCTCCTCTCCAATGGAAAAAAAGAGCTGGAGGAGGCGAACATGCTGAAGGCAGGGGAGAGCTTTGGGGACAGCCAGGAGTACTGGGTGACCAGGGAGGGGGCTGAACCCAGTGCCGCCGGGGCCAGCACTGGGCTGGTGCCGGCTGGCAGGTCTCTGGGCTGGGCACGTGGGTTGCCCCCAAAACCCGCTGCCTAACGCTCTGTCTGCATCCTTCCCCCTTGCAGATGTTCATTATGGAGAAGGTGGAGGGCACCCAGTGCAGCCTGCACGAGTTCAGCATCACCGGCTCCACCTACGCCCCCGAGGGACAGATGTGAGTGCGGGTCACCTCCGCTTCGGGGGTGACACCAGGTGGCCCTGGGCTGGCAGCACGGGCAGGGGAAGCCGGGAGGGTCGAGCTGGTGGCCACATCTGGGGGACCCCAGGCTCACCCCACGAGCTGGGGAGAAGGGTGGGGGTCTGTGGCAGTCTGCAGCCACGCTGAGCCCTGCCGACACGGAGGTACCCACTGGGCGCTGGTGCTGGCCACGATGGCTTGCACACGTTAGGTGGCTGCTCTGTGCTTGCGGTGGGAGCCAGGGCAACTGTCTCACCGGCCCTCGTTGCCAGCTCCTGCCCAGCACGATATGGGGAGCATGCACCCCAGCTCTGCCTGCTGCCGTGCCACTGCTCAGCAGCGGGGCTTCCGCACGCTCGGCTCTGCCTTCGTTAGCAACCCCGAGGAAAACGAGCCCACTTTTGAACTGGAGAGGACTGCAAGTGTGGGAATAGTGATGAATGAAGCTTTTTTGCATTACATGCTCATCCTCCAATTTTCTGAAGCCTGGACGCTTTCAGCATCAGCAGGCAGCTGCGGCCCCCACCCCACCCCAGGCTCGGCAGCTTGTCCAGGAGCTGCGCGGCTGGCCACACGCCTGCAAGCAGCTGCAAAATCCCCAGGGAAGCGCTGCCCAAGCCCTGCATCCTCCGCAGGGATGGCCGGGATGGCTGCTGTGCCCGGGGCACGATCCTGCTGGTGTCAGGATGTGTTCGGGGGAGGGGTGGGATTTGCTGAGCTGCAGCTGAGGATGGGGAGTGGGAGTCAGGGGCTTTTCCCTGCTGTGTGTTACTACACACGTGGGGTTTTCTGCTGCTGTGTTTGTTTGTTCCTCCTCCTTTGAAAGGAGGTGATGCTCCCCAGTGCGAGGAGAGTCTGGGAAGAAGGAAGATGGGAAGCTCAGCCGGTGGTTGGAGCACTCTCCGCTCCCCTTCGCTTTGCTGTGTGATCCCAGGCACGTTCTTCACCGTGGTCCTTTCTGCTCATCTGTGGAGCAACTATAATTCATCCCAGCCTCAGACTTAATTTCATGAATATTTATAGAGCCAATTTGATCCTCGGCTAAGAATCTCCATTAACAAGTGAGCCAGGTCATAAGCTAATATCAATCAGTGCATTTCAATTAAATGAGGAGGACCGAGGGGCTGGACTCATGTCTGCTAACCCCTGAAGCTCAGTGTCCCCCCTCTGGGGACTGCCTGCAGGGTGGCTCTGCACTGCTCTGCAACAATTTGTGGTGCTTTTGAGTTTTGCTTCAGCCCTGGGCTTTTGTTGCACGTCGAGGGGGAGGGGAAAGCTCGCTTAGGTGTCCAGGAGAGAAACCCCTCCATCCTCCCAGGGCTGGTGGCACTGAAATGCTTATGCTGCTGTAGCCTGGCCTTGGGGCGGGGGGGATATGACATGCTTGACCTTGGGTTTGCCCCCATCCCTGTGCAGCACCCAGCGCCTTTGCTGATGCTTTTCCCAGCACGTGGGTCTCGCCCAGCTCTGCGCGGGGACGGCTGGTGACAGGCATGTGTCTCCCCATCCCCTCCCAGCAATATCCAGGGGATCACACGCGGCAAAAGCCACCCCTGGTATTTCCACCTTCTCAAACATCAAACCACAGCCCGGTGTGTCTTCAGGCTCCCTGCTCCACCCTCTGCCTGCCCCCTGCCAGTGTGCCTGGGGCTGGGCAGCATCCTCGGGGCAGGGGGCAGCGGCTCTCCCTGCCTGCTCTCAGCCCAGCGCCGCTCCTTGTCCCTCAGCAAACAGATTTTTCAGATTTTCTTGGCTGCTCCTTGTTTTCCGCTCCCGAGCTGTAACAAGGGCTCCAAAATGTTCTTTCCATTGGGAACCAGCAGTGGAATAAACTGATCCTAATAAATGCCTGACAAATTATTTTTCCAGCAAGCAGATGACCAGCTGGGTTTATACAGCTCTAACCTGCAGTTACCTCTCCTGGAACCGGAATGATTTTTGATTTCCCCTGAAAACCACTGCTGCCGTTTTTGCCACTGAGTGAGAAGTAGCATCCAGCTTGCCTGGTGTGTTCAGGGCTGCTCCCTGACATAGCAAAGAGCTGATGATGAGGAAGCAAAGGCCACAGTTCGCAGTGTGGAAACAGCCACAGAAATGCAGTTGTTGCACTTTTCTGCTGCTTTTAAACGCTCCCTTGGGTGCCATAGGGCTCGCCGGAGCACAAAGCAGCATCGCAGGGAGGAGAAGGGACATGCTGCTGGTTCTGTAGCACCTCTGGATCCCCAGCAACTGGAAACCCCCGAGGGAACGGACATTAACTTAGATTTCTTTGCCCCTCTTCTGGTCCATCATCATCTTCAGCAGCAGCCTTTTGGCAGTCTCTGCTTTCAGGTCCAATGCTTTTTTGAGCTCCTCTGCAGCCCCCTTTATTCTGGGCCACTTCCGGAGTTGATTTGCCTCCTGTGCTATTTTATTTGCAGCTTATCCCTGCCCCGTTTCGTAAAGCACAGAAAGTGGACCCAGACGTTTATTGCCCAGCCTGGGCTTTAACTGGGCTCTTTCTCTCTCTTTTCCGAAAATTTTACATGGTATATATAGGAGAAGCTATGTATTATCTGAACGTGTCAGCTGGTGTAAGCATTTGGGGGTTGTTTTCTCCCGCAGCCTGAAAGACGAGCAGCCGGTGCAGTGTGGGCAGTACGACGGGCTGGTGGAGCTGGCCACTATCTGTGCGCTCTGCAACGACTCCTCGCTGGACTACAACGAGGTGCGGGGGGCACCAGGGGTGGGGTGGGGGACCGGCGATGCTCTTCCCTGTGTTTTGGGGCAAAGCCAACGGAGGTTTTTCCCTTGGGATCCACTTCCCTGGCTTAACTCATGCCAAGGTGATGCTCTGGGAGCCCTGGGATGGTGCAGTGGGTGACAGCATCCTTGGTCAGAGCAGCAGGTAGAGGACGTGCTCTAAAGCTTAAGCTCCTTTTTTTTTTATCTCTTTTGCTCTCTAGTCTAAAAAAGTCTATGAGAAGGTGGGGGAAGCCACCGAAACGGCCCTCACGTGCCTGGTGGAGAAGATGAACGTCTTCAACACTGACATCAGCAAACTCTCCAAGGTGGAGCGAGCCAATGCCTGCAATTCGGTGAGCTGGGGAATGGGAGGGAGAGGAGGGTTTGGGGACAGCTGTTACTTGAGCAATAACCACTCGCAGCTATCTAAGGGACGGATCTGCCGCAAGGATGCAATTTCCTGGCTTGCGGGGGGCTGGGCTGTTTTGGAGCAGGTAGCCCAGTGGCCCTGGGGGGCTGATGCAGAGCCCGTGGGACTGACCCAGATCTGTGTGGAGCTTCGGAGAGGGGGAGCCCTGTGGCTCAAACTAGCCCAGTCCTTGCTCAGTCAGCAGAGACCCCCTGGTGATGGCCAGAGACCCTCTGGTGATGGCCAGAGCCCCGCCTGCAGATGCGGAGGTTTGGAGTTTTGTTGCTCCGCAGCAAATCTCCGGGTGCCCGGTTTGCACTGAGCAGCCACCCTCGATAGCATGAGCCAAACCCTGTTCCCTAGGGATTACGCTTCGGAAACATCAGGGTTTGATGTGAAAACATCCCATGCTGGCTATTCCCCTGCTCCAGCTCTCCAGTGTCTCCCTGTCCTGCTGGTGAAAATAGGCTTTATTTCATCTCTGGGTTTACTTGGCTTTGGTATCATGCTGTTAGATCTTACGGTGTCTTTGCTGGCTCGAAGGAAGGGCTCTCTGTTCTGGTGTTTCTTCCCCAGATAGCTCTGAGCAGGTGACAATAAATCCCCAGACTCCTTTCTGATAAGGGAGATGGAATTTCCCAGCCATGTATCATCCTGGCAGCGGCTTCGTTCCACGTGCCCATCACTGCGCTGCCATCGGGGTCAGCTGCTGCTGCTTCTCTCCTTACTCTTGTGTTTGGGCAGGGACAAAAACCCCTTCCTGGGAGTTTTCTGGCAGTGTTTCTTTACTGCTTCTTAACTTGCTCCCGGTGGCTCTGTGCTTTGAAAATCTCCAGTGGGATTTTGGGGTTTCCACAGCGGCTGGCTGCTCCCAGGTGTCCTGACAGCATGCAGCGCCCAGTGGGGACAGCACCACTTTTGTGCCCCCAAAGCTGCCTGCCTGCGTGTGGCCGCTGCACCCTGCGCTGGGTTTGGCCTTCAGGAGCTGCTTGGTGTTCGCCTGGCACATCCACAGTCACTGCCCGCGTGGGCAAATCCCCTTTGCACATCTCTCCAGTTCCCCAGTGTCCGCTCGCAGTTTTGCTGCAGTAAGAGCATCCTTTTAACGTTGGATTTGCAAGGTTTTTACCCCGAAAGGAGTTGTGGCGTTTTTCCCTTTGTGCCCTTCGCTGATTTATTTAGATTTAAGTTGCTGTGAAAGTCCTGTGCAAAAAGCTGCTCGTGTCCCTGTCACGAGCAACCCCTGCCTGGCAACAAAAAATAGTCATCGAATACACGGTTGAGCCATGCAGAGCAAGGCTGGCGTCAGCGTCCCCCCTGCCCTCTCTCGTGAATATTTTGGGTCGGCCCCAGATGCCCGGCTGATGAAATGGCTTTTTGGGGACAAGACGTGTCCTCCCCAGAGCCAGGCTCAGCAGCCATGGTGCTGATGCGGATGTGGGAGTGGGGGTTGGTTTGAAGAGGACCGGCTGCTATCTTGCTGGGCATTTGGCTCCTTCAGTAATTAACTAATAGCAATAGTCGAGGCTGGTTTGTGGGGGGGGTTGGGGGTGCTGAGGTGCAGGAGCCTGTCTACGGGTGCTGCCTGTGCCTGTGGGTCCATGCACTGGGGCAGCCCCTGCTCTGTCTTCGCCCTGCAAACCTGCAGGTACCATTAGGGTAAACGATTGTTACTGCTTAGCTGGCAGTCCTCAGGGTAATTAGCATGTCCTGAAATGAGCCTAATTAGAGTCTCGGCTGCAGGGGTGGTTAATTTGATGGGAACCAATTCAGCCTCAGGTGATGCTGGTGCTGCCACTCCCAGTGACCCCTGTGGGTGCAGGATCAGGGTGAACCCCTCAGCTCTCATGAGTGGGATGCAGTTCCCCCTCCTGCAGTGCAGCTGGAGCCCGGTGTGGGGGAGTCTCCCCTGCCTCTCTGGCAAACGGGGCTTTAGCTTAGGCTACAGCAGCATTTTGGCATCTCATGTGGGGTCAATAAAATGACGGAGCATTGCTGAGCAGCAATGATGTAGTTGGAGGGGTAAAATTTCTCCCCACAAATTGCACTGGGAATGCTCCTTCTGCTTTTTGCACTGTCCTATCCCTCCTGGCTCCTGGGGTTGTCTTTCTCCTCCCATCACTGGTGCCGTGCCGGCTCAGCAGGGTTGTTAGCCAAGGCAGAGAGCCCCAGCTGCTGTGTCCCTGTCGTGTCCCAGCTCAGACCTGTGCTGTCCCCGCAGGTGATCAAGCAGCTGATGAAGAAGGAGTGCACCCTGGAGTTCTCCCGCGACCGCAAGTCCATGTCGGTATACTGCACGCCCACCAGCCCTGGCCACAACTCTACCGGCAGTAAGATGTTCGTCAAGGTAGGGGAGAAGGTCCTCAGCACCCTGCAGGACCCTCCTTCCCCTTGCACACCCCAGCAGGATTTGGCCCTTAGCGCAGCGGGCAGTGATGCTTTGCAGTTTGTCTCCTCCCTTAGCGGTGCAGGGGTCCAGGAGCCAGCAGGTAGACCGCTGTGGTCAGGGAGGAGGTGAGTCTGCAGTAGTGATAGGGGAAAAAAAAAAGGAGGTGAAATGGTTTAGAGGGAGGAAAAGGCACTGAGTGTGCTGGTGCTGGGGCCAGGCGAGAGTTACCTCTGTGCAAAACTTGGCCACTTGCCTTTACTAAAAAGGCTGGGACCCTCCAGCAATGCCCAAAGGGCGATGCCCAGCTTTCCACTGTAACCAGAAATAAAATCGTGTTTTAAAGGGCATTTTCTTCCCAGGAGAAGAGATGTGGCAGGAGTTTCCCCCAGCTGAATCTGTGTGTATTGTTGTTCCCACCGCGTGGGTGAACTCTGTCCTGCAGGTCAGGTCAGGACCTGCCGGGCCCACCACATCTGTGGCTCTGGCTGTCCTGGGCGAGCTTTTTAAGAAGAGTAATAGAAGGATTGCAAGTTTTACATTAAAAAGCGCAGTGGATGTCCTTTGTAAGGTCAGCAGGGATGGGGTGAGATGCTGTGATGCTAAAGGACATGTTTTCCTGAATCACAGAGGCAGCACAAGTATCCGCTGAGCATCCCGCAGGGAGCCTGTGTTTTCAGCAGAGATTTCCAGCCCTAATTCCCTCCAGGGCTGAGAGGGGATCTGTGCTGTGGGAGTATCTCGGGCAGGCACGTAGGTTTTGTAGGAGTCGGGTGGATCCCCCGCAGAGCAGATCCTGCTGTCTGGTGACCAGACGTGGGTTTGCCGGCCGTGGTCCTGTGCACTCGGTCGGAGGCTGCCATCTAGCGCGCTGAGCCGCCCTGCCGGGATGTGCGGGCTGGAGATTTGGGGAGTTTTCCTTCTCCTTTGCCCAAACTTGGTGCGTTCCCTCCCTCTGGCACTTCCTTCGGTGCTGGCAAGAGATGCTCAGCCTCCAGGTTCATTCCAGCCCCTAAACCTGCCGCTACTCCCCAGGGCGCACCGGAAAGCGTGATCGAGCGCTGCACCCACGTCCGTGTGGGCACTGCCAAGGTCCCGCTGACGGCCCCGGTGCGGGAGAAGATCCTGAGCAGGATCCGGGACTGGGGCATGGGCATCGACACGCTGCGCTGCCTGGCCCTGGCCACCCACGACACGCCTGTCCGCAGGGAGACCATGCAGCTGCATGACTCCGCTGCCTTCATCCACTACGAGGTACAGCGCCAGGGGCTTTCTCCAGGAGCTTTTTTCCTTATTCCGAAAGTTTTCCTGCCCACTCCCAGCTGCCCCAGTGGTATTTTCTCTCTGGTTTCCCTGTGGGGTAGCAGGCAGCACGATGGCTCAGCTCTTGCTCTGCAACCCCTGGTGCAAAGCTGTATGGTCCCAAGGCCGACAACCCTGTCCCACCGAGCATCTGTCCCCGTGGGGTGCCTGCTGAGACCACCGCCTGGGGACCACCAAGAGGGCTGGGGAGGAGGGGAGCGAAGCAAAAAGATGTGAGGAGCAGCAGAGGGACGGGAGCATCCCATTGCATTGGGGCTATAGGGTGCACCCATGGGGCTCTTGGTAGGAACCCCCCTGCAAGTTTCCTGCCAGGGAAATTCCCGTGCCCAGGGTGGTGTCATGGTGGGAAGTGGCTGCATCCCCAGGGATTAATATGGGTCTGGGGTTGTTGTTGTGTGTGTCCCCAGAACAACCTGACCTTCGTGGGCTGTGTGGGGATGCTGGACCCTCCCCGCAAAGAGGTCACCTCCTCCATCGAGATGTGCCGCAAGGCTGGCATCCGTGTCATCATGATCACCGGCGACAACAAGGGCACGGCGGTGGCCATCTGCCGCAGGATCAGCATCTTCTCAGAGACCGAGGACGTGACTGGCAAAGCCTACACGGGCCGGGAGTTTGACGAGCTGCCCCCTGAGGCGCAGCGGCAGGCGTGCCGTGACGCACGATGCTTCGCCCGCGTGGAGCCGGCGCACAAGTCCCGCATTGTCGAATACCTCCAGTCCTTCCACGAAATCACTGCCATGGTGAGTCCCCTGGGGACACCCCACCACCCCCTGGGCCCCTCCTCTCCACCTGGTCCTGGCCCTCTCACCCTGTTAATCACGGCTTTGTGCAGACGGGTGACGGCGTGAACGATGCCCCGGCCCTGAAGAAAGCAGAGATCGGCATCGCCATGGGCTCAGGCACGGCCGTCGCCAAGTCGGCCGCCGAGATGGTGCTCTCCGACGACAACTTCTCCACCATCGTGTCGGCTGTCGAGGAGGGCAGGGCCATTTACAACAACATGAAGCAGTTCATCCGCTATCTCATCTCCTCCAACGTCGGGGAGGTCGTTTGGTGAGAGCCCCCCCGCGCCGAGCGCCACGCTGGGGGGAGCAGTGGTGGGGACACCTCCCCTGGGGCAGGTGACCTGCAGCGCTGTCTGTGTCCCCTACCCCTGGCAGCATGCGGAGCCCAGAATTGTAACTGTGGGTACCAAACGATGCCGTGTCCTGTTCCCCAAGGGCAGGGGGATTTTTCTTTTGTAGTTTCACAGTCGTGCCACCCCCCAGGAACTGTTCTGTTACCCATTGCCTGTTTAAGCCCATGCCAGCGTGTAAGACAGGTGCAGATATTTGTGCACAGGCTGTCATCACCGGGTTGATGCACTCTGCATCAGGTCCTGGGTGGCCCTCCCTGTCCCATCCCTCCCCGTAAATCAGCGCCGTCCTCACCACAGCCTTGGGATCCCTTGGGCATCCTTTGCCCTGGCGTTTCAGCAGGGCTGTTTGTGCCAGGAACAGGAATGCGTGTGGCAGTGGTTGGGTTTTGACTGCAAAGCAGATTTGAATAGCAACAGGAACATATTTTAGATGCAAAATTCAGTCATGGACTTCAGGTTCCTGACTCAGGGGCTGTGGGTTCATCTGCAGGACTTTGGGTGAATGTTCAGTTCGGGTATTTGGACCCAGGGTGCCTGTCTGCTCTCCCCTTGCACATCACAGCTGCTTCCTCTGGCTACCTGGAGCTCGTCTAATTTAGCATCTCTTTTATTTTTCCCCCGCAGCATCTTCCTGACCGCCATCCTGGGCTTGCCCGAGGCCCTCATTCCTGTGCAGCTGCTGTGGGTGAACCTGGTGACGGACGGGCTGCCGGCCACCGCGCTGGGCTTCAATCCCCCCGACCTGGACATCATGGACAAGCTGCCCCGCAACCCCAAGGAGCCCCTCATCAGTGGCTGGCTCTTCTTCCGCTACCTGGCCGTCGGAGGTGAGCCCCCATGGGTGCCAGTGGGCAGGGGGCGAGGAGGGGCACGGGGTGCCATGGGGTGGGGGGCCTTTGCTGGGTGCTGGGGGTAAGGGTGTTTCTCTCGGCCGCAGTGTACGTGGGCCTGGCCACGGTGGGCGCAGCGACCTGGTGGTTCCTGTACGACGCTGAGGGACCGCAGGTCTCCTTCCATCAGCTGGTGAGTTGGAAGGGGAACGGGTGGATGTGTTGAGCGGGTGGGTGAGGGCGTGGATGCAGGCATTGGGGTCTTTCCTCTGCCTGCCTTCTGTGGTTGTTGTGGTGTTCCCGCATTCCTGGTGGAGAAGAGGGTAACTTAAAATAAAAGCTAATTTTCTCCCTCAGGCTCATGTGTCCAGCCTTGGTTCTGCTAGTGGGGAAAACGATTCAAAGAAGCTGAAAGTAGCTCCTTTACCTGATCCCACATTGAAAGGCGTTGATTTTTACATTACCGTAGGTCTGAACGAGGTGGTAGGAAAGCAGGTGCCCCGATGTCACGTGCAATGGAAGATGTATTTTTGATGGAGATGTGTGTCTGCTCAAACACCTTACTAACTGCACGTGAAAACCTCTGAGCCACTATCCAGCCATAGCCCTGAAGCCCCAACCCCAGCAGAAGCTGGGTCACCTTCATTTTATCAGTTGCTCTGAACTGTGGGATATTTAACAGCAGCCCTAATAATCAAGGTTCATCATGTGCGCCCCAACCACTCGACCTCTTCCTCCTCTTTCCCACCTTTCCTACGCTGCTGCTCTGCCGTGTATTTACCAATGCTTTCCTGTGCCGACAGCGGAACTTCATGAGGTGCACTGAGGACAACCCCATCTTTGAAGGAATCAACTGTGAGATCTTTGAGTCCCGATACCCGACCACGATGGCTCTGTCTGTGCTGGTGACGATCGAAATGTGCAATGCGCTGAACAGGTAGGGTGGCCGCAGGGCTCTTCGGAATGCTCGGTGCGCGACCAGTTCTGTGTAGGGTCTCTTTGAGCATCTGGTGGTGGGCTGAGGGCTTTGCTTGGACTCAGCAGAGCCCTTTGAAGCCTTCTCGACAGGGGACCACTGGGTTTTGCCATAAATAAACTCCTCCAAGCCAGCATGTTGCTGTCGATAGTGGTGGAGGAAGGACTGGATCTGCACCTGCTGATGGTTTGGCCCTGTTAATGACCCGTCCTGATCCATGCATGGCTGGTTGCATTGGGATGGTGTCCAGATCCAATTTTCAGCAAAGCCTGAAGCTGAACAAGCCTGGAAGGGAAGGGCTGTAGTGTACGGCCCTGCACCTTGGAGAGAAGTGGGGACCCCCAGCTTGGGTAGGCATGGGGAGCAGGAGGTAATGGGGCTAACACAGTCCCCTCACTTTTGCAGTGTCTCTGAGAACCAGTCGCTGCTGCGGATGCCACCATGGCTGAACATCTGGCTGCTGGGGGCCATCGTCATGTCCATGGCTCTGCACTTCCTCATCCTCTACGTCAAACCCATGCCTGTGAGTGCCCTCTGCCACCTTCGGGTGCAGCCCAGGGGGCTCCGTCTTTGGGTGAGGGCATCCCTGGGGCAATCTTTGAGCCTGGAAGCTTCTGGGGTGTTTGTCCCCAGCATGTGTCCTCAGGAGCAAGTCCTGTGACTTGAACCAACATGGGGCTTTGGGAGTCCTCCTGCCCCAGTGAGCCCTTACCTAAGTCAGAAGCTCTCCTTACAGGTGATGCAAAGAGGTGCATCTCCAGAAGGTGGGTCACCCACTTTGGAGGCATCACCTCCTTTTGCAGTCCAAGGCTGGTGATGCCTCGGGTGATGCCTAAGGGTGCTTAAGATGAAGCGTGTCACTGTGCCCAGGAGGATACATTGTCCCTTGTCCCCTGCTAAGCACCTGTGAGCACATGAACATACAGTCCCAGCTTGTGCCTCACTTTCCCCATCTGCAGGAGAGGTGAAAGACATAATTTTTGACTCATGTTGGCCAAGAGCCACCTTGGGATCATGACAGGCCTTGAAGAAATCCTGCTCTTCGGGCTGTCTGGATCCTTCCTCCTTGTACCTGGGATGGCCCCCTTTCAAGCTGTGCCATACAACAAGCTGAAACAACCGAAATAATAATAATCTCATCTACCTTCCTTACTGACATGTCCAATCCTTTGCACCTTGCAGCTCATCTTCCAGGTGACCCCCCTGAGCTGGCCGCAGTGGGTGGTTGTGATGAAGATCTCCCTGCCCGTTATCCTGCTGGACGAAGGACTCAAGTACCTTTCCCGCAACCACCTGGATGGTGAGCACGGTCTGCACCACGCTGGGTTGTGTTTGCTCCGTGGTGCTTTGCATGGGGCTCATGGTGGCTTCACGGACACCTCGCTCACCTCCTCTGCTCAGGTGGTGTCTGCACCTGCCTGTTCCTCCACCTTTGCTGTGAAAAAGGGGCTTTTTTTCTCCTACCCCCTTCCTCCCCGGGTGCCATGCCTGCCAGAGCAATTGGTACTTACATCTGCTGGAAACACTCCCTTAGGAGCTGGAGCGCCAGATAAACCTGCCACGTGTGTTTATCCAGCTCCTCTCGAACCTCTGGGAACTGGATCCCTTCTCTTATCAAGCAGAACGAATCAAACACCGGTTTCTAACCAGAATCCGTCCTTTTTTTTTTGTCCCCCCATCTGTGTCCATCCTTATCTTGTGTTTTCTACCTCTACAGTAAGATCAGCTGAGAGCTGAACACCTTATAAACAGGTTTTAATGGGGTTGCCCTTGGCCAGCACCCTTCAGGATCTGGCCCACGGCACACACAGAGGAGAAGCAGCTCCCGTGACACCGGGGCAGCGGTTCCCCTCTGCTCCTGGGCTCGGCGCTGTAAATCACGGCGTGTATTTAGGCAGCCCTCCTAAGAGGTGATATCATCTTCTCTTTCATTTCTTGCAAAAGATGGTGCTGCGGGTGACATCTCGGTGCCGAGTTAAGTGGGCAGGTTTTCCCCGCAGTGGCCGCGGGGTGAGAGCTGCCGAGCGGTGCTGTGCCTGCCACGGGGCTGGCCCCTCGCCGGGAAAACAGGGTTTATTTTTTTAGGGCGTGCTTGCCCCGACAGCGGTAGCAGGGAGAAGAAGGGCAGGAGAGATGCCGTCGCTGCCTGGGGAAGATGTAGTGGCTCTCGGGGGCAAATGAATAAGCTGAGTGTGGGGGCTGGGTGTCCTTCCACCGCATCACGTTGCTCAAACCATTTTTTTTTAGGCAACTGGCACCACAGCAACCCCCTTCTTTTCCCTTCAGCAATGACCCAGGAAAATGGTGCAAAGCCGCTCTTGCTTTTCAGGGCTGAAGGCAGCCCATCCAGCCCTGGCAGGAGCGGGGAATTGGGGCGTTGTAACAGCTCTGGTTGGTTTCTCAAGGAGCAGAACCATGCAAAAAGCTGGAAATACAGGGTGGGAAATTATCGCAAGCAGGAAACGATCGCCAACTGGCTGCCCTCCCCATCAACGGGTCCCAGCACGCTGGGGGTGCTCACGTCTGCTTTCCTTTCTGTGGCGAGCTGATGCTTAACCACAGCGATTGCTCAGAGGATCCTCTGCTGAGAAACGGAGGCGCAGGGGCTGCTGTTTTTACAGACCAGAGAGAAGCTGTTCGCATCTTATTTTTATTTAATTGTTGCATCTCTCAGCAGGCCGATGGGTGCTTTGCATCACCCAGGTCTGCCTTATCATATGATTACAAGCCTGTAGCAACAGTTTTATGGTGTGGCACTGGGCTAGGGTGTAGGAGAGCTGGTTAATTCCTGGCTGTTGCCATCCCATGCATGCCCTTGGTCTCGACTTCGCCATCTGCGATCTGGGGATGAGTCTGGTTTTCTCCCACACTTTGCATTTCTCTATAAAAAATCAGCGCTGTTGGAGGAAGGGCTTTGCTTTGGCTCTGCCAGCGCAGCTGCAAGCACAGCAGGGTTTCTGGCAGGTGTACGGTCCTTCCAAGTCCCATCATACCAGCTTGGAGTGTTTCCTCCTCCCATGCCATGCTCCCAGCGTACCAGGTCCTCTGAGCTGCCCGCATCCTCACGGTCACGATGCTGCTGATGCTCATGGGTCACTCTGTGTCTCATCCAGCAAGGGTTTCCCATGCAGCTGTTTAGTCACGACATGCTTAAATCATCACATTTGAAAGAAATCATTGAAATCCTGCGTCTTCCTAATTCCTCTGGGCTTTGAAAAGCATACAAAAAAACCTCAAAAAACCACTTGTAGATGTGGTATTGTGATTTTTTTTTTTTTTTTTTTTTTACCAGGCATTCTCAGAACAGTAAGACACACATGGAGCGGGGAGCACCAGTTGAAAACCTGCAGGACTCCAGAGCAAGGGTTGGCTTTCTTACACGTCTCATCCCCAAATACCATACACCCGTGTGTCCTCCAAAGTCTTGCTCGTGTGTGGTGGGGACCTGCTTGGAACGTGTCTGGGTGAACATGGCTTGGAAAACCAGCTGATAGTAGAGCCCAAGGACCCCGTACCCACACAGGATCTCTTTCCCCATGCTGGCCTCTGTGTTTTGCTTCAAAATAAGGTCTAAGAAGCCTGTGAAGCAGCTGTTTACGTGGCGGTTTTGGCCAGGCGATGCTTGGGGCTGGTCTCCACTGTGGGACCTTCTCAGGGATGGCCAAGGGTGTTCAGTTGAGGGATGTAATGTACAGCTGTGAGTTCTGCCGAGTCAGGTTTTGCATGAAAAAGTTTCTCCTTTGATCAGATTTAGATAAGTCGTGTTTCCATTATGCTGGGTTTTCCTTGTCCTTGAAATGGCAGAAAGCTGAGACTCCAGTTTTCACTGTGGTCTTGGTGCTTTACATTCCTCTGCCCATCAACCCGGTCACTTCCAGCCTCTCATCTTGCATGTTCTGCGTGTATTGCTGTCTTCATCCACCTCTGGCCCCTCTGAGGCTTCTGCTGTCTCAGCTTTGGGAGGCAGTGGCAGTGTGAGCCAGCAGGCGAACGTGGACAGCTGAGCTAGGTGGGCTTGGTGTGACCTGCAGGCATTCTGGTCAGGAACGTGGAGATGTTTTCCAGAGCCCTCTCAGGGGTCTGTTGCACAGATACACGCTGGCAGGCGCACGAGGGCTGACCACCCTCAAGGACCTCTTGCCCTAGTATTTTTAATATTTGCCATGCTCTGTGCAGTGAAGTGTATTGTTCTTTCTGAGCCCCGTGGCGTGCAGGAGGAAGGTTTCTAGGCATCTGTGCCAAGAACTTGCAGGAGCCTCTTTGATGAGTGGTTCTCAAAAGATACCAAATCCAGACAGGACAGTGAGATAACCCTGGTGCTCATGTACCTTTGTGTGCCATCAGCCTGCTGCCATGGCCACCCTGCTCTCCTCCTGCCTTCCTGGGCCTCCTCGTCTTCACCACCTTGAAGCAAACCCATCATAGGTGTCACCACGTGTTGCCACCGTGGTGTTTTCACTTGATTTTAGCCTGTTAAGCAGCAGGGGGGCTCAGGCTTCACCATTACCACCCATGCAGTGGTAAAAGCAGGGGTGAGTCAAAAAGCAGGTGCTTTCTGCAACACAGCACCACAGCTGCCCCGACAGCAGCAGCATCACTGAAAATCAGAAGTTTTGATGCACAAGAATTGTCTTGGCGTGCTTTGTGGCGGATAAGTGTTTGTGCAGCTATTTGTCCTTGAGCCCGGTAGGGATGGCAGCCCCTGGGCGGTTTTGCAGGGGCTGCAAGGTGGTGACTGCATCCACTGGGTACCTGTCCCCGGTGGGTCCAAGTCCTCTCCGTGGTGGGCAGCACAGCGCCCCGCAGCTGATGTGCAGGTCAGATTGCACCTTTGGGTGAGCATCTCCATTGCTGAGGGAGATAGAACTGCTTCTTTGCAAAGTCAATGTCCGCTTTATGCTTTAACTTCCCCCCAGAGGGGAGAGCAGCTGGCAGAGGTGACTGTGTGGTGACATGTCATACTCCCTGCTGGGGCTCCACATCCCTCAGAGACAGCCCAAAACCTGCAGGGACCAAAATCTCCGAGTCCCATCCCCAAAAAAACCTCCGGCATGTTGCAAAAAGCAGCTTCTCGCCCTCACCTCCCCCCTGTGTCTGCACCTGGGGGTGAGGGCAGCCCCCTAAACCCCCCCCAGGAGCACAGGGCAGCTGCAGCCCCCCGCTTTCCCTGCGGAGCGGCAGGCATCCCTCTCCCTGGCGCGGCAGAGCCGGAGCGAGCGCCCGCAGCCCTGGGCTGCCCTTGTAGGGTAATTTCTGCCGGGAGCTACCTTGGCTGGGCGCTGGCGTCGGGCGAGGAATGCGTCCCCACGGGCCAAGTCGTTCACTTCAGCTGTGGGATGCTCTGAAGGAGAGTGGTGCCGTTACCTTTCAGGGCCGGAATCTCTCCAGATGGGATTTTACGGCTCTGCTGCCTTGCTTTTTGTTTTTATTTCCCTCCCTTTCATTTGTGTGCATGTGCACCGTCCTTTAGAAATAGAAGAGCAGAGGGAAGCTCTCGGTGCTGCTACCCTGGCATTGCAAAGGGATGGGAGGAGGATTTTCCTTTCGGTTTTCTTCTGGGGTCCAGGGTCTCAGCTGAAGCTCAGGGTGCCCTGGTGCAATGTGGGGGGACATGCAATTTTCAGAGCTATGAGGCCTGCAGTGCGTCCCTTGGTGGAGGGAGTGATCTGGGCTGGTGGCTGGAGCCTGCATCCCTCCAGCATCACCTTTTACAGGAACTCATGAAGAGAAAAGTCAAAAGCAATAAGGAAAATCCTCCCAGAAAGCCTCGGCTGTCCTGGGGGGGAACAGATCTTGTAGGGGATGAGCTTGTGGTGCTCAGTTGTGGGTTTGCAAGAGTTGATGGGCTGTGACACCCCTAAGAAGGCTGGTGTGAGGCAGGATGCAGATGGATCACCATGGCCCCAGCACTCCTGCAGACAGGTCCCTGAATCCCCCCTGCTCCTGTCACCCCAGCGGGGAGCTGGACACGGGTGCATGGGGACCTGTGTCCTGTTAAAGCGGGCGCCGGACCCTCGGCTGCCTGTGGTCAGTGTGACTTGCTCTGTGCTGAGGGGGTTACTCTGAGGCCTGAGAGTAACGTTTTGAAGAGCGTCTTTAACTGTGGGTAGAGGCTCACTGTCGGTGCTGCGGCTGCGTCCCCTCATTGTCCCTGCCCACCGCCTGGCACGGTGGCCACGGGGTGAAGCACTGCTGTGGCTGTCAAATAACCACCGGTGTCACCCAGCAGGGACTGTTCAGCTCTCAGAGCTACTGAAGAGACGTTCCCGCAAGGTGGAGGAGGTGAATTTTGGTTAATGCACTGAAATTTAGTACAGAGTGGCCACCAGCATCCCTGCTTTGCCCAGAAGCCTGCGGTGCAGAGGTCATCCAGAGGGATGCTGCCATTGCAGCAATCAGTCTTATCTCAGGACGGGAGGGCTGGGCTTGCCAGCCAGCGCTGGAAAGAAATGTTGGCAGGAGTTGCGAAGAAGATTGTTTTTATTTCCTCCCCCTCTCTGTCCTCTGTTATTTATTAATTCTCCTGGAAGCTTGTTGGCCCCAGGGTTGGCAGCGGGTGTGGAGCCTCACTGGTAACCCCAGGCAGGACCCCTATTTATCAAGAGCACAGTAACGGCAGTCCCCTGCGAGATGTGTTGGGTGACATGTGGTGCAGTGCTGAAAGATGGAGAAATATGGTTGAAAGATTCACGATAAGTGATTTTTCTAACTCTTCTCAGAAACTGCTGCCTTGTGGTTTGGGTTTTTTTGTTGTTGTTGCCTTTTTTTTTTTTTTTTTTTTTTTTCCATAAAAGAAAATAAACTGTTCTGGGCAGACTGAGCTGCCAGCAAGGTCTGTCCCAGCCCTGGGCTGAAGAGTAGCGGCTGCCTGGGCAGCCAGGGATGCTGCTGTCAACGGCTTGAAAATTGGGAATCGAGTTGGTGTGAGTCAAGCTCTGGCAGGGATTTCAAGGTTGTTCACACCAAGTTCAAGCTGAACACCGCAGCTTTCCTTCAGGCCATGTGTTGCCTGTTACCTCCACATCCAATTCCATCCGTTTTAGTAGGGTGGGAGGAGGGCGGCTCTGGGGCTGGGACAGCAGCTGCGATGGGTAGGTTGGTGCTTGCTGGTTGTTTTGGGGGTATATATAGATGTAAATTATAGAGTGTGTGTGTGTGTGTGTAAGTGGTGTCAGCCTAGGGAGCTGTAGCCATCTGTTGGTGGCAGCAGGGACAGGGCTTTGGGATGGGTGGTGGGATGCGGTGAGCTTCCTCCTCTGCACCACTGCCTTTCCCTGTGTGCTGCCTGGTTAGCAGCAATAACAAGGGATCCCTGCCTGCTCACCTTCCTGCTGTTCCGGCCTGCATGGCTCCAACTCACCCCTTTTCCTGCCTCCTGCAGGCTGAGCACACCGTGCCCTTCCTCCCCCGGGGACCGTCCTCCTCCTCCTCATGCAGCCTGAGCTGCCGTGGCTGCAGTCAAGCCAGCTCCGTGCAGATGGGATCCCAGGTTCCTTCTGGGATCAACCTCTCTTTATACCAAAACCAGGGAGCTGGTTTGCTTTTGAACGCTCACCAATATTTTTAATTCTCTCTCTTTTTTTTTTTTTTTTTTTTCCCTTCATTTCCAGGAGAAGAGGACAAGAAATGAATGACACAAAGGAAACGCTCTTAACTAAAGGATCCCCAACTTGTAACTCGGACTGAAGTCTTGCATGCGTGGCCATCGCTAGAAGCCAGCAGGACATGCATGTGTCCGACTCTCAGACAAATGCGGGTGAATCGTCGAAAAGAAAAATACCGATTTTGTTTTGTTTTGTAGCTTTCTTTTTCCTGTACATAAGAGTGCCATTACTGGACAGCTGGCGTAGGGTTTGGGGACGGAGCTGTGTGGACCTGGGTCGTCATAACGTGGTTCCTTGGGGATTTGTTCCTGCAAAATTTGAGACCCTCTTTCCAATTTTCACCCTGACTGGGTGAGCTCAGGCACGGCGCCCTTTGCGGGAGATCAAGGGCCGGGGGGGGGGGAAGTCAGGATTTTAGGCAATCGCTGAGCGCGGGCAGGAGGCTGCATCCCCCGGCGGGGCGGGATGCGCGAGGGCAGCTCACAGGGCTGGGAAGGACTTGGCAGTGGGTGAGGGCCGGGCAGGGAGGCGAGGGAGCCGTGGGTTGGGGTTGCTGACCCTCGATGTCCGCAGTGTTGGTGGTGCATCGCCGCGGCTGCTGCGCTCTGCTCTGGTGGCCGCGGGTGGTGTGGGTCTCGCCGGTGGGTGCTCGTATGTCGAGGTTGGGTGCGTGTGGTAGAAGGTGAAGCTCTCCCAGTTGATCACACTGCCCTGTTTGATCCCCGTGCTGTGGAAAGCCCCACACCTTCTCAGGCTCATCCGACACCAAAGCATGGCGTAGTCCTGCCTGTTCGCTGGCGCCTTGTTAGATCCCATCCGCGGTGGTGAAGCCAGAGCCCTCTTCCTCATGGGGGTTCCTCCCTCCTGGTCACTCTTTCCTCAGTTGATTTTTAACTATTACCTAGCAGGAGTAGAGCTTAAGCCCTTAGGAGCTTGTCTCTGAGGTCATGTCCTCTGCTTTGGAGAACACTGCTGTCCTTGAACATCCTTGACGCCGGTGATCTGCCTCTGGGGCAGGAATGAATGTCTGTACATAACGTAGTCCTCCGTGAGAGGTGTTGGTCGTGACATCCCTTTTTACAAGGCACCGACTTTATTTTGAATAGTCTTGGTGGGGTTTTCTGCAGCAGGGGTGACACAGGCTGCAGTGGGAGTTTATGGATCTGGAGTGGATTTTGGGATCCAATAAATGGATCGTTGTCCATTGAACTGCGCCAGCTGAGAGAAGCTGATCGCAGGTGATTTCTTCCCCGGCTCTCCAAATCCTGCCTTCTGTTTTCCTCGCGTTTCCCTATGACCCGTTCTGACGATATTTCGTTAGCCAGGCCCTACATCTTTCTTTTAAATTCCAGCAGCAGCACTAGAGCCAGGGTTTTGGACAGCGTTTTGCTCCTTGGCTGTTGGGTTTTTTTTCCTCTACTTTTTGCCCTGTGAAAGCTTCCAGTGCTTTTCTGTTTCTCTCTCACCTGGGCAAGAGCTACTCTTCCCCTGCATAGCAGGTGCCAAATATCATCCTTCCTTTCGTTTCTCCATCACCAGCATTGAAGATGAGCAGAGCCCCCAGACCAATGGGAATGTACAGAATTGTTATACTACTGAGCTGATTTAATTGTACATAAACCTTGCATGAAATGACGTTACTGTATTTAATATATAATGTATTCAAGGAATTTTAATATGGAGCTCTTAGGAAAAAAAAAGATCTTTATAGATACTCTGTGGTTAGAATATTGTTGCTGATTTTTTTTTTAATATTATTATACTTTGTCTTGAAGTAGTTTTTATTTTTCAGTTGTGTTATGTCTAATGGATTTAATTGGCAACCACTTCTTCTTTAAAGATTTTTCACCATGGATGAGACTCACCCTGGTGCAGAGGACCAGGGCATGACCCAGGTACTGCTTAAAGCCTCCAAGTAAGGCTTCAGTAAAACGAATGCTGTAGGTGTGTGATTTGCCCTTCCCCAAAAGGCTGGTTTTCACCTTATTTTAGTACAGATCATCTCCAGCTCTCTGTGCAAGGAAAGAACCAGCAGGGATTTAATCCAGTACCAGCTTGGTGACTTCAGAGGACATTGCTTCTGTGTGTCCCTGAGGCTGAAAACCAGTTTGGGAAAGGCTGGACTGGATTCAGAGCATCCCAGCCCCATTCATAGGGTGCAGCAGAGCTTTTAGCTGCCTGATGGCATCTCCTTGGACATGGTGGCTTCGGTCTGTTGTGCTTGTGGGGACCTGCTTGGTCCATCCACTCCATTTTGCACCACCTGAGTTACCCTGGTTTCCCTGGGCTTAGTGTCTGGTGTAGGATTATTAATTTTACCCAGACACGCGTGTGTATGGATGAGTTTCTTGTGTAGAGGTCCCACTAATGAGTACTGAATGATGGATGGGAGTATCTGATGTAAGGAGACCCAAAAGGAAGAGCGAGCTTTGCTTCAGAGCAAAGATGACATCAAAAAAATTTAACTCTCTCTGAAATTCCTGCTGGTCATTTTTGTTTAGTCTCACTTGACAGCAGAGGGGTGGGGGTGGTTGTACCGGGCATCCTTCTGAACCCGCTGACAGAACGGCTATTTGAAGAGATAACGCTGAGTTTGTTAACTTAAGAGTTGCTAGAGATGCCAAGCTGCTGCTGTTCGGTCGCCGATGGAGCTGCCACGCTGCTGCAGGCCCAGGCAGCCTCAGTCTGTGCAGTCACTGTGTTGCAACTGTGCGTTACCAAACCCCAAGCCATCACGGGCAAGAAACCAGAGCTGTGTCCCAGCCAAAGGCTTGTTCTTCCCAGCAGCAGCAAATTGCATTTGCCTTGATATCGTAAACCTCTAGATCTACCTAGAAAACCGTGCAGGCACTAAGGCTACCTGGAGCCGGCATCCCCCTTGCTGGGACCATTTTGATGCATCCCCGTTTGCCCTTCGGAACGGTTAACCACATCTCTCTCTTTCCCTCTGTCCTTTAATTACTTGGAATACAGGTTTTCACTCCGTGCTTTTTGATTACAGAGGCTTGTAGTTCAAATATTTTAATGAAATAGAAGAATATCTGTAGATCTAATTATTTTTTTCCCTTATGCTTCAGTGAAGGGTGAGGATAAATGATGGTGTAGTTATTTATTGCATATATGCCACCAGCAGTGTGCTGGGCACTTTTAGAGGCTGGAGCATGTTCTTGTGCAAACTTGGAGATCCCAGAGCCGAGACCATTGCTTTGGGATTGGGTTTTGTGTCTTACCGAGGCACCCAACTCTTTGCAATACAAGGGAGATAGACACTGGGTGGCTCTTTTGCCCAAAAGTTTGTTAAAAAAAAACAGCCTAGGGGCAAAGCCTCTGGGATTGTTGCTTTTTTTGATAACAGAGGTTAGGAATTATTCCCTTTTTAGTTTAATTTCGATTGTGCTGCCTGGCATATTCAAAGGTTTTAAATGAAACAGAAGCAGCGATGCGAGATGGGCGGTGGAGGATGCACCAGGACGGCAGTGTGGGGTTGTTCCACGAGCACTTTATACTCCTCTCTCAGGGGCCAGGCACCGTGCTGGATTGCAGCCCAGGCAGGAGGTGAGGGTCCCGCGTCCCTGGAGCAAGAACCCAGGGGATCACCTTTGGGCAACAGCTGTGGAAAGGCTTTTGGGCTGTTTTGGGCTGTTGTGTCATTGTGGCCACTTGCTGGATGAATTCTTCCCCCTGCAGCGTGTGGTCCCGTCGGGAGGCACATTGGGAAAGGAAAAAGAGAGATGCTCTGCAGAGCGAAGTAGCACTGCCTCCTGTGTTTTCCTTCTGTCACGTGGCCACTGCACAGCTCAGGGTCAGGGTGAGGGTTTGGACTTCTGTGTTTGAGACTTTGGCACTGTGAAGATGTCATACGTGTGTTTCTGATGTTCTGCTCAGCCAAGGCTGGATGGTACCACCAGGTGCTGGAGGAGTCCGGAGTAGGAGGGACAGGCTTTATGGGAGAGGCTGTGGGACTTTATTCCTGTAAGAGCATTAAATCTGGGATTGAACCGGACTCTCTGCACACGGTGTGAATGCCAGATGTAGCCAGAGGAGCAACAGAAAAACTCAGCAGCAATTTCTGGTCCCTCTTGTACGTCAGGTTGAGAGTGCTGCTTCCCAGTTGGGGTTCTGCTCCACCAAAACTCATCAAACAGTTGCTGTGCAGGGGCTCACGCTAATGCTGTCCCTGTTGGTGGGAGATGTTCAGGAGGTCCAGTGACCTTGGTGCCATATTGCTCCTGAAATTCAAGCATGCAGGAGTCCCCAGTACCAACACTTAAGACTTATTGTGATTTTTGGTCCATGCCTGGCATGGCCATCACCTTGCATAAATGATGCCAGAGATTCAGTCGCCCCTGTTCAGTCCCACTTGGGCTGTTTTTTCCCCACTTCTGCTGTAGCAATTTCTGGCAGGGCTTGTCCCCAGTGGGCAGGCAGCCCACGAGTCCGGTTTTGGGGACAAAGGAGAAGGGCTTCACCCTGTGCAGAGCTTGCATGACACAGTTTGGGTTAGGGGTTGCAGGGCTGCAGCGGGGAAGGGGACACACGGGGTAAATTGTGCTCCCTGGACCTGTCCTCTTGGTGCCATTCAGCTTTCGGTATAAATGGGGCATTAAATGAGCCTAAATCTGTGTGCATTGGGGACGTGGGTACCTGGTGTCTGAGCTGGGTGGATGCGGATGCTCAGGACCAAGAGGAGGGCACCTGCTGAGCTGCCAGTGGTGTCTTCGGGCGCTTTGATCTGGCCATATGCTGATTATTTTTTTTATATATATGAGAAGCCTGAACAGCCAAATCTAGAAATCTCTTGAGTTTGTGCATCGTAGCAAAAGGTAAATCATATCGGGGGGGGGGGGGGGGGGGGGAGGGGGGCGGGGAGGGTGTTACTTGAGGGGTAGAATTGAAAGAAACAAGGTTTCCTATTTTATTATATGAGAGATATTTTTCCACTAAATGACCGCTTCCTAAATCACATCCTTTGACTGTAAATAGCCAGGTGTGCCGTGAAGATGTGGGAAGGCTCCTCGTGGTCACATCCATATGACCCACTCTGTTCACACAATATTGGGCTGATTTGTTTTATACTTATGAAATTACAGAAATAAAAGTAATTTTACTGGATGACGCTGGGATTTTCTGTTGGTTTATTCATTTTTTCTTCATTTCTTTTTCCTTTCTTACCCTGTTTGCGGCCGATTTGGGGAACATTTGGGAGCCCCTGGAGCTGGATGGGAGTGCCTAAAGGAATTCTTCAGCCGTAAAAGGAGCTGTGCTCACCAGATCAGGATTTCTTGTGGGTTTTCAGAGCAGCCAAACTAGAAATGGAGCTGAGCTTGTCTCTGGCATGGGACGACAAAGGCAAAATGAAAGGAGTGGCATGATACGACTGTTGGGGAATTATTTTTTTTTAAAGTATCAGCTAATTCGCTCTCAGGGCACAAGAATACAAATAACAGTGCTAATTTTGACTGCATCCAGAATAGTTCTCACCTTATCTCTCTCAGCTGAGAGGAGGTTTAAATAAGCCTGGTAATGAGCTTCACAAGACATAATTGCTAAATAAATAATAATTAAATAACTTGGCCTCCTCTGGAGGGTGGCGCAGGGCCTTGGGGCCATGAGTTTCCATCTCCGCATCGCCCAGAGCTCTGCCCATGGTCATGTTTTGAGCGGAAAATCCTGATGCAACTGCAGGTCATGTTTTGGAGCAAAGCTGGGTTCATGGCAACATCCACCCATGGTGCGTTTTCGCTGGGATTTGGCCCCACGTGCCCCTTCTCAATGCTACGAGCAGGAGAAGGATGTAACAGGGTAACCTCAAAACTTAGTAACCCAAAGGGGGTTACAAAGAGGGACATGGGACACCCAAGCAAACAAAGAATTTTGGAAAAGGCCATTGATTGGCCTCCTCTTTCCACATGCAGGCTTGGTCTCCAGTGTCAGTCCATGAGGGCCACTGTGGCCATGGCTGGAGGTAGCCCCCAAGCCCGTCCCCCATACCAGCCGCTCCTGAGGGTGCAGCACTGTCTTGGCACATAGCGGTGAAGGCAACCCGCACCTCAACCAGTTCCCCACCTGGTGGTGTACTGGTCCCTGGACCACTGGGGACCATCACCGCTGGGGCTATGCGTGTCTTTCAGAGGCATGATTCAGAAAACAGGTGTTACCCCCCTTCGCCTCCCCCCCAAAAAAACCCCACCGAGGGTCCCTGTACCCCATGGCAAGTGTTCAGCTGTCCCATGGGATGTTCTGGCCACGTTCCCAGTGGCTGCAATGGGCATAGGGCTGCTGACACCCTTCGGGACCCCCAGCATCTTGGGTTTACGTGTTTGTTTTGGCATTGGCTAAACCACCACCAAGGTATTTTCAGGGAGACGTGTTGCCACAGCAACCGGGGATGGAAATGCTGCTTCTGTGGGGTGAGTACCACCGAAAACATCTGTCTGTACCGGGGCGTCGCAGCGCGGGACGGGCACGGAGTGGAGCCAGCCCTGCTGGGAAGGAGCGAAGAGAGGTCAAGGACAAGTTAAAATTGGAAAGAAAACTGAACATGCTGTTTCATAGGACCTTGCTTGCTCTCATCTGCCAATTTTTTTCCACCCCTCCTTCCCATCGCCAGCAGGGCAGCGTGAGTATCTCTTCCAGCTGGTGGGGGCAAGGGGGTCCGTGACAGCCAAAATTTCTGGGAAGAGCCACCAACTTTCAGGGGTTCTTGGCAACTCTGACCATAGCAGGTCTCCTTTACACCCGCCGTCATATTTTAAATCTCCTTGCCGCCATGTTATTCCTCCCCATCCCCAGATCTGCAGCGTGCTGCACATTTTTGTGCTGAAATTCAGAGCTCTGTGCTGGAAGCTGCCAAGCATGAGTCTGGATTGTGTAATGAGCTACTTCTATTATTTTTATAATTCTCTCCCCCCCCCCCCCCCCCCCCCCCGCCCCGAGAAGTTTTTAGAAAAGCAATGTCTGAGCGCTTGGAGAGACCTGGTAGCTTTTACGCCTACCACAGCTTTGCTTTCCTGAGTGCAGGTGGGCTCGACCCCGCTGCAGAGGCTTTCAGACCACCCTCTTGGTGCCCCAGCAGCTCCTCCAGCCTCTGGGTCATTGTCCCAGCTTGAAGCAAAGATGCGCTCACATTTCCAAATGTCTCCCCTTAAAACACCATTTTTTGCATTTTTTCTCTCAACAGCCCCAAGCAGAGGTCAAGTTCATTTAATGGGTAGAGGGAAGGAGTTGCTTTTGCAGCCATGGATGGAGTCCTGTGCTAACCCTGTGCAGCGCTGCCAGGGATGCCCTTGGTGTCTGACCCAGCTGGAGCTGAAGGAGATGCTCACTAAGGCCAAGCCTGGTGCTGGGGACCAGGCAGTGCTGGCTGACCCAGGATTGCATTTGGGAAAGCTGGTCCTGGGGCTTTGCAAGCCTGGACACACAGAGGCATTAGGACCTCATGTCTCTGCTTCGGTTTTCTTCTCCCATGGGCAGCGCAGCTAGATGGGCTCATTTTCCTTATCTCTACCTGGTATTGTCCTGCTCCACCCTGCCTGGTCCCATGTTTGCATGCTGCTCAGGTCAAGCCCAGCTCAGTGCTTTCTGTGCCTGGGCAAACCCAGCCTCGATGCCCAGCACCTGCTACAGCCCTGCTCAAGCTGCCACCGCTCCCCCAGCAGCAGCCACAGTCTTTGCACCTCGTTCCCCCAGGGTCTCATGCTTGCTCTGCTTGAAAGCAGCATGCAAAAGTCAGAGGAGACAACTGAGAGCTTATCAACAGCATCATACAACTTTGGGTCTGCAGGAACACAAGATAAAAACACCCCCAGGGTCACAGCTGCTGTGCAAGTGTCTGTGCAGCAGGTCATGGGCACTTCTCTGGGCTACACCTTAAACAATACACTTCTAAACCCCTCTTTCCACTAATTCTTTTTTTTATTATTATTTTTATTTTTAGGCATTACAGTAATGTATTTATGATTGCAGCAGAGTATTGCAAACAGAAAGCAAGCCCTGACGTCACACTGGGACAGCCCAGCACCTGAGCCGCAGCAGAAGCCATCACAGCCCTGTGAACTCAGCATCTCCCAGCAGGCAACTGCCCTGTCTGGGCAGGTAATTTAACAATTTAACAACCCAGGTAGAGCACTTCCCCACGACAGCCACCTGGCAGAGATGGGGAGGTATGCTAGCAGCTCACGTGGGTTATCACTGGGAGAAGCAGCACTGCAGCTGGGGGGGAGCAGGATGCAGGTCCGGCAGGCGGCCAGGCACACTGGCCAGCTGGCACTGCTCGCACGCCCTCGTCGCTGTTGTGGGGCCAGGTAGATTAGCCCAAAGCTATTAAATTCCCTGTTATAAAGTCATTTAAAGAGTGGCAAACCCAGGGCTGGTGTAGGCATGGGAGAGGAGTGAGCGATGGTGGTGTGCAAGCCCACGAGGGTTTGGGCTCTGATTTTTTTTCAAACATTTGGGTGACATGGCTACGGTGGTGCCCATGCTGGGTGCTGACAGCAGCCCAGGAGAAGACCCAGGCCCCTTGGGTGCTCCCATGCTGGGGTCCCCTGCTCCCCACATCACCCCGGATGCGTCCATGAGGTCCGGCCCCACTCGCCAACTGCAACGTGGCTCCAAGAGATACTAAAATGGGAGATGCGTATTATCTCCCCATGGAAAGTATTTTAGCTAAATCCATGCTATAACCATTTTATTGACTCCAAGTACCAGAGAGAAGGTTGGAAGTGACTCTTTTACAAGTCATTTTGCTGTTAAATTTAGCTGTCCTATTTTCATTATCCCCATGGCTTTGGCAAGGGTGAGTAGCCTTCCCTAAAAGGCCTCGTTTCATACAGTAAGTTATTTGCTTCTCTCCTGACAGATATCTAAGCTTATAAGGTTTTTCTGCTCTGCTCAATAGCAGTATCAGCCTTCAATCTTATATGATTAGCATCAGCATTTCATGTTTGCTTTTGGCTCCCCGTCTGACAGCTTTCCATGTTGCTGAGGACTGGGGCGTTGGGATGGTGTCACGTCACTTGTAACGTGGGATCATCTGATTTTGATTCCCAGGCTTCATGGTAAGAGCAAAAGATTTGGATAAATGGTTCATCCGCTTTTTTCCCCCATTTTCCCTATTGCCCAGCAAAGATAATTGATTTGTTCCACTCATTTCGTGGTTGTCAGGTCTGTAAAATATTGAGTCGAAAGGTCAACATGATGCCAAGCAATGGGCAATTGAATGTGAGAGGTGGTGATGTTAAAAGTTCTGGAGAGGGAAGATTTATCCCAGCAGGTTAAAATTTTCCATATTTTCAAAATAATTTCCCCCTGCAGAGAGCGACCTTGTCCCAGGCTCGGTGGCTGCAGAGAGCCAGCCCCTCTTCCCAGGTCACGGAGGCAGCAGATGAACCAGGGCTCACGGGATGGAGCCTGTCCTTGCGGGGAGTGCTGAAGCTGCTGGGCTCTGGGCTTTTTGGGGAAAACATCCTCTGTTTCCCCCAGCAACAATCCTCCCCAGCCCCAGCGCTCCCCAACAGAGCTGCCCGGGGGGGTGCAGCGCAGGTCCGGGGTCCCCCATCCACAGCCTCTGCGCCTTCCCCAGCAATGAGTCATCCCCACTACCCCCCAGCTTCCCCCTGCAGTGATGCTGACACTCAAATTTCAGTCTGGCACGTACAAATCCAGCCCCTTTCTCAGCGATATTCACTTAAGCAGCGTCTGCACTGCCCTGCCGAGCATCCCTCCGGTGACCCTGGCAGGGCGGCCGGCCCCGCTCACAGCCATGGCTTTCAGGAAATGCTGGAAATGCTGAAAATGCTTCGACGTGCGCCCAGCCCAGCCCTGTGCAAGCACTGGGAACCAGCCAAGCCCCAGCTGGGCGGCCTCGCCATGGGAGGGGGCCAAGCCCGGCGCCCGGCTGCCCTGTGGATTGGCTCCGAATTGCTGGGCTGGGGGTTCTGCGCCCGCAGCCTCCCCCTTCCCAACCCTTTTTCTGGGGCAGCCTTTGGGGGACAGAGGAGGACATGGGTTAGGGACACGAATGGGAGACCCACAGCCTGAGGTGGCTGCTGGAGTGGGAAAGATGATACCCCAACCCCAGTTCCTAAAATCGTCTCCTGGGACCCCCACCATCTCCTCCATCCCACCATTGCCCCCAGGGATACCTAGTGGTCCCTGCTCACCCTGAGCCCTGCCCGCAGCCCCTCTGTCCCCAGGGAAGGTCCCTGCCTGGGCGAGGGTACATCCCTCACGGGCAGGCAGCTCCGTCCTGGTGGCACGTGGGCTTGGCAGCGGGGTGGCCCTGCACCCTCCGCACCCCGTCCCACCCCCGGACCATGTAGGGCACCGGCTGCTCCTCGTCCAGAGCTTATAGGAAGAGGAAACCTCGTCCCCACGCAGAGGAGGAAACCCGACAGCCCAGATGTGCACAGAGCAACAAAGCCGATAGCATTTTTATTTTCTTTTTTTTTTTTTTTCCCCCTCCTCTCTGCAAACAGAGGAGTTGCTTGAGCTGCAGCGGGCACAGCCCAACCCACGGCGCGGCGAGCGGCAAGGCCGGCGGGAGGCTGCGGCACAGCCCTGGCGCAGCCATGGGGCAGAAGTGCATGGAGAAGGTGTCCTCCTTCCTCTTCGAGTATGATACCCCCAGGATGGTGCTGGTGAGGAACAAGAAGGTGGGACTGACCTTCCGGCTGATCCAGCTCATCGTCCTGGCATACATCATCGGGTAAGGCTCCCCGGCACCTGCTTTCCCCCAAATTAATGCTGTGCCACCGGGTTCAAAAGCAACGGAGATGAAGGGGCTCCTTTATCACCTATATCCCAATGCAGGGGTGGTTATCGCTGGTGCCATCGCATCTCCCTGGCCATGGCCACATGCAGCTCAGTGTCCCACCGTGGGTCTTCCAGATGGCTGCTTGGTCCCCACATGCTCCCCAGCAGCGGCTGCGTGTGCAGGCTGGAGGCTCATCCCTGCCCAGCCCCACTCTGCACGCCGAGGCCCCGTCTCCTCACTGAGCTGCATCCAAATCCCAATCGAGCTGCTGGACGGTGGCCTGAGAATCTGTTGTTATTTTTATTTTCATTTATATTAAATAAGAGGCAGCTGGGGCCAGCACGGTGATTTGTGAGACCCAAGCGGCTCAAGACAGGACCATAAATCTCCCCCATCCACCACCCCGCCGGGGAGGCAGGGCCAGCCCAGCGGCTGGGGCCAGGACGGAGCCTTGCTCCAAATCCCTGCTTTGCTTTGCTTATGGGAGGCAGCTCTAAGAGCAGCCACGGTGCAAGAACAGCTGCTTAAAAAAGGCAGTGAGTGGAGCAGGCAGGCGCAGAGCCGTGCGAGGATGCATGTCCTCGGGTGCCCTGGGGCTGCTGCTCCTGCCACAGGGATTGGGTCCCTGTCCCCTCACTGTGGGATGATGTGCCATGCGATGGGATGCCATGCTCGATAAAAATCTTCGCTGTGCCCCCATAGTTGCTGTGGGCTCAGCCCTCAAGACAGACTGGCACCCTTCCATCAGTAAAGGTCCCAGGGCAAGAGGTCTGCAGGGAGAGAGGGTGTCTGGCCATGAATTGGAAAAACTGGGTGTTTTTGGAGTGCGGGGAGCCCAAAGCCTAAAGGAGAGGCAGTAGCTCCCAGGGCTCGGTGAAAGAAAGTAGCTGTGGGGAGCAGCAGTGCTCAGCCCTGCTTTTAGCACAGATCCCCTGGAAAGGGGGAAGAGCTTCCCAGGCAGTCACTGTGGGACCCCCACATCGCACCCACCCACCTCACCAGCACTTTGGATCACCAGGGTAATCCTCACTCCCAAACTGCTGCTGAGCCAAGGTCTCAAAGGATGCTCTGTTGCAAAAGGCTTTGCACCGGCCCAGACTGGTGTTACTGGGAGCAGCACTGGCTCTACTAAGGGCTGAGCCCATGAAGCCCCAGGGCTCCAGCAAACCCAGGTAGGGGCGGTTGCTCCTGTGGATGAGGATCTGGCAGAAATGGTTGCCCAGGGCGGGACTTTCTAAGGAAATGTGGCTTAAGCAACCCAGCTAAACGGAACAGGCAGCCAGGAGGCAGCAAAAAGAAAACCAGCTTGGAGGTCAGTGGCAGAGGGGAGGAAGTTGGCAGAAAGTTGCTGTAATTCCTAAGTTTTTACTGGTTTGGTGGGGTAGGGCTCCGCTAGCCGGGGGCTGCCTGTGAATGCAGCTGCCCATAGCCCCACCAACCACTGGCATCCCCTGGCTGCCTGCAGCACTGCCTGCGCTCCCCTGCCTGCACTGAGCCATGCCGGAGATTTTGTCTTCTTTGAAAGCAAGTTTGGCAAACAGATATTTATTTTATTTACAATTACCCCAGCTTTGGTCCCCCTTGGGGCAGCAGGCATGGGATGCTCATGAGGATGCATGCCAATGCGTGGCTGTGCTGGAGGGATGTGTGGCAGTGCCATCAGTGCAGAGGAGGGATATGGGACTGATGTCACCAAGAGACCCTTCTCACCCTTGGGGAGCCGCTCTTTCTGCTGATAATGCTGAGATAAGGCGGTATCGCTGCTGGCTGGGTGATGCCAGGCGCTTCTCAGCTGAACTTTGCTTTCTGGCTTTTGTTTCCTGAGAACACCACCACGTGCGAGGGGGCCGCGGGCTGAGCTGCAGGATGAGGTCAGCTTGGTGGCTTGGTGACTCTGCCACAGTGGGGAGCAACACCAGGGGACTTTCAGCACCCAGGCAGGGCTCGAGGGGGCATTTACAGCATGATGATGAGATGACACCTCGTTTGCCATGACCATGGCTCAGTGGCAGGGTGGGGGCTGCAACCTGTCCTGCCAAGGGGAGGCTGTGTCACAGTGGGGGGCTCTGTGTGCCCACAGTCACCTCTGCCAGGGTGGGATGAGGTGGCCATGGCAGAGGCTGCTCTGGAGGCAGATTTAGGGAAAGACTCCACCGTGGTGCTAGCCAGCTCACAGCCTCCTGCAGCTACAGTGGGGAAGATGCCCAGCGTAACCAGTGTAACCCAGTATGGTCCTCTGCCTTGGAGGAGGTTGGAGCTGGGGGTCTTAGCCGGGGTGGCAGCAGTGCTGAATTTCTCCTCCTGTCCCCAGGTACTGGGGCAGATGCCACCCCCGAGGTCCCCTCACCCCCTGTCCCGGGATGCTGATGGGGCTGCAAGCCAAAGTCCACCATCCTCACGAGGTTCCCATAATGTCCATCACCCCTAGGGCAGACCTCTGGACAGCACCTGGGGTTCCCCCATTTTCCCCTGTGCCCATCAGTCTGGTGCCCGAGGATGAGCTGACACCACAGGCTGTCCCACAGGCAGTGTGCTCCTTCTGTCACAGCCAGCAGGACCGGTGCCTGTGGCAGCAGGGACAAAAAACAGATCACTCCTTTTTTAGTGCCGGGAATGCTCCGTGCCGCCAAGAGCGTTACCCGAAATGGTTGCTCACCCATGTTTATAGTCTTCCTGAGTCAGAGTTAATCCAGCGACAGCTTGTTTATGCCATAGGTTAAATAGTGTCAGCGCCCTAATGGCTGCGCAATGGGCTGGGAAATGCAGGGAGAGCCCCATGCCAGCCACAGCAGCGTCCCCAACCCTGCTCCTGCAGCCCACTTGCCCCCATGTGCATGGGTGGGTGGGTTAGGGGGGGTTCCTTTTGTCCTGACAGCTGATTTTCCCCACGTGTTGGGGTGCAGATGGGCTCCTCAGCACAGGCTTTCTGTGGGACTAACCATGACATGGTGTCCCTGTGGTGGAAAGCAGGTTGCTTCTGCCACAAAGGTTCCTTTTGCTGGGTGGGGAACAGTGGCCGTGGACATGAGCCATGTCCAGGCATACCCCTGCCTTGGCCCTGGAGGCACTGATTTTTGGACAGTGCCTATGAAGGGGGTCAGGAGGGTCTGGGTGGGTCACTGAGTCCAGCAAGCTGCAAACCCACCATAACCTTTAATCCCAAATGGCCAACGGCCACCCTGCACCACCTGCCTTCACACACTGACCACCACAAAATGCATCCCTGTCCCCAGAATAAATCATCCCACCATTGGAAGCCAGGTCCCACAGGTCCCACATGCCTCGAGCAAAGGGTAGGAAAGTTCAGCCACGTGTCCCTTACCCAGCTGGAGAAAATTTGGCAAACAAGCCCCCAGGTGATACTTGGTAGAAGACAGTGATGTGCTGGGACCTGGGCTCCTGGGGATGAGCCTCAGTGGCCGTGCTCACTCCACCACCTTTCCCTATCCAGGTGGGTTTTCCTCTATGAGAAGGGCTACCAGTCTCAGGACAGCATCGTCAGCTCGGTCTCGGTGAAGCTGAAAGGCCTGACGCTGACCAACGAAAGTGTCATGGGCCCTCACATCTGGGATGTGGTGGATTATGTTTTTCCACCCCAGGTAAGGAGGCATGGTGGGTGGGTTAGGGGGGGTTCCTTTTGTCCTGACAGCTGATTTTCCCCACGTGTTGGGGTGCAGATGGGCTCCTCAGCATAGGCTTTCCGTGGGGCTAACCATGACATGGTGTCCCTGTGGTGGAAAGCAGGTTGCTTCTGCCACAAACCTCTGCCCACATATCGCCCCTGGGGAGCATTTAGTGCTTGGGACTCACCACGGTTGATGGGGCACGCTTGAGGCTGCATCCAAAAGGATCAAGGCTCCTCCGGTGCCTCTGGACAAGCATCTTAGGCAGCAAAAGGGGTCCCCCACTGTCTCTGGTGCTGGTGGCACTGCAGGTCCCCAGGGCCACTCCCAGCTTCCCAAGCTGTGATGAAGGATAGTGGATGACCCAAAATTAGAGAGAAAGGTGCCGTCTCCCTGGGCATGCCCCGGTGGTTTGGGTACCCTACACATTGCCCCAGGGAAAGGCTCCTCGCAGAGACTCCATCAGAAAACACGGTGCTGGCTGTGAGCTTGTTGGCTCTGTCTCCACAGGGGGACAACTCGTTTGTGGTGATGACCAACTTCATTGTCACCCCTGGACAGAAACAAGGCAACTGCCCGGAGGTAAACACACTGGCTTCCTTCAGCAGCCTCAGCTTCTGTAATTTAGGGGGGGTTGTGGTGGTGGCACTGGGGAGGGAGCTGCTGGCGTGGGGAGGTTTGATAAAAGCCTGAGCCTGGCCCCGTACTGTCATTCATGACTTGCGAGCACTACGTGAAATCTGTTGTTCTGCTGAAAAACAGCCACTATCCATTTAAGTTTTCTTCTTTCTGAGATGATCGAGCAGAGCAGACTCAAGGCTTAAATAAAAGCATCTGCCTGGAGTTCAAAAAAGAAAATCCCCCTTTTTTCTGCTTAATCTGGGCATCCTTGGTTGGGAAGCGGTGTACAGATACGGCTCTGCCTTCAGCTGAGCGGCATTGCCCCTGAGGACAGTGCTGCCAGGCGAGGCAGGAGGGACAGAGGGACCGAAACAGCAGGGTGTGATGCTGAGGGGCGGCTGCCTGCTCTCCCCAAACAGCTGCCGGACGCGGGGCTCTGCACACGGGACAGTGACTGCAGCCAAGGGAAGTACAGCCGCCAGGGACAAGGTACGGCACGCGGCCCCGAGGGGCTGGCACCGGCGTTTCTGGTGGGACATGCCGAGCACAGCGTGCTCTGGCAAAGCGGCGTGGCTGGGGTGCCTGGCAGGGGGACCCGCTTCTGACCACCAGTTTGGGACAAGCCTCTGACATGCCGGGTGAGGGTCTCACCTGGGCTGGTCCTGCTTGCTTGTTCTGAAAGGTACCTGAGCTGCAAAAAGCTCTGCAGACAAAAGGTTAATCAAGACCAAACCATTTCCCCACTTTGCTATCCTTCTAACAGCTCGGCCTTTTCTGAGGTGTATTTTAGCAAGAAAAATGCCCAGTTGCTCCCCTGTACGATAGTGCAAGAGAAACCACCGCCCCACGCTGAGAGGCCACAATTAATTCCTCTTGTTACAAAGGGGCACCAAAGCCCTGAGTATTTTGTGTCTTGGATGTCTGCAGCATGGCTGAAGTTCCAACCACATCCCACCCATCCCAGTGTGAGGCTGGGTTTTCCCGGTGTCCAGGAGCGTGAGCAGCTGTCTCTCTTCTCCACAGGGCTCATGACAGGCAAGTGTGTGCATTTCAATAGCTCTGTGAAGACCTGCGAGATCTTTGGCTGGT